>NC_085140.1:91757371-92126679 GCF_024139115.2 Armigeres subalbatus | reverse complement strand
TAAGACGTTTTATGTAAAAACCCCTTTTTCCCATTTTCCTTCTCTTCTACAAAGTTATCAAACAAACAAAATAACATGTTTTTGTTGAACATTTGTTATAACATTTATTTGCCAGAAGTGCCAAATATTTTTTTAAATATGTTGCACCAAAGAAAAATTTGTTTCCCAATTTAACTGGATTGGTATTCGTTGTTCTCACTTTCACTAAAATAGTTTTAGTATCTTCTGTAAGCTACTTCCTTCGACTTCTTGGCTAACCTCAAAGTAATGAAAACGTTATGAAATGCTTTTAAAGTACATATTGAAATGTTAAATATTAGTTATAATTTATTTGATTGATACTAATATCTTGTTAATGAGTTATGCAAAAGTTTTAGATATGCGCCTACTTACAAGTATATTTTGAGCCGCGCAATAATTATGGCATAAGAAAATGGCCACTTAATGGTCATCCATTATGCCCATAAAGTGGATCTACATCAAGTTTATTTAGATTTGATTTAGACTTTGCACGAAAGAACATCCGAAATCACACCTGGAGACACCCAAATGGTGAAACTTACAACCAGATAGACCATGTTTTGGTGGATGGGCACCATTTCTCGGATGTTATTGATTTACGGACATTCAGAGGTCCGAACATTGACTCTGATCACTACCTCGTTGTCAGTAAAATTCGATCACGGTTGTCAAATGTATCGAAAGAAAGATCACATCGAACGATGCGTTACAATATCCAGCGATTGTCGGCCGAAGGAGTAACGGCGGGGTACCGCCAGAAGCTCGACGAACGGATAAGTGCAATCAACGTTAGCGACAACATCAACGATCTATGGGAGTCGATCCATGGAGTGGTGAGCGCAACAGCACGAGAAGTGGTAGGCACTGCACAGAGGCAACCCAGGACGGGTTGGTTCGATGTGGAGTGTCAGAGAGTGACAGACGAGAAGAACGTTGCCAGAAGCTGGATGTTGGTATGGGTATCCGATTGAATATAGATCGGCACAAGAAAGTGAGAGCAGCCGAAAAACGAACCCACCGCAGAAAGAAGAAAGAATATGAAGAACATGTGATTAGTGAGGCGCAGGAAAAAATGGAGCAGAACGATATAATGTGGTTTTATGAGTCTGTCAATGGCGTGCGGAGAAAGACAGCGCCATCTCGAGTCATGTGCAAGGACCAACAAGGGAATTTGCTGACAGATAAAACCGAAGTAGCTGTCAGGTGGAAGCAACACTTCGAGACTTTGTTGAATAGTGAACATAGGTGACGGTGCATCGGTGAACAGAATAAATATTAGCGACGATGGACAATCTGTGGAGTCACATACACTAGATGAGGTTAAAAAAGTTGTTAACGTTTTTGGGAATTTTATTTACTAGTGTGTTCATCACAAACAAGAATAAGGACACCGAAATTCGGCTCCCTGTGGAACTCCGTTTTTTAGATAAAAGTCCAGCAAAATTATCTCGTGCATTGCGTCCCTTGTGAAAGTTATTTATGAACTTGTTCATTTTAGAGCCAATATTTAGATCAATTATGGCCTCCATAACCCTTCGGTGCCAAACCCTGTCATAGGCTTTGCTTATGTCTAGGGTCACTATTTCACAGTGCTGTTCTTTTTTAGCTGCTTCCGTAATTATTTCATCTAATTCCGCTAGATAGTTTGTCGTACCCTTTCCTTTACGGAAAGCAAATTGGTTTGGGTGTAGAGTACTATGCGTTTCCAAAAAGGTAGTTAGCCGGTTCCATTATTTTTGATAAACAACTAGTAAGAGATATAGGTCTATAGTTGCCTATGTCGTTAGTTTTCCCGGCGGCTTTTTTGATCGGAATGATCAGGCTCTGCTTCCAGATTGTTGGGATTTTACCTGTAGACCAAATGTTGTTGAAGGCCTGTAGTAGGCTCACCTTGCAGTGCAACGGTAGATGTTTTATCATAGGATATCCTATCTGATCGGCTCCAACAGTAGTCCCATTTGAGTTTTCAAGAGCTTGGAAGAATTCATCCATTGTAAAGTTTTGGTTGATTATAGTTTTGCCGCCAGATTCGAGGTCCAGTTCGTCCGCTTCTCATCTTCTTTAGAATTCCGAAAGCTTTCCGGATAGCCCGCAGTGGCAGATGTAGCTGCGAAATGATCTGCTACTTCCGGAATATTATTAGTGTATGTTCCTTCGATTGTGACTCCTGGGGCTTTTGATCTGTGTTTTCCATTAAGTTTACTATAACTTTGCCATAGTTGGGAGGTGCTAGATCCCTTAGGAAAGATTTCTTGGAAATCTGCCCAGGACTTTCATTTGGCAGCATCTATGGTGGCTCTCGATTCAATTTTCGCATTGTTGAACTTTTGTTTTGCCTCAATTTTTTCTGGATCATCATCTTTAAGATTTTTTAATTTCTTTATTTTTCTCACTGCTTTCCTTTGTTTTTTTACCACCTAGTTTATTCTATCGTTCCACCAAAACTGTCGTTTATTCCCTGGAATACCCTTTGTTCTAGGTATAGATTCTTGGGCGGCTTCCAGTATACCCCGTGTTATGTTTCAATAGTGACATTTGATCTAGCTGGTACTAGCCGAGACACTGCAGTGCACTGGTTTCAAATTTAGATCAATCCCCTTCCTTATACAGCCATCTTCTGTTGAGTTATAATATAAATATATAAATTGGAAGGTGGTCACTTCCATGTAGATCTTCGTCGCAGCACCAAGATGGCGTAGAGGCACGGTGGTTGGAGCTTAACGATACATTCATAGCGGTGATTGATCCAAGTGTCACATGGTAGTGGGTGGGAGCGCCATTATTTAAAACCACAAGGTTATTATCTACAGCTCATTCAAGCCCAGACGTCCTCGTTGATTGGATTTTGTGCTTCCCCATGCTTCATGGGAAAATAAAAATCTCCCCAGAAAAGAAAGGGAGGTTCAAGAGTATGAAGTAGAACGTTCAATTCATCAGTCAGTTCTTGACTGTTGAGTGTGTGGGGAGCATAGAGTAAAACGATGATGGTTGTGTTCCAAAGGGATCGTATTCTTCCAATGCAAACGAGTAGATTGGATGGATTACCAATTACTTGAAAAGGGATGTCCTTGCGGATTCCGAAACCAACAATTCCTTTTCCGAGACTAACCGGACGGCTGCTTATATTCCAGTGGTATTTGCTTGTGAGGCAATTGTCGATTTTATCCCTCATCATTTCCTGGAGACAGATTGTTATCGGTTGGTTGTCGTCAACGATTTTCTTGAATTCTGGATAGTAACGCCACATGCTGCGTATATTCCATTGCAAAACATACGTTTCATGACAGTTGGGTATTGTAGATTGAGAGCCGCTAAGTCTACTTGAAGTCGGTCTGCTGTCTTGTAGTGTATTGAGTTTTCTGATTTCTGGTGAATGGCTGCTTGTTTGGTTCTCTGCCGAATAAGAATCGAAGACAGTGGATGTTCGTCGTTACAAAATAGAGGAGGTACTTGCCTGTGGAGGCAAGTTCTTCCCAGCACCAGCGGCCGCTCTAGGCTCAGTTGATTCAATGGGAACATCTAAGGTCGGAGCCGGTACGGGGACTTGCGAGGGGTTTACGGACCTCACTCCGTTGTAGGGATGATTGGATTTTTGCTGACTCGTGTTTGGTAGATCTGCGTATCTTCTGATTCCTGGTGAATGGTTGGTTGCTGGGTTCTTTTTGTAAACGTATGGTGCTTCAATTTGCGAAACCCGCAACCAGAGGGGCAAGTACATATGTTGCCACTAATGTTCCGTTTTGCGAACTATGTTCGAAGCAACATTTGCTGTACCAATGAGGAACGTTTTTGCACATGAAGCCTAATGATTGATTAGCTTATATCAATCGTTTGAAACTATGTGAAAATTGTTTAAAGTCGCATACTGGGGAAAGCTGTAAAGCAGGTATGTGCCGCAAATGTAACTCACATCATCACACTTTGCTCCACTTTTCTACTTCATTTGCATCGAGCGAAATGCAAGCAAATCCAGTACAAACTTTGATTTCTGCCATTGAAGAGCCATCCAGCATCGATGCATCTAACGTCCTTCTTGCCACCGTCGCCATCAATGTTCTGGATCATCGGGGACGGCCTTACGCTTGCCGTGCCGTTCTTGACAGTGCATCTCAAGTAAACTTCATCAGCACTAGTTTTTGCAACAAATTAGGCCTCAAAACCAACGTTACTAGCATGGCCCTAGAAGGAATATCATCGACACCAACTCGTTCCGACAAGTATACCGAAATTGTTATATCGTCACGTTTCACAAATTATCGTACTGCCGTGGCCTGCCTGGTTCTAGAGAAATTACCAATACACTTCCATGCAAACCAGCTCCTATCCACGAGTGGCCGATTCCAGAATCATTACACCTTGCCGATCCCCTATTCCATCTTCCCGGCAAAATCGACGTACTGTTAGGCACTGAATTATTTTTCCAACTGATTGAGCCTGGTAAAATGAATCTCAGTGCTGATGAGAGCCTACCAATACTGCAGAACACTAAACTCGGTTGGATAGTTGCGGGCCGTTATAAAGATCGAAAATCGATCTCAACGCACACGTCAACATGCCTAATCGTTTCATCTGAGGACAAGTTATCACGACGGCTTCGAAAATTTTGGGAACTCGAACAGTATAGTCCTCCATCCAGCTATCTCTCCGAAGAAGAACAGCTTTGTGAGCAACATTTTGTTGAGCACACCACCCGAGACAAATCGGGAAAATTTGTTGTCAGGCTCCCTTTTTTGCTTGATCCACAAAAGCTAGGTGAGTCTCGACAAGTAGCAGAGAGGCGACTCCACTATATCGAGCGAAAGCTTGACCGCAACCCTGAACTCAAGGCTGAGTATCATGCGTTCATGCGAGAGTACGTTGCGCTCGGACATATGTCTCTCGCTATTGGTAAAAATGCAGCAAACAAATCTGTGTATTTGCCTCATCATTGTGTTATTAAAAGCACCAGCACTACCACCAATTGTCGGGTGGTTTTTGATGCATCTGCTAAAACTACCAATGGTCAATCATTATTATTTATTTATCATCAGACTAAGGCCGGAGTGGCCTGTGCTGCACATAAAAGACTTCTCCATTCAGCTCGGTTCATGGCTGCACTTCGCCAACCACGCAGTCTGCGGAGGGTCCGCAAGTCGTCCTCCACCTGATCGATCCACCTTGCCCGCTGTGCACCTCGCCTTCTTGTTCCCGTCGGATCGTTGTCGAGAACCATTTTCACCGGATTACTGTCCGACATTCTGGCTACGTGCCCGGCCCACCGCAGTCTTCCGATTTTCGCGGTGTGAACGATGGATGGTTCTCCCAACAGCTGATGCAACTCGTGGTTCATTCGCCTCCTCCACGTACCGTCCGCCATCTGCAACACACCATAGATGGTACGCAACACTTTCCTTTCAAAAACTCCCAGTGCGCGTTGGTCCTCCACGACCATCGTCCAGGTCTCGTGTCCGTAGAGAACTACCGGTCTTATAAGCGTTTTGTAGATAGTCAGTTTGGTACGGCGGCGAACTCTATTCGATCGAAGCGTCTTGCGGAGTCCAAAGTACGTACGATTTCCAGCCACTATGCGTCTCCGAATTTCTCTGCTGGTATCGTTATCGGTGGTCACCAGTGAGCCCAAGTACACAAATTCTTCAACCACCTCGATTTCGTCACCACCGATAGAAACTCGTGGTGGGTGGCTCACATTGACCTCTCTTGAGCCTCTTCCTATCATGTACTTCGTCTTCGACGTGTTGATGACTAGTCCAATCCGTTTAGCTTCGCTTTTCAGTCTGATGAAGGCTTCCTCCATCCTCTCAAAGTTACGTGCCATGATATCAATGTCTTCGGCGAAACCAAATAACTGGACGGACTTCGTGAAAATCGTACCACTCGTGTCAATCCCTGCCTTCTGACTAGAGTTGTATTGGCGTGGCTAGCTGGAGGCGCATCAAAGTGGAAAACTTTTGTCGCCAATCGTGTGGCAGAGATTTGTACACATCTGCCATCGATTAACTGGTATCATGTTGGAACCGCTGACAATCCTGCAGATTTGATTTCCCGAGGGACATTTCCAGGCAGTGACGGGAAGTGTCATATCGATGTCATGGGACTAATTTGTTAATAACTTTTTTCACAAGAAATTTACAATCGTATGTTTTATATGAATATAAAGCCTTCAAAGGATACTAAAACTTTTTCTAATAGGTCATTGCTCTAAAACTTAAATTGGCGCCGTGAGAGCCGAATTAGTGTCAAATGACATTAATGTCATGACATTCCGTGACATTTTTTTAAATTCGTTATCGTGCCTCATACTGTGTATTTAGAACAATGACCTGTTTGGCAAACTTGTAGGATCCTTTGAGCATTACATGTTAATAAAAAAATCCGAATTGTACATAACTTTTGAAAAAAGTTATTAGCAAATTAGTAATAGCAACCCCATGACATTTTTTTGACATTTCCCATCACTGTTTCCAGGCCAATTACAAAAAAATGTCCTCTGGTGGTTCGGCCCTGCCTGGAATCCACAAGTATCTGATATCACTTTCTCATTGAACACCGATGTTGATTGCAGTGAACAACGACAAATTTCGAGAGAGCAGAGTAACACTGCACTAGTGTGTCTTACTGTGTACGACAATACATTTCTAGAAGGGCTGATGTAGGGTAAACTGGGGTAAAATGCACCCCCGGGGCAAAACGACCTTTTGGCATTTTTGGCGGTGTTTCAGACATATTTCCAAGAATGTTTAATGCTAGATTCGTAGTTCGAGATCCGAACTACATGTGCTGTAGTAAATACTCTCAAAAAATTGCCGAAAATGTCCTTAAAAACGTCAAAGGGTCGTTTTGCCCCGGGGTGCATATTACCCCAGTTTCCCCTATACTGAAGTATGCCGCGATTGTGATATTTGCAACAGATCCAGACCAACGCGAATGATCCAGCAAATGGGACAGTTACCGGCGAATCGCTTAAAGCCTCAACCTCCATTCGTAACAACAGGGGTTGACTATGCGGGACCTGTGAATATTATTGGACGAAAAACCCGCGCTGCTGTACCTTCCAAGGGTTACATTGCGTTGTTTGTGTGTCTCGGAACAAAGGCGGTGCACCTTGAGGCGGTCTCAGATCTTAGTGCATCAGCTTTTCTGGCGGCGTTTACCCGGTTTGTCAGTCGATATGGAGTGCCCTGCAAAATGTATTCTGACAACGCAACAAACCTACGATCAGCAGCGAAAATACTCCGAGGTATGTACCGTCAAATTGAAGCCAACGAACACAGCGCCGACGTGCATGACTTCCTAACAGATAAACAAGTGCAGTGGATGTTCATTCCGGCCCGTTCACCTCATCATGGGGGCTTATGGGAAGCAGGAATAAAGGTTGCGAAAAGCTTTCTTGGCAAAATCGGAAGCAATCACAACTATACATTTGAGGAGCTGAGTACTCTTCTTGCTCAAATTTCTGCCTGCATGAACTCTCGTCCAATCTCCATAATTTCAAATGATCCGAAAGATCCTCAACCACTAACACCTGCTCATTTTTTGATTGGGCGCCCCCTAAACGCACTACCGGAGATAAGCCAGCTAGAACATCAAAAAGGATCATTAACAAGATGGAACTTTGTACAACGTATGGCGCAAAGTGAATACGTGACCTCTCTACAGCAACTGAGAAAATGGCAGAAATCATCAGTGAACGTTGCAGTAGGTGATTTTGTATTACTTGTAGGAGAAAACGATAAGCCCCAGCAATGGCCGTTAGGCCGTGTCCTACAAGTATTTTCCGGCACGGATGGGTTAGTAAGAGTTGTATCTGTAAAAACGGCGAATGGTATATTTCGCCGCGACATCAGAAAGCTTCGTCGGTTTCCTTTGGATAGCGATGAATATGTTCCCTATCGTAATTTGCAAGTAATTTGGTGGGCGGATTATGTTGCCACCATATTCAAGGACCACCCTACGTGGGAAAGCTTGTGCTACCTGTCTAGATGAAACTCAACCTACATATTTCTGTTGAATTCATTTACTTTGTTCAATATAGTTCAGTTACAGTTAGAAGTTTGTAAGAAACGCGTGTACCTTTTAACTCGACTCCGTTTTCCGAAATACCCTTCGTCCATTAATCAATTCCGTGAATTTCTTTTAGGCTCCGCATTACCAGTAGGTTTCTTCCATCTTCTCAAATTTAAGTGCCGTGATATCAATATCGTCGGCGAAACCAAAACGTACCACACGTGTCAATCCCTGTCCTTCGTATGACTCCCTCCAAGGCGAATTGTCGATTTGAACTAATTTAAGTTTGATGTGCTTTCTTAGAAAATAATATCAAACATAAAATTCTAGAAGTGACATATGATCCCAAAATTAATACTGAAGACACTTAAAGCTCGATTGTTTCTTCAAATTTCCATTGAATTCAAATCATTGAATAGAATTTTGGAAGCACACTTTGACGTGAAAAGAAATTTGTTTCTCTAAACTTTGTATTTCTATTGATAGTGATTTCCGAGACTGCAGAAATATTAATGAGGTTTTGTTGGCTTTGATTGATGTGATTGTGATTGAAAATGTGATTGATACAGAGCTGGGTTTTTGATATCGTCTTTCATCATTGCATCTGTACGTCTTGTACTTATATTCGGTATGAAATAATACACTCATCAAAAATAACCCTTCAATCATACGGAATGCCCTTCAAAGCAACACCTTAATCGCTCTCTTCCAATTAAAGTAACCCACTGCAGGTCAAGGAGCTCAGCATCACGTTCAGAACGATATTCATCGGTGTAGTTCGTATCAGTAGCAAGATAGGCACTAACCATAACAATTCGTGACCAAGAATCCCAAACATCTCGAGATCAGCATAGGTACTCCGCGCGTCTAAAGCATTGCCCAATCAAGCATAACCGCGATGCGGTTGAGAGCGATGAATCACTTTACCACCAACGATAACAAACAGTGGAAACATGCTGCCGAGATATCGCTGAATCATGATTGCGGACATGCAATAGCCAACCTGTCGACGATATTTTCCCACGATTAGTGCCACACGTACTGGGTTCGTCGCTTATGGTGCACAAGTCTAATGTTGTCGCTCTCAACTCTGAACAAAAACAACAACAACATCTAGATATAGATATAGATAGCGATTGAAGTAGCTACCATATCGCTGGCTTCTTGGAATTCTAATAGAGTATACCTTCTGTAGAACAAATTCTGCACGACACAAATGGCAATTACTTGTACCTACATCTACCGGGCAAGTTGTCAATGATCGACGAAGTGATTTTCAACCGTCAAAGCGGCTGGATGAAGCAATCATCGGTGTCACAGCACCTCTAGGTCCCCACCGGGGGGTCTCTAATCTGACATTCAAACGGAAAAGCACTGGATCGGTTTGAATTACTCATTGATTCAACCGTATGCATGCGCACCCTTTATTCTAGCACGAGTAGCGAACGCGGCGGAAAAGGTAGATTGAATATCGTTGGCTTCTTAGAATCGACCGTTTGATGTGCAAATTGTGCGTCTTGTTTGTTTTAGGATCGATGAGAAAATGTGTCAAATGTTGCATAATTTTTATATGAGAAACAGCATCATAAGCAGTTAAAATGTTGAACAATGCATTAAGTTTGTTTGCTTTGCGTTGTGGAAAGTACGCATTGCATTTATTTTTGACAAACTACTTTGGTGTCTATAAAAATATTCAATTTGGCACAATATAATGTTGAAGAATTAAGACGATGATGGATTCACAGCGAATTGCTTTTCCGGTACATGTCATGGAACCTTTTGTATTACGATTTTTTATTCCAGTATTTAAACAGAAATGATGATAACATTTTTTTGTGTCGTTTTGGACGATATGCTATTACAGTCAAACCTCCATAAGTCGATGTTCCATGACTAGATACCGACTCATGGAAGCAAATTATGCCAAATGAAAAATGTTTTATGGGTTACTATAATGCCGCTAACCGCAAGTCGAGCTCATCTGTATATGGGGCTCCATATACAGATGTGCTCGACTTGCGGTTAGCGGCAGTATAATGGTCCCCTCAAACAACTTCCCAAGGATTTTCTCTTCCACAGCTCGATATTTCCGTGAGTCGATGGTTCCTTTAATATCGATTTTTGGAGGTTTTACTGTATTATATGGAGTTTCGGATGTAAGGATAGTAAAATAAACAAAAATTTAACTGCAAAATCAATTTAATTTTTTGTTGATTAAAAATAAAACTGATTTTCAAACGATTTTTACTTTTTTTGTTGCTTTTCTTCACAAATAAATACAGAAAAAACTATACATCATATGTACACAATTAGACTCATTTATTCCGCGCACGTACGTACGTACACACGCACGCACGTACACACACACTGCTATTCGATGATGACTTAACAGAGGGCAGTAGCGTTTGACAGCTGCTATTGCTGCGAAGAACCAGCTTCACTGTCGCGCGCTATGCTGCGCCCGTCGTTGGCATGTTGTGATGAAAAGGGAGGTTGCGGTTGAGATGGAGTTTCCCCCCACAGGTAGGGCCAGGAGGAAACGAGTATAGGGACAGGTTGTGCTGTTGGGTGGTGTGGTGCGGCGGCTGCTGCTGCTGCCGTTGAACTACTTAGTGCAGGTATCCGCCGGCGTAGGCCAGAGGAGCGTGGTAAGCTGGGGCAGCCACGACGGCTGGGGCATGGGCAACGACGGCTGGGGCATGGTAGGCTGGGGCGGCGTAGGCTGGGGCGGCGTAAGCATGGGCAGCGTAGGCTGGGGCGGCATAGGCGACTGGAGCCTTGACGGAGACCTGGATCGAAGAAGACGGGCACAATTGAAATTAGTCAATCAAGTTCCAGTTTAGGAGCGGTGCACAATGAGCATTATTTTCTTCGTGAGTCTAAAGTGAATCGTGATCGGTTGATTAGGTGGGAGCTTTGTTTGTTCGGGGGAAGCGATACCAAACTATTTGTGAAATGCATTTGAAATGGTAACGTTGGTCATTGCAGTTTCATTCATGATATGGTTAAACGCAATATTGAATGTATTCAACGAGTTTTGAATAGATTAAGTAAACTTATCCAAATGGAAACCCACTGGAAATCTTGGCTATCTTCAGCTTGGGGAAAATGGGAGATCATGTAATGACAAAATCGAAGAAGCATCACAAGTTCTCGATAACAAAGTAAGTAAGTTCGCTTTACTGTGCATATACAACAATAAAGCACATTTAACGGATGGACAGATAAAACATCCAGAAGATATTCACTATTCAATTTTCCCAAAAAAGTGTTACCTACAGTAGCAGTCAAATGACTTTTCCGAACGAGACCACTAAGTGGTCTTGCTGTGTACAATATCTATCTTGAGGCAAATAGGAGATTGTGAATTCGTTTCCCACCAAGACACGTAGCTACTATTCGTAAATTTAATAATAAAATTTGTTTCCTGAAAAATTGTTGATCGTTTAGGAGGCGTACATTTTTTTTTCATTGTTTATTTCCATACATTTTGAAATGAAGTTCTTTACTTAAATAATCATGAAATAAACAATAAGTCTTAGATAATAAGGCCTGTTCAATTATCGAAAAATGATTTGTTCCGAATTTTTCAGAGTCTGTTCTGATTAACACGATTTTCAACTTTCCCATAACAAGTTCTTCAACGCTTATTACGATATTAATATCGAACCTTTCCCAATAGCACGTTTGAAACTTCCGTTTTACTTATAATAGGTTTTTACCTAGTTTTCTGCATTTAATTTCCCTGGCTAACGCCACTTGGGATAAACACCACTTTGCATAAATGCCATTCGGTATAACAGTAATTTGGCATAACGGACATTTGGTATAATTGCGAATAGCGTCAAAAGTGAGGGTCATTTGATGTAACCAACACTTGACCTTTTTTTGTGTTCACTAAATTAGTTGCTTGAAAAAGTGGGGCTGAAAATCCGTCATTCCAAAAATGCTTCCAGTATAGTAGCCACACGAGAAAGACAAAACATTAATGTTTAGTAAAAATATTTTTTTTACAGTTTACAGTTTTTTACAGTGCAAAATTGTGTCTAATATACATTATGCCAAATGGCCGTTATGTCAAATGCCCGAGACCCAGTATATCCCACTCATATTATCACCAATCGAAGTCAGAGACCAAGTAGATAGTTTGTTTTGATATTGTGAAATAGCCGATTTCTATAACTCAGGAAGAAATGTTTTTGGTCGCTTAACAAATAAAATAATAGATTCTATAGCAGAAATATCTTACTGTAACTTATTCATACTATCCGTGACTGCGGCTTATAAGCCAAAGGTAAGAAAAGGATTCTCTCACTGATTCTGAACAAATTCTTCGGTCTTGCAGCGGAAAGCTACCGATACACTTCTTGTGATGATGGCTTTTTGTCTAGATGCATGCAGGTTTTTAACAATTAGACTAAGAGTGAACTGTGGGCTGAAACCTCCGTTTTTTGTTAGTTTACGTGATCGAGCTATCATGGGCACAGAATTGTTGAACCAAGGCTTTGTTTTTGTTTGACCTTAAGCCCTGATCTAAAGGTTATTGAAGAAGTAATCAGTTTGATGTCATATCATATAATTTTGAAATCTTCAGCGAAATGACATAAAAAATTGGGGGAAGGGCCGTTTGGCCGAATATACCATTTGGCCAAACAGACCATTTGGCCGAATAGGACTTATGGCCAAATAGGACATTTTGCCGAATAGGAAATTTGGCCGAATATGACATTTGGCCGAATAGGACGTTTGACCGAATCGGACATTTGGCCAACTAGGACGTTACGCTGAATAGAACCTTCCCAAGCAACACATTTGTCATAGATGAGTTACTAAGATCTATATATGACCAAATAAAGTCATATATAAGTTGCTGCAACCAAATCAGTCTGAATTGTGTTACTTGGGTTTGGCCGAATAGGACATTTGGCCGAATAGGACGCTTGGCTGAATAGGACGTTAGGCCTGAATAGGACAATTGGATTAATATGACATTTGGCCGAATAGGACGTATGGCCGAAAAGGACGTTAGGCCTGAATAGGACCTTTGGGTGAATAGGACATTTGGCCGAAAAGGATATTTGACCGAATATACGTTTGGACGAATAGGACGGTAGGCTGAATAGGACGTTAGGCCTGAATAGGACATTTGGATTAATATGACATTTGGCCGAATAGGACGTTTGGCTGAATAGGACATTTGGCGGAATAGGATGTATGGCCGAATAGGACGTTTGGCCGAATAGAACATTTGACAGAATAGGACGTTTGGCCGACCAGGACGTTTGGCCGAATAGGAAGTTTGACAGAATAGGACGATTGACCTAATAGGATATTTGGCCGAATAGGACATTTGGCCGAAAAGGACATTTGGCCGACTAGGATGTTTGGCCGAATAGGACGTTTGGCCGAATAGAATATTTGACCGAATGGGACGTTTGGCCGAACAGGACCTTTGGCTGACTAGGACGTTTGGCCAAATAGGACATTTGATCGAATTGGACATTTGGCCGAATAGGACGTTTGGCCGAAAAGGACGTTTGGCTGACTAGGACGTTTGGCCAAATAGGACATTTGACAGAATTGTACATTTGGCCGAATAGGACGTATGGCCGAAAAGGACGTTAGGCTTGAATAGGTCATTTGGAAGAATAGGACGTATGGCCGAATAGGATATTTGGCCGAATAGGACGTTAGGCTGAATAGGACGTTTTTTTCCTGTTCGGGTGTGCCACTGCGACCAGTTGTTAGATCTATTGTAGCATTCCCCGTATCCTTACTGTTCAAGTGCATGTCGATTTACTCCAATACTATTGAGAAGCAATGAAGTATCGGTTTCGATACAGTTCTTGTTTTGTTTTCCCAAGAGTACATTACACAGTCCCGCAATTCAGACCCTTCACAAAGAGCAATCTCATTGAAGGCGCGCCCCTTATCAAATCTTTCCTTGAGAAAACAGAACAGTAATACTGTTAAATGGCCATGCATCGGAGTCCTAGCCTCATCCTTGCCTTGCTTCTAGAATATTACCAGGAAAGCTACAAGCCCGGGATTTAGCTCTATCTACAAGACCATTTCAATCTAGAGAAGTTGTTCAGTAACAAGAATTTCCGTGTATTCCTTGAATTACCATTGTTTACCAGTTCATGAAGAGTTAGTACATTCATAGAACCCTAACTCGAACTTTTTCCACCAATTAGTTCAGCCTAGGTCGATGGACTCTGGTTTTATAACTAATTGCTAGAAAATATGTTTCCGCTGCATACAAACAAGAGGAATTTGAGTTTTTCAACCATGTGCATTTTTTTTATTGTTTTTGCAGTTTTTGAAATCGGTAGAGAGGACTAAATACGATAAATCCTTAAAATACTACAACTCATTGCTATAGCTTGAAAAATGGATTAAGCTAGGGCTCGGTTTGGAAGATCTTACACCGTAAAACACTACGTAAAAGTGATCTACCAGCTACCGGGAAGTACAGGACGTTATGCCTGAATAGGACATTTGGATTAATATGACATTTGGCCGAATAGGACATTTGGCCGAATAGGACATTTGGCTGAATAAGACATTTGGTGGAATAGGTTGTTTGGACGAATAGCACGTTTGGCCGAATAGAACATTTGACCGAATAGGACGTTTGGCCGAATAGGAAGTTTGGCTGAATAGGACGTTTGACCGAATAGGACATTTGGCCGAATAGGACGTATGCCGAAAAGGACATTAGGCCTGAATAGGACATTTGGATGAATAGAACATTTGGCCGAACATGACGTTTGGCCAAATAGGACGTTTGGCCTGAATAAAACATTCGGATGAATAGAGGACATTTGGCCCAATAGGGCATTTGGCCGAATAGGACATTTGAGCGAATAGGACGTTTGTCATATTGTCACGCTCCTGATCATCCTGGAGCCAGTTTACGAATTCCAAGAGTTCCTCTATCTGGTATTTATTGACTTATACAGGCTCTGGGCTTATACATAGCCCAGACCGAGTAGTCCATCGAATTTAAGTTAGGAAAATTTGAAATTCATTTGGTTGAGCACATCCAAAAAATCCTGTTATAAAGTTCTAGCATCCCTTTTGCTGCTCAGACTTGCTGAAACATTTGTACGTTTTTATCAAAACATGTATCAACACATGCTCTTTAATGCTGCAGTGTTTTTTTTAGAAGCTAGCCTATTTGGTTGAATTTGACTTCTTTTTCGATGAACTGAGCGAAAAAAAACAAGCGAAAACAAAAATTTGGGTGTTCGACTGGGTAAGCACGAAATCTTGTGACCTTGACAAAGAAAATGTTTAAGTTCAAGATGACGCTTAGCAAAATTAAACCTGGGTTAATGTGGAAATTATGCAGTCAATACAAGCCTTAAAAACTTTTCCCGAATTTTGAATCAGCAAAAATACACCGTGATTTGAATGACGGACTCGGGAACACCATTTTGAAGGATAAAGCCAGCACCGTTCAATTGGGTCATAGATACAATTTTGAATTTGTCCAAAACAACGGTACAAAACATTTTCCCATTGAAAAGTAGATGCTGACTAATGGCAAATCAAAGATCCCGCATCCTTTCCAATCCCTAGACCTCATTCCAATCAAAACCCACGGAATCCTTGCACAAAATGTTCGAAATCACACTATACAGAACTTAAACCATTGAATATCATGCAAAAGTGACGGTAGATCTTCCCAGTAATAACCCAAGAACATCGCAACAAAATATGTGGATCTATGGGCAATATTCTCGAGATGTGTGTCTGTTTGGAGCGGTTGTCAAACTCTCTCAGAAAATTGAATCATTTTTATCGTTGATTTCCCTCTTTATTTATTTGCAACCGCCACTTAAGCTAACATAGTGCATATTTCTATGTTAAGCTTTACGCCGCTAAGCTTGAATAAAAAGGTGACAGCTATTCGTTATTTCTATGTTGAAGTAATAACTATTTAGGTTTCTAAATAGTTTTTTCTTTAAGGACAAGCCTCCCGGAATCCAGAACTAAATTCACTGGCGTTTTCAAGGGTACACCAGTCAATACGGAAGCAACGTCCAGATGTCATTTTTATAATTTCACGCATGCTGCGACGCAGAAAAGCTGAATTAAAAGGTTGACGGTTGTTCGTTGCTTCCGTATTGAGTGGCGTTCCCTTGGGAAAGCGATTTCGGGATTCCGGGAGACTTGTTCTTAAGAAAGATGCGATGCCAATTCCAATCATTCAAATCAAGAAGGACGGCAGTACCAACTATTATAACTGCAACGAATACATTGGTATTCATGATTTTAAGCGTTTTTGGTGTAATTGAATATTTAAATTCCGCTACACTGCTACGTTTGCAACATTGACACTTCCGGCCATTAATTTGGGTTCACCCTTTAAAAAATATGACAAAGTGTTTTATGCATACATATTTCTTTAGTCTTATGTCCGATTTGTGATCTTCCCGGCTCATTCGAAGATAAAGAGAAGATATTGAACTTGAGATATTTGACAGAACGCATTCTTATTGGAAAGCACGGCGAAATTTGAACTAAACTTAACAGAACTTTTTCATTGAAAATGAGCCTATAAAATTTTAAAGCAAGTGTGGAATGGATCCTTAAATGCATGCTTTTTTATAATTTTTTTGAAAGTATGGCGCAAAAATCTTGATTTGTTTATATTTACTGGAATAGTGAGAAACATAAACATGTATGACTCACATCGCTATTGCGTTAACCTCTTGGAATTAGAAAATAAATTTGTTTATAACTCTTTCATTTCTTGCCCATTTTTAGCTCATGATGGTGCATATGAACCACAATAAGTCTAAGTTTATTGTATGGTATGTGATGCAACACTTATATTATAATTAGTTACAAAAATTTAATTATAAGCTAAGTCATACTTATTTTTTCATATATTCGGAGGAAATTTTCACAATATTGTGAAATCTCTTTTCCTCTTCTCTAATAATAAAAATGAGTTAGCTTTGCCTTTGAGGCATTATAACTCACGAACAAGATGACCGAATTATACGGTTTTCTGACTAATCGATTCGTCTCGCGCTCCGCTGTGTTTATATTAATGAAAAGGCGAAACATTTCACCGGGAAAGTTGAAAAATTGTCAAAATGTAACGAACTCATGTACTGAAGAAGTCATCAAACTGGAATTGAAATCGATTTATAGTGCGACGCTTACAATAAAGTAAAGGTTTGAAAATTTGATAAAAAAAAACTACCAGAGCGAGATCGGGCAGATTGGACTAGTATTTAATCTAAATGGCTAAACTAACTACAAATTTTATATCTGGACAGTAAGTTACACTCAATGGTTATCATATGCTTCCCGGAGAGCTCAAATAGCTGAGATATAGTGGAAATACCATTTTGGGGGATGAACCCAAACTTATGACCGAAGCAAATCATACCCGTTAATCACTATTTCAGTAATTTAAAAAAATCTAGATATTTCCCAAACATTCTAAAAATTTCTATAAAAAGTGCATAGATTCACGGTCGTCCTCCCACACTTGCTTTGAAATTTTTCGGCTTATTTTCGAACAGATTAGATTAAAAAAATTATGTTGGTTTTAAACCAAAAGTGCATCTTTGGTCAAAATTATAACATGCTCTCCAATAAGAATGTGTATTGTCAAATTTGTCCCAAACTCAAGATCTACTCATTATCCTTCGAATGAGCCGCGAAGATTACAAATTGGACATAGGACTAAAAAAAATATGGATGTGTAAAAAACTTTGTCACATTTTTTTATAGGGTAAACCCAAACTTATGACCGGGAGTGTAGGTAAGAAAGTCATAATTTTTGGGAAAGCCATTCAAAAGCAATTTGCACCTCCTCCTACAATCAAATAGGAATGCAGAGATGATTTTTTAACGTTCCATGAATCCCTGGCTACCTAGTTTGTTTACTAATGGATATTCATTGAGTACAATTTCCAATTGTATATTGCAACAAAAGCAAAATAAACTCCAGACGAAGTTAAATTAAAAGTTTTTCTTAGAAAATTAGAAAATTATTGATAAAATAAATCTATTTTGAGGTTTTAGTGGAATGTCTTCACTTGTCATGAGACGAATTCGTACGTTCCCATTTAATTTCACCCGTGAGAATTATTGTTGAAGAAAGTGGGGCAGAAGCAAGTTTCAATTATAGTGTCCATGGCCGTTACAAATATTAAATAAAAACTATGATCTACTGATTTTCGAAAGGTCAAGAGAGGAGGTGTAATGAAAAATAAAAATCATAAAAATAAAAAAAAGCTCCTCGGATTTGTTAACGAATGTTTTCAAAATGCTCAATTTTTTTTTCAAAAATTTTAATGTTGCCCCAACAAATTATTATTTTCGGGAAAAATAAAATCCGAGGGAGGAAGACAAAATTGTAATAAATATTTGTATCGCCCTGATTGTGAAAAATGTAATAATTTTGATCGCATTGTTTTCATGATATAGAAGAAAATTAAAAAAAAAAGTAATGTACGAATTTGGGTTAAGCTTAGCGATGGTTTGCTAATCAAATTATTTGTTCCACTAAGATGCAAGAAGAAACTTCAACAAAGTTCAAGGACCAAATTGAAAATTTTGAAATAAATTATTAATTTATAAAATTTAAAAAAGAGACGGTTTTTAAAGTGCAAGCAAATAGACTGAAATATTCAGCTGTACTACTCCCCCATCAGTTGAATTGCTCCAAATTATTCTGAAATCTTACTACGATATAAATGTTGCTCATATCCACGTATAAAATGAAACTTTAAATAAATGTTCAACTGATCACTAGATGGGAGTACTACTCAATACGACCCATTTTCTCATCCACTGAATAGTTCATCAGATTGACACACTGACCTTTCCCACATTGCAAGCCTCCAGCACAGTAGTACAATTAAATCGTGACTCAACAGCTGCAACCCTTGAAATGGGTTCCATACTCAAGCATCCAATGGCTCTATCCCCATAGAATGGGAGTTAGAGCATAATCCACACGAACTGCAAAGATTTTCCTCGTCTTCGGCTGGTGGCAAAGAAGGTTAATTATTCTGTCAGCTGTCGGACCGACACGATTCACAAGTCACAACCTAAGAACATCCCACTGCCGATTCGGAGGATCCCGATCTTTCCCAGCACTTACCTTGTAGGTGTTGGCGTACGAGGTGGCGAGTGGAGCGACGGCCTTAACAACTGGGGCGTGGTAGGCAACTGGGGCAACGGCCTTCACGACTGGGGAATGGTAGGCCAGTGGGGCGGAGTAGGCAGCGGCCAGTGGAGCGTGGGCGTAGGCAGCTGGGGCATAAGCGGGGGCACTGTAGGCCAGGGGAGCTCCGAGGTATCCGGCCGAGACGGCGGCGAAGAACAGAGGGAGAGCCAACTGGAACGGGAACAGGACATTTTTTGTTTGTTTTTATTAATCACCATTGCAACATCAACACTTTGATTTTCACCATCCTGAATACCATTTTCAGGACACTTGGAACTTCAACTCACGAACTTGTACATTTTGATGTGGTTTGGGTTTTTCTGATTTTCTGTGAGATGAAAATTTACTAAAGCTGCTGAGGCTTTGTTACACTTTGACACACTGAACTGGAATGCTTTTCGGAGCTTTGATCCTGACTATTTATAGTTGGAAAATCTCGCTGGTTGGTACCCTTCTGAACTCTGTGCCGCGGTTCTGGCCGAGGGAAGGTGACACACGCTTGCACACACTCAAACACACTCACATACAAACAAAAGACGCGGACGCAGCTCGATTAGTGCAAATACCAGACTAAGAACATGCCGCATATCACCACCAAACGGAGAGAGAACAAACCACCGCCTCCCCCTACCAGACCCGATCAGCCGAGCCGAAGGATAGCGCGACTAAGAACTGGTAGTAAGTCTTACCTTTCCGAACAAAGAGCCAAACCGATTGGCGTGGCGCGGAATCAATTCAACAGATCGCTCTTAGCGAACTCTTAGTAGGTATCCCCGTGCCGCGCTCCGTCGCGTCGTCCTCAGCTTTTCTCGTATCATATGGCTGGGCTTTATTATTATTATTTTCGTTTTCCATCGGCTTACGGTCGGTCGTCGCGTGCAGTACCACCTGAGGTAGGTATTTTGTTCTGAATCGGCGATCGATTGTAGCTACCACACTATCGCCACCGCAACCACCGACGACGTACCGGCTGGTAGGCGGTTAGTTCATAGTGCGGAGCCTGGAGTGAGAGAGCAGCAAGGAGGCGACCGCTCGACATGGGAAAATAACAGCTTGGGGCTTCCACGCGGATGGTAGTGTTGCCGGATTTTGTTCGAAGCTGCACGTCATCAATAAGAATAGAATTTTCACGCGTCGAGTCCGACTAATTTTAAATGGGATAACAAAAAATTGAGTTGAGAATGCTGCTTCAGTAAAATGATGACTTCGAAAAGTTGAAAATGGTTTCCAATCAGTGCTATTTACAGAAAACAAATACCTAGTTTTGGTGAAATCTTCATTCAATTGGATTAGTATTATTTACTTAATTTTTGGGTTGTTCCAATTTTAATAAGTGATTCGGATTCATTAAAAGTTATATTACAGAACGCACGAAAACTTTGGTGCATGGAAAAGTGGCGTTCAAAACACTGACACTGACGGCCTGAAATGTAAACATCTTGATTCTTGATTCTTGAACTTTTGTGAAAAAATTGACCCCTTTGCTGAAAAATATTCATGTCCAAAATTATGCAGTAGTGACACAATTATTTTTCATCTCTGTCAGATACTGTTTTGAAGTTTGGTGATCTGATAATTGTGAACATTTTGCAACTATATTCAAGCAAAAGCACGTTGGAATTCACGATAATTTGTTTTAAAATGTGCAAATTATGCAAAGTGGAGCAGCCTTGCATTTTTTTTTAAATGGCCTTTATTTAACAGGGATATTTGGGAGCATCCATAAATTACGTAATGCTTAGAGGGGGTGAGGATTTGCTCAAAGTGTGACAATCCATACAAAAATTTTGAATGATTCATACAAAAAGTGTGACAGGGGGAAGGGGTTTCAAAATGGCCAATTTATGCGTTACGCAATTCATGAATCTCTCCTTATTATATATTTTTTTATTATCTATTTATTTATTTATAAACACTGCATAGCAACATAAATAACCGCATAATTTTTTCCCGAGTATATGCTTTTTTGTACAACTAGAAACTTTTGGAGGAACTCCTGGAGGAACTTCCGGAGAAATTTCTGGAGGAACTTCCGGAGAAATTCCTGGAGGAACTTCCGGAAAAATTCCTGGAGTAACTTCCGGAGGAATTCCTAGAGGAACTTCCGGAGGAATTCCTGGAGGAACTTCCGGAGGAATTCCTGGAGGAACTTCCGGAGGAATTCCTGGAGGAACTTCCGGAGGAATTCCTGGAGGAACTTCCGGAGGAATTCCTGGAGGAACTTTCGGAGGAATTCCTGGAGGAGCTTCCGGAGGAATTCCTGGAGGAGCTTCCGGAGGAATTCCTGGAGGAACTTCCGGAAGAATTCCTGGAGGAACTTCCGGAAGAATTCCTGGAGGAACTTCCGGAGGAATTCCTTGAGGAGCTTCCGGAGGAATTCCTGGAGGAACTTCCGGAGGAATTCCTGGAGGAACTTCCGGAGGAATTCCTGGAGGAATTTCTGGAGGAACTTCCGGAGGAATTCCTGGAGGAACTTCCGGAGGAATTCCTTGAGGAACTTCCGGAGGAATTCCTGGAGGAACTTCCGGAGGAATTCCTGGAGGAACTTCCGGAGGAATTCCTGGAGGAACTTCCGGAGGAATTCCTGGAGGAACTTCCGGAGGAATTCCTGGAGGAACTTACGGAGGAATTCCTGGAGGAACTTACGGAGGAATTCCTGGAGGAACTTCCGGAGGAATCCCAGAACTTCCGGAGGAATTCCTGGAGGAACTTCCGAAGGAATTCCTGGAGGAACTTCCGGAGGAATTCCTGGAGGAACTTCCGGAGGAATTCCTGGAGGAACTTCCGGAGGAATTCCTGGAGGAACTTCCGGAGGAATTCCTGGAGGAACTTCCGGAGGAATTCCTGGAGGAACTTCCGGAGGAATTCCTGGAGGAACTTCCGAAGAATTCCTGGAGGAACTTCCGGAGGAATTCCTGGAGGAACTTCCGGAGGAATTCCTGGAGGAACTTCCGGAGGAATTCCTGGAGGAACTTCCGGAGGAATTCCTGAGGGACTTCCGGAGGAATTCCTGGAGGAACTTCCGGAGGAATTCCTGGAGGAACTTCCGGAGGAATTCCTGGAGGAACTTCCGGAGGAATTCCTGGAGGAACTTCCGGAGGAATTCCTGGAGGAACTTCCGGAGGAATTCCTGGAGGAACTTCCGGAGGAATTCCTGGAGGAACTTCCGGAGGAATCTCCTGGAGGAACTTCCGGAGAAATTCCTGGAGGAACTTCCGGAGGAATTCCTGGAGGAACTTCCGAAGGAATTCCTGGAGGAACTTCCGGAGGAATTCCTGGAGGAACTTCCGGAGGAATTCCTGGAGGAACTTCCGGAGGAATTCCTGGAGGAACTTCCGGAGGAATTCCTGGAGGAACTTCCGGAGGAATTCCTGAAGGAACTTCCGGAGGAATTCCTGAAGGAACTTCCGGAGGAATTCCTGAAGGAACTTCCGGAGGAATTCCTGAAGGAACTTCCGGAGGAATTCCTGAAGGAACTTCCGGAGGAATTCCTGAAGGAACTTCCGGAGGAATTCCTGAAGGAACTTCCGGAGGAATTCCTGAAGGAACTTCCGGAGGAATTCCTGAAGGAACTTCCGGAGGAATTCCTGAAGGAACTTCCGGAGGAATTCCTGAAGGAACTTCCGGAGGAATTCCTGGAGGAACTTCCGGAGGAATTCCTGGAGGAACTTCCGGAGGAATTCCTGGAGGAACTTCCGGAGGAATTCCTGGAGGAACTTCCGGAGGAATTCCTGGAGGAACTTCCGGAGGAATTCCTGGAGGAACTTCCGGAGGAATTCCTGGAGGAACTTCCGGAGGAATTCCTGGAGGAACTTCCGGAGGAATTCCTGGAGGAACTTCCGGAGGAATTCCTGGAGGAACTTCCGGAGGAATTCCTGGAGGAACTTCCGGAGGAATTCCTGGAGGAACTTCCGGAGGAATTCCTGGAGGAACTTACGGAGGAATTCCTGGAGGAACTCTCGGAGAAATCACTGGAGGAACTTCAGAAATCACTGGAGGAACTTCCGGAGGAATTACTGAAGGAACTTCCGGAGGAATTCCTGGAGGAACTTCCGGAGGAATTCCTGGAGGAACTTCCGGAGGAATTCCTGGAGGAACTTCCTGCGGAATTCCTGGAGGAACTTCCCGAGGAATTCCTGGAGGAACTTCCGGAGGAGTTCCTGGAGAAACTTCCGGAGGAATTCCTGGAACAACTTCCGGAGGAACTTCCGTGAAAATTCCTGGAGGAACTTCCTGGAACAACTTCCGGAGGAACTTCCGTAAAAATTCCTGGAGGAACTTCCGGAGGAATTCCTGGAGGAATTTCCGCAGGAATTCCTGGAGGAACTTCCGGAGGAATTCTTGCAGGAACTTGTGGAGGAATTCCTGGAGGTACTTCCGCAGGAATTCCTGGTGGAACTTGTGGAGGAATTTCTGGAGGAACCTCCGGAGATTTCCTGGAGGTACTTCCGGAGGGATTCGTGGAGGAACTTCCGGAGAAGTTCCAGGAGGAACTTTCAGATGAAATCCAGGAGGAACTTCCAGAGGAATTCCTGGAGGAGCTTCTGGAGGAATTCCTGGAGGAATTCCAAGAGGAACTTCCAGAGGAATTCGTGGAGGAACTTTTGGAGGAATTTCTGGAGGAGCTTCCGGAGGAATTCCTGGAGGAGCTTCCGGAGGAATTCCTGGAGGAACTTCCGGAAGAATTCCTGGAGGAACTTCCGGAAGAATTCCTGGAGGAACTTCCGAAGGAATTCCTTGAGGAGCTTCCGGAGGAATTCCTGGAGGAACTTCCGGAGGAATTCCTGGAGGAACTTCCGGAGGAATTCCTGGAGGAATTTCTGGAGGAACTTCCGGAGGAATTCCTGGAGGAACTTCCGGAGGAATTCCTTGAGGAACTTCCGGAGGAATTCCTGGAGGAACTTCCGGAGGAATTCCTGGAGGAACTTCCGGAGGAATTCCTGGAGGAACTTCCGAAGAACTCCTGGAGGAACTTCCGGAGGAATTCCTGGAGGAACTTCCGGAGGAATTCCTGGAGGAACTTACGGAGGAATTCCTGGAGGAACTTCCGGAGGAATTCCTGGAGGAACTTCCGGAGGAATTCCTGGAGGAACTTCCGGAGGAATTCCTGGAGGAACTTCCGGAGGAATTCCTGGAGGAACTTCCGGAGGAATTCCTGGAGGAACTTCCGGAGGAATTCCTGGAGGAACTTCCGGAGGAATTCCTGGAGGAACTTCCGGAGGAATTCCTGGAGGAACTTCCGGAGGAATTCCTGGAGGAACTTCCGGAGGAATTCCTGGAGGAACTTCCGGAGGAATTCCTGGAGGAACTTCCGGAGGAATTCCTGGAGGAACTTCCGAAGGAATTCCTGGAGGAACTTCCGGAGGAATTCCTGGAGGAACTTCCGGAGGAATTCCTGGAGGAACTTCCGGAGGAATTCCTGGAGGAACTTCCGGAGGAATTCCTGGAGGAACTTCCGGAGGAATTCCTGGAGGAACTTCCGGAGGAATTCCTGGAGGAACTTCCGGAGGAATTCCTGGAGGAACTTCCGGAGGAATTCCTGGAGGAACTTCCGGAGGAATTCCTGGAGGAACTTCCGGAGGAATTCCTGGAGGAACTTTCGGAGGAATTCCTGGAGGAGCTTCCGGAGGAATTCCTGGAGGAGCTTCCGGAGGAATTCCTGGAGGAACTTCCGGAAGAATTCCTGGAGGAACTTCCGGAAGAATTCCTGGAGGAACTTCCGGAGGAATTCCTTGAGGAGCTTCCGGAGGAATTCCTGGAGGAACTTCCGGAGGAATTCCTGGAGGAACTTCCGGAGGAATTCCTGGAGGAACTTCCGGAGGAATTCCTGGAGGAATTTCTGGAGGAACTTCCGGAGGAATTCCTGGAGGAACTTCCGGAGGAATTCCTTGAGGAACTTCCGGAGGAATTCCTGGAGGAACTTCCGGAGGAATTCCTGGAGGAACTTCCGGAGGAATTCCTGGAGGAACTTCCGGAGGAATTCCTGGAGGAACTTCCGGAGGAATTCCTGGAGGAACTTACGGAGGAATTCCTGGAGGAACTTACGGAGGAATTCCTGGAGGAACTTCCGGAGGAATTCCTGGAGGAACTTCCGGAGGAATTCCTGGAGGAACTTCCGGAGGAATTCCTGGAGGAACTTCCGGAGGAATTCCTGGAGGAACTTCCGGAGGAATTCCTGGAGGAACTTCCGAAGGAATTCCTGGAGGAACTTCCGGAGGAATTCCTGGAGGAACTTCCGGAGGAATTCCTGGAGGAACTTCCGGAGGAATTCCTGGAGGAACTTCCGGAGGAATTCCTGGAGGAACTTCCGGAGGAATTCCTGGAGGAACTTCCGGAGGAATTCCTGGAGGAACTTCCGGAGGAATTCCTGGAGGAACTTCCGGAGGAATTCCTGGAGGAACTTCCGGAGGAATTCCTGGAGGAACTTCGGAGGAATTCCTGGAGGAACTTCCGGAGGAATTCCTGGAGGAACTTCCGGAGGAATTCCTGGAGGAACTTCGGAGGAATTCCTGGAGGAACTTCCGGAGGAATTCCTGAGGAACTTCCGGAGGAATTCCTGGAGGAACTTCCGGAGGAATTCCTGGAGGAACTTCCGGAGGAATTCCTGGAGGAACTTCCGGAGGAATTCCTGGAGGAACTTCCGGAGGAATTCCTGGAGGAACTTCCGGAGGAATTCCTGGAGGAACTTCCGGAGGAATTCCTGGAGGAACTTCCGGAGGAATTCCTGGAGGAACTTCCGGAGGAATTCCTGGAGGAACTTCCGGAGGAATTCCTGGAGGAACTTCCGGAGGAATTCCTGGAGGAACTTCCGGAGGAATTCCTGGAGGAACTTCCGGAGGAATTCCTGGAGGAACTTCCGGAGGAATCTCCTGGAGGAACTTCCGGAGAAATTCCTGGAGGAACTTCCGGAGGAATTCCTGGAGGAACTTCCGGAGGAATTCCTGGAGGAACTTCCGAAGGAATTCCTGGAGGAACTTCCGGAGGAATTCCTGGAGGAACTTCCGGAGGAATTCCTGGAGGAACTTCCGGAGGAATTCCTGGAGGAACTTCCGGAGGAATTCCTGAAGGAACTTCCGGAGGAATTCCTGAAGGAACTTCCGGAGGAATTCCTGAAGGAACTTCCGGAGGAATTCCTGAAGGAACTTCCGGAGGAATTCCTGGAGGAACTTCCGGAGGAATTCCTGGAGGAACTTCCGGAGGATATCCTGGAGGAACTTCCGGAGGAATTCCTGGAGGAACTTCCGGAGGAATTCCTGGAGGAACTTCCGGAGGAATTCCTGGAGGAACTTCCGGAGGAATTCCTGGAGGAACTTCCGGAGGAATTCCTGGAGGAACTTCCGGAGGAATTCCTGGAGGAACTTCCGGAGGAATTCCTGGAGGAACTTCCGGAGGAATTCCTGGAGGAACTTCCGGAGGAATTCCTGGAGGAACTTACGGAGGAATTCCTGGAGGAACTTCCGGAGAAATTCCTGGAGGAACTTCCGGAGGAATTCCTGGAGGAACTTCCGGAGGAATTCCTGGAGGAACTTCCGGAAGAATTCCTGGAGGAACTTCCGGAGGAATTCCTGGAGGAACTTCCCGTGGAATTCCTGGAGGAACTTCCCGAGGAATTCCTGGAGGAACTTCCGGAGGAGTTCCTGGAGAAACTTCCGGAGGAATTCCTGGAACAACTTCCGGAGGAACTTCCGTGAAAATTCCTGGAGGAACTTCCTGGAACAACTTCCGGAGGAACTTCCGTAAAAATTCATGGAGGAACTTCCGGAGGAATTCCTGGAGGAATTTCCGCAGGAATTCCTGGAGGAACTTCCGGAGGAATTCTTGCAGGAACTTGTGGAGGAATTCCTGGAGGTACTTCCGCAGGAATTCCTGGTGGAACTTGTGGAGGAATTTCTGGAGGAACCTCCGGAGATTTCCTGGAGGTACTTCCGGAGGGATTCGTGGAGGAACTTCCGGAGGAGTTCCAGGAGGAACTTCCAGAGGAATTCCTGGAGGAACTTCTGGAGGAATTCCTGGAGGAATTCCAGGGAGAACTTCCAGAGGAATTCGTGGAGGAACTTTGGAGGAATTTCTGGCGGAACTTCTGGAGGAACTTCCGGAGGAACTGCCGGAGGAAGCACGGTGCCCCCAGACGCGAATATTATCGCACTTTCATGAACCTCCGTGGTTTTCTCACGAAAAGTAAGATTAGAGCGCCAGGAAAAGGATACGGGGTGTTTTAAAATCTTTCATCGATGAAATTTTGAATACGCCCTATTTCAAAATTGTATGGTTTTTCCCATTACATACAAGTTAGCTGCAAAGTATAAATATATAGTGCTTTCCTTTTCAATAGTAATTAAATCAAGTATTGTAGAAACGCCTGTAGCAAAACGGAATCTTCCAAATAGATGAATGTTGTTCAACATTTGGGTAATGTGTCCAGCCCACGTAGGTCTGTTATACATTAAGATTGGTCGAACTATGAATCTGATGGAACAACAGTGCTGAACGCGTATGTTTTTGCTCTTAGTTGCACAGTTTACTCTCCAGATTAGACAGTCCAATGTTTTCAAGGTAATAAACCCATATGTCAAGATAATATTGAGTAAGTGATAAGTGATCTTCTTCTTCTTCTTATTGGCATTACATCCCCACACTGGGCCAGAGCCGCCTCGCAGCTTAGTATTCATTAAGCACTTCCACAGTTAGGTTTCAAAACCAGGTTACCATTTTTGCATTCGAGACAATTTCCAATCAGAAAATTGCCTAGACCGGTACCGGGAATCGAACCCAGCCACCTTCAGCAATGGTCTTGTTTTTTAGCCGCGCGTCTTACCGCACGGCTAAGTAGATCCACTTCTTCTTCTTCTTCTTCTTCTTCTTCTTCTTATCGGCATTACATCCCCACACTGGGACAGAGCCGCCTCGCAGCTTAGTGTTCATTAAGCACTTCCACAGTTATTAACTGCGAGGTTTCTAAGCCAGGTTACCATTTTTGCATTCGTATATCATGAGGCTAGCACGATGATACTTTTATGCCCAGGGAAGTCGAGACAATTTCCAATCCGAAAATTGCCTAGACCGGCACAGGGAATCGAACCCAACCACCCTCAGCATGGTCTTGCTTTGTAGCCGTGCGTCTTACCGCATGGCTAAGGAGGGCCCCTAAGTAGATCCACTTACTCTCCCAAAATGGGTAAATTTTCCAGCAGAGGGAAAGAGATAGCAAACGAAAGTACCCATTAATGAAACTCGTTTATTCTCCGTGTATGGACATTAGCAATATTTCAAAAATAAAGTTAGCTTTTTGACAAGTTTTAGAATGATTGAAAGACGATATTTTTAGTTGTCAACAATAGGACTTGCTAAGCTAACCGTGTACCGATTGCATAGGTATTGAGTCTTTTGCTGGATTTTTGTAACCAGTGTTTTTATTATAATCATACATTTTTACATTTCTGTGCTCAGGCTTTGACAATTGATGATGCATTAGGAAAGCGAATATTTTATGCTTGTTTTAGTTTATTATGTTTACATGTGACGCTTTTCTTACAATACCTATTTCGTTACCCTAATTCGTTGATTTTATCGTGATAATGCAATAGGGAACAGGCATTTGCACACATCTTTTATTAGGATTTGCTTTCCAAACACAGAACGCAAACTAAGTTTCGGCGCTTTTCGTGGCCGATCTTTATGACTATTGGGAACATATCACTCACTCAATATTATAACATGTCTTGACATATGGGTTTATTACCTTGAAAACATTGGATTGTCTAATCTGGAGAGTAAAGTGTGCTATTGAGAGCAAAAACTTACGCGTTCAGCGCTGTTGTTTCATCAGATTCATAGTTCGACCAATCTTAATGTATGACAGACCTACGTGGGCTGGTCACATTACCCGAATGTCGAAGAACATTCATTTATTTGGAAGATTTCATATTGCTACTGGCATTTTACAATACTTGGTTTAATTACTATTGAAAGGGAAAGCACTATATATTTATATTTTGCAGCTAACTTGTATGTAAATGGGAAAAACCATACAATTTTTAAATAGGGCGTATTCAAAATTTCACCGATGAAAGATTTTGAAACACCCCGTATCCTTTTCCAGGTGCTCTAAGCTTTCTTTTCGTGAGAAAACCACGGAGGTTCATGAAAGTACGATAATATTCCCGTCTGGGGGCACCGTGGGAAGTCCTGGAGCAATTTCCGGATGAACTCCTGGAGGAATTTCTGGAAGAACTTCTGTAGGAATTTCTGGTGAAACTCCCGAAGGAACTCTACGATGAACTTCCGGAAGAATTCCAGGAGAAACTTTGGGAGCAATTCTTGGAGCAGATTTCAGAGCACTTCCTGGTGGAATTTGTGGAAGAATTTCGGAAAATTTATATTGCTTGAAATAAGCTCACGCCGACTCACGCCGTCGATTACCAACGGCATGACGCCGCCACGCAGTCGGTCGCCGCTGGCAGAGAATGATCTATCACGCCACCGCCGACAAATTTTTACCCAAAGCACAAAGGTCTACCCAAGCCACGTTAACGTGGAGAAAATAAGTTAGATTTCATCATATAATTAAATAAGCATTTTCCTTATTTTGCTTAATCATCGGATAATAATCAATGAAAATATTATCAAGTAACAAAAACACAACCGACGGTAACGTCAATCGGACTCCAGAGTTCAGATGCGGCATTATTATGATAGACTTGGAGGCGAACGCAAAGATTTGATAGTTTCATTATAGGATACTGCAGGCATGAAGAACTTGATTAGAAGTTGGAAAAGCGGTCCGAGGACAATGATGGTATGTGTCGAATGATCATTTTTTGCCAAGCTTCCATAAAGAGGAAAAGAAGATGGGTAGTGTCTTGTCTATTCCATCTCCACTGACAAAAGGCTCGGTCGGAACAAGGTAGGACCGTCCCCACACTTTCCGTCTCTACTTCCTCTTTATATTTAGAGCTTTGGTAATGAAAATCAGCATTCCATTCATAGTTATGATAAATTGCCCTTTGCTAAGTTTCAAACACTCTTCTGTACTTCAGCATCCAGACGAAACAATCAATTTATACTATCGCCTTTCCTATCGACTCCTTTTTAAAGCTCCTTGTTGTGTATGAAAAAGTCAATTGATTTGGATTTGCTTCATGGAAAAAAATATTGATTGCCAACACTGGTCACCATCCGGTTGACAAGAAAATCGTGCCCTAAACGGTGATCGTAAAAATCATCGTTGTCTCGCTGTGTGGAACTGCTGTGCTGTTAGCGCGAGAACCAAACCATTTTATCGATGGACAGGCGCGGTGGAATGAAGCTGCAATCCCCCTTCTCGATATCGTGCCGTTCTTACGACGACGACGTCTCACTGTTGTTGGTGCTGTTCATACGCGCATGCATCATAAAGATATGTATTTCTGCGGATCATGCTGTATGCTGCACAGGCTCTGGTCGGCGCGAAGTGTTGATTTTCGTGATCCTCTGATAAACACCGGTGCCGCTGCCCGAGCCAGATGCTGATTCATTTATCGCGCGCCTCTGTCGGGCCCCAGACGTCCGATTCATTCACGCTCTGCTGGGGGTGCTTTCGAAGTTGAAGTTTTATCGTTTCGGCTGCGACCAGCACAGGTGGTTGATAGTCAAAGGGGGAACTAATTACTGGTGTGAACTATTTCCGATAGATAATTGGGTGTTCGTTTTTTTTAATTTTCAAATGATCAAAATTGATAAATAAATCATCATTGACATCAAATATATCTATTTGATCTTGGCCCCTGACATAAATAGCATTAACATATTTTAATTAAAGTTTTACTGGATAGTTTGCATTTTAAATGATATGATTTGCAAAGTTCAATGTACTGTGATGAGAAAGAAACGGAGTGAAGCTTTCAGTCAGTGTCAGGTTCGCCTGAGTAAAGTGAAAATATTATAAAATTTTGTTTACATATATTTTACCATTGTTTCATTTGAAGTGTGTCATTGGAATTGAGGCCATGGATCGATGAATCGAACGTAGTGATTTGTTCTCTGACGATGGTCTACAGTTATTAACTATACTGAGAGACACTCCTGGTGTGTCGCTGTAATCATGCTCAAAGCTTTGAGTCTGAATGTTTTTCGCATTTATTGCGCCCCAAAGTGGTACCGAGAGACTATAATTTCGCTCCAGACAGAGGGCAAAGCCTAGGTGATCACTACTGAATTTGATTACGATTTGACATCGCGTTTAAAAGTCTAGAAAAAATAGTATATCACTAAATTAATGATTTCGTGTGTGTTACTTCTACGTGAAGTTAAACGATTTACAATGATATGGAAATGCTAATATCATCTTCCAAACTTGGACGTACATGTTCATGATAGCATTAGAGGCGAAAGTATAGAATTGATAGTTCCGTTAGGATACGGCAGGCATGAAGAATGTTTTTATAGGAGTCGATTTGAAAGCGAGCGGAGGGCAATATTTGTGATGGCACATATCACACGACCTTCCTTCTGCCAAGCTCCCGTATGAAGGGGGAGGGAAGAATATCAGTGTGGAAGCTGATAGCCAGTGGAGATATATCAGCTTCCACACTGATATTCTTCCCTCCCCCTTCATACGGGAGCTTGGCAGAAGGAAGGTCGTGATAGGGCAAGACAGTATAATATGCACCCCCTCCCCTAAGGCAACTCCTTGATAACTTTTTACTTTTCAACGCAATTTATGCAAACTTTGTGTTATTTGGTAGTCCAGGAAGTCGCAAATGCATTGCCCGTGAGTAGTCATATAAAAATATTTCAGTTAACACGTAATAAAGCTTTTATGAAAAGTCGTGAAAAAATGAATTTTAAAAAGTGCCTGGGCAATACGCCCCACCTCAACCAAAGACGTTTAATTGCCCTTCATTAGTATTTTATTAATCCCATAATAAAAAGGCTACAAATCCTTATGCGCTTGACATTAAAAAACCAACATAGGTCCATTCAAATTACATTGTGAATTACATTTCAATATTTGCCATACAATTTGGAAGCAACTTCTGCAGGCTCGCTGCACTTGTGTCCAGTTGGTAAGGGCATATCGTCCTGCCTACACTGGGGCATTTTGGCCAGTGAAACATGTTATCGAAAATCGTTACATTTTTGAAGATGGAAGCAATTTTATATCATATTAATCACTGAGAAAAGTAATTTTGTTGCCCAACTGAGTGTTCCAGTGCAAGTTTTGCGGACAGTATGCCAGAGTCGCTCCAGAATGTTGAGCAAACAAACATGAAAAGTTACATCAAAACTGTAACTTTTTGTATTTTGCTATTATTTCCATTGTGTAATACAAAAATACTTCCACATTCACATAGTATGATGGGTTTACAAATACTTATAGGTACCAACTGATTTTGACCCTTAATTAGTTATAGTTTTCTAGAAATCAAAGGGGGGCGTTTTGGCCAGGTGGGGCGCATTATACCGTCTTACTCTATGTGCCATCACAAATATTGCCCTCCGCTCGCTTTCAAATCGACTTCTATAAAAACATTCTTCATGCCTGCCGTATCCTAACGGAACTATAAATTCTATACTTTCGCCTCTAATGCTATCTTGAACATGTACGTCCAAGTTTGGAAGATGATATTAGCATTTCCATATCAATGTTTTGAAGGTTTTTTTTTATTTATTTACCTGATATAAATTTATATAAACATTATTTATACATTTCAAAAGAATGCAGTGAATATGAGCTGGATAGGAATGTCCAGGATTGCCCAACGATCTCTTTGATTTACTGAAAAAGGTTTAAATTTATAACGTGACTGTTCTCTAGTATGTGGTACAGATCATTGGTTAATAAGTAATGGTTGTGTAATACTTACAGGAATAAGGGTTCGTGGTGGGAGAAAAAAGAATTTCACATCTTATCACACAGCATAATTAAAAGCATTACTAAAATTGCTACTTTTCTTCTGAAGTTTGACAGTTAAGAGTCGGTCAATAGAAAAAGATGATCGATCAGTAAAATATGCTGATTTTCAGTAAACTTCAGAATTGCTGATTTTTCCCAGTAAAGAAGTTTGCTGAAAAACTTTTTATGGATTTGGTGTGTATATTGTTTGTTGACGGTCGGTGGGTGCTCATATAACCTTGAGACGAGCCAGCCTAGGGCTAAAAGTCTCTCAAATGAAGACACAAAAAACCAAAGCGAAATGGAATAAGATGTATGTTGGTTTGAATTGAAATAAAAAACAAATTTACTTCCGAGACTTCGAAACGATACGAAATTAATGTTACATTTGATACAAAATGTTGCGCAACGAAACAAATTTTCGCGGTTTTTTTTTTAAATTGATCAAATAATGTTTGAATCCGACTCATTTGCGACCACTAGCATTTTAGTAACAAAAAAGCAGAATGTGATAAAACACCTCGTGCTCATTTATTTACCACTAGGGGTGCATACCCAATCTTGTCCGGGTTATTCCTTTTTGATTTAAATTTCAATTGAACCGTTTGTTTGAGAAACTGCATATGTGATATGTTTGGCCAAAATGAGATTTTTATATATTCTGAATCCTCGTCCATAGATACGCATTCTGGCAATAAAAAACAAAAATTGTTCGGAAATGTATGAATTTGTTTGTTTGTTCGTTTGAGAGACTATATTTTAGAGTGGGGCGTAGTTGTATGGAAAAACGCAAACTTCACCCAATCAAGTGAGATCCTGTGCAAAATATGGGCCCGCTTTCCGCATCGTGTTTTAAATTTATTTGGAGTTCAGTATGGATATTAGTAAAGCTGCCGAAAGACTTTGTTGAAGGAGGTACGCAGCTAGAACGTCTACAGAAAATGTCACAGGGCTTCGAAAGTTGATTGTCCAAACCATATGCGAGAATTCAATGTTTCTGCCAGCACTATCGGATAACCTATGGTTGTTAAGGGGCAAAACCCCTCTAAGAAGAAAGAAGTCGGGATTTTTACTTTGTGAAGTGATTCTGAATAACTCCCTCTAGCTCCAAAGCCTTATAGAATCAATAATTTTGAAAAAAAAACGCTCGGTTAGAATACTGGTCCACGTAGTTCGTCAGTGCTCGCAGAACAAACGATTGTTTTGCATGTAGTTTGAACAATCAATCTTCGAAGCGTTAACTCGAAATAATTAATATTGAGCGTTTTAGGGGAAAATGTTACAAGGTTAAAATACTTCAAATTTCCATTTACTTATGTATCATCAGATACGTACTTCGCTTTCTACTTGAAAACTTCTTCAGTGTTTTGATATCGACTGAAGAAAAACATTGATTTCTAACTTTAAAGGCAAAAAGGCAAAAGGCATGAATTACGTGGGTACAATTAGGGCATGTCACTTGGATCGGTTCGTCGTCGTCTTGTGGGTAGTAATTTAAAGAGCCAGGTGAATCCGTATCTGATGATGCATAAGTGAATATAGCAGAAGTAAATGGAAATTTGAAGTATTTTAACCTCGTTATAACTTTTTTCGTGGACGTTCCAACAACGTACCACCTTCAGCAAAGTATTTCGGCATCTTTTGGGTTATACTTCAACGCAATGATGAACTAAAACCTCTAGAAAAATGCGAAAATATACGTATTCCAATACACGATGCGGAAAGCGAGGAAGCAACTAATTGATTGCAATCGAGCACAAATTCTTCAGAATTGTTTGGGACCCCGAATGGTTTCGAAAAACCTTTGATTTGAAAAAATGACCATGACCAAGTAACATTTTAAGTTTTATAACACTCTTGAAGACCATAATTTACTCTTCACGAGTGTTATAAAACCAGCACTCTACTCCACTATACATGTACATGCACTTCAAAGAGCAATTATGGAGTACTGCTTGCAGTTTTCGAACTGCAAGTGCCTCAGGATGCTGAGTTTTGTCAAAAACTATTGATCTGTGTCTAAGAAATTAAAAGATTCGGGGCCAATTTGTTCAAAAACAGTTCTTTGCTTTGAAAACTCATATGTAAGAATATGTACATTATGTGGAAGATATTGGTTCGAAAAATGTATTGGAGGTAACCACTTTCCCTCCGATTGGACTCGAACCCATGACCCTAATGGACATATTCACATATGAGTTTTCAGAATTTAGTAAATTAATGTCCAAGTCGAATGAAATGCCGAGCTGTAGAGGAAACTGGACACACGTGATCCCCGAGACACATGATACCCCCCTGTGTTCTTGAAAACTAATGCCATCTTTTATCCCACTGATATGTGTGAACAGATCCGTTATATAAATGTTTGAATTCGAGTAACATTTGATAACTCCGCTACTATTGGAATTCAACCAACGAACCATTAGTCAGAGTTGTAGAAAAACCTTCGTACTAGTAGTCCACCATAGAACACATTTCGAAATTTAGCTTTTGTAATGAGTTATTGACAAACTACTAAATGATCGATCGCAAATTACTAAATGATCGATTACATCCTTGCTTCCATGATGTCCTCAGTCACAGTATAAACCCTATTATGTCCTACGAGTAATTGTCTTTCACCTGCGTCTCAAATCCAGGCATATGCGATGTTGTAAGATCTCCAACTGGTCCTGGAGTATGAGTAAAATGGTCTATTGAATCTACCAAGGCTTTCATGATGCCCCCAGCCGCGGTATCAACCCAACTATGTCCTCCAAGTATTTATCTTTCACTTGCGTCTCAAATCCAGGCATTTGAGCTGTTGTAAGATCTCCAAATTGTCCTGGAGTTTGAGTAAAATGGTCTATCGAATCAACTAAGGCTTCCATGATGTCCTCTGCCGCGGTATCACCCCAATTATGTACTCCGGGTATTTGTTTTTTACTTGCATCTCAAATCCAGGCATATGAGATGTTGTAAAATCTCCAAATTGTCTTGAAGTTTGAATCAAATGGTCTAACGAATCAACCAAGGCTTCCATGATGTCCCCAGCCGCGGCATCAACCCAATTATGTCCTCTGAATATTTGTCTTTCACTTGCGTCGCAGTTGCAGGCAATTGAGATGTTGAAAGATCTTCAAATTGTCCTTGAGTTCGAATCAATTAGTCTATCGAATTAACCAAAGCTTTCATGATGTCCCCAGTCGCGCTATCAACTCAATTAGGACCTCCGAGTATTTGTCTTTTACTTGCATTACAAATCCAGGCATATGAGATGTTGTACGTTATTTATGATTTTTATTGTTTATTATTATTATAATAATCATCATACAGTGTATGTTTGTCTTTACTCTAAAAACCTCAATTTTAAGAACATCCCTTTGTCAGTCGAAGTCGAATTTCGGGCATGTCTCGTTAAATCCAATCATCATTGATCAAATTGGTACAATCAGGCCATAGTAATGGTGTCCTCGAGGTAAACGGAAGAAGACACTAGAATGGAACGTATAGGCAAGCACATTGATGTCCATTATCGCCAAAAAATCGGGGAATGGGGATGGTTACCCGATACACCAACAAGAACTTTGGTAAGTCTGCAAGTTGTACTCCCAGAATTCATCAATGATCATCCGCAGGCTAAACATCTGATCCGTCGTTGATCGACCCTCACGAAAACCTGCCTGGTATTCGCTGACGAAGGACTCTTCTAGCGGTGTCAGTCTATTAAGCAGAATACGCGACAGAATTGTGTACGCCGAGTTCAGAAGGGTGATCTCTCTGTAATTGGCACACTCTAGTCGACGGTCATTGCTTTCAAAAGTTATGGAGAGAATGGTGAAACAATCCAAAAAGGATGGTGTCTTGGTTAAATGCAAGAAAGGAAGGATCACTTACTACCTGGTTTATTTCGGTTTTTTCTCTATGAATCGAGAAAATGAGGGAAAATAAATTAAAAATGTACTTGTTTGTAAAATTCAGTCAAATTTTATTGAATATCAAATAATAATAATTCGTTTGTTGGGATGAGCTGCAACTTTACACTTCGTTGATTTTTCAAAATTATTGCTGTGTAGGTAAATGACGACCTCCCTATCTTCTTGTAACTTTATTTTTGTATTTTGTTAATCAATGTAATAATAAAATTATATTATATATGTAAATATAAAAAATAATAATATAAAGCATTTGAGAAACTAAAATATACTAATCATAATAATAAGATAATAATAATCAGAGATTAAATATCTGATAAAAATAAGCATACGAAGACGTAAAACACGAAAAAATGGAAATATTAAAATACAACACCAAGACTAAACAAGACAAGACAACAAATATGTTATTATGAAAATATAAAAAATAAAATATATGCAATTATGATCGCTTCGACACGAGTTTATGAAAACAAGATAAAATTAAAATATAAAAATATGAAAAAAAGAAAATATGGAAATGATACAAAATGAAAATGTGATAAAATTTTTAAAAAAATAATACCAAGAAAATATGAATATGTTAAAAATGAAAATATAAAAATAAGAAAATATACTTAATAATTATTTAAGAGTGTCTTTGGGGAAAAGTTACATGAGGAAACAAATAAACGGAAATGCGAAAATATTCAAGTAAAAGTATATGTAAAAGAAATTGTTTTTGAAGCAATATTATAGCCCTTACATACACTTAGTGTACGACAAAGGCAAAAACATGAAAGAATTGCATTGTAAGTTATACATCGCAGATTGGACAATAATAATACTCATGTTTTTTTCCATCTCTGTCCAGATTGCTATCAGAAATCATAGATAGGTATAGTCCTTGATTTCAAGACTAAGACAAAAAATACAAAGGCAAGAGGATAACTACTCCGCAGACCGCAACCGCAGACCGGAGACCGCAACTAGGGCAGGGGAAGGAAATGTTGATGTGATCGAGAGGCTCTCGACTCAGCGACATTCTCATAAATACCACTTGGACTTGGATATTGGGAAGATATTCGTTGGGTCAAGATTTTCCTGTAGCTGGCAATATGACCGTGGTAGATCTTACCTTGTAAGGTGTCTACCCAGCGTTACCATCTCCTATGCCTGGATTTGAGACGAAAGTGAAAAACAAACTAGAGACTTCATGGAAACCTTGGTTGATTCGGTAGACCATTTTAATCAAACTCCCGGACAATTTGGAGATCTTACAACATCTCAATTGCCTGAAACTGCGACGCAAGTGAAAGAAAAATATACAGAGGATATAATTGGGTTGATGCCGCGACTGGGGACTTCATGGAAGCCTTGGTTGATTCGTTAGACCATTTTACTCAAACTCCAGGACAATTTGGAGATCTTACAACAACTCAAATGGCTGGATTTGAGACGCAAGTGAAAGATAAATACTCGGAGGACATAATTGGGTTGATACCGAGGCTGGGGCATCATGGAAGTCTTGGTAGATTCGATAGACCATTTTACTCAAACTTCAGGACAATCTGGAGATCTTACAACAACTTGAATGCCTGGATTTGAGACGCAAGTGAAAGATTTATACTCGGAGGACATAATTGGGTTGATACTGCGGCTGGGGGCATCATGAAAGCCTTGGTAGATTCAATAGACCATTTTACTCATACTCCAGGACCATTTGAAGATCTTATGCCCAACATCTCCTATGCCTGGATTTTAGACGCAGGTGGAAGACAATAATTCGAAGGACATTATAGGGTTTATACTCCGACTGAGGACATCATGGAAGCCTTGGTTGATTCTATAGACCATTTTACTCAAAATCCAGGACAATTCGGAGATCTTAGAACATCTCAACCTTGGCTGATTTGATAGACCATTTCATTAAAACTCCAGGACAATTTGGAGATCCTAGAAGATCATAATTTATTATCACACATGTTTCGTATATAGTTTACATTTATTTCAACAAGTTCACATTAGACAACATGCTTGAAAACATTTTCTGAAGCCTCATACATCCTGTTGTATAAAGTGGTTCCTAATGGCACCGAATTATCATCGTATGCGTAGTAGGGATGCTCAAAATGTGTTCTTATGTTCCAGGTGATGTCTTTTATGTGTTATTTAATCATTTTCATCATCACTATATGAATAAATATCATTTTTGGTAATGAAATATAAGCATTTCTCCAAAATCGCATTTTTTCTAAATCCGTTGGTTTACTCCCACAGCTCCAATGAAAAATTGAACACCCCTAGATACAATATTTTGCAATGTCCAGAAACTAGAAGAGATGGCTAAGAGGTTGGTGAAAAAACTGAGAAAATCGGTTGAAAAACCACTGAGATATAGTCATTTGAAAATTTAGTTACAACCATTTTCTGCACGAATGTATCCGCGTAAGTTTTTTTTAGAGATTACAATTTTTTAGCGAATAAAGAGCAAACAAGAACATTTTTTTATTCCATATTAATATGTCAAAATAATATCTTAAGTTTTGACGGGTTTGCTAAATAGGAGTATATGCACCGAGAGATTTAAACATTTGCTTTGTTATAAATAACCAATATAATTATTGGTTGGATAAAAAGCCCAATGGATTTCCTGAAATACATAATAATCCAGATTAGGCAACTTGCACAAAAAGGCGTTCCCGAATTCATGAACCAGCAAAATTACCCTGTGATTTAAGTGATGGATTCGGAAACAGTTTTTTAGAACGTTCCGGAAAACGTGACTATTGTTCCCGAAATTGTGACTCAAAATACACCGTGAATTTGTTAGTTCACGAATTCATGAACGCTTTTTTGTGTGCAGATTGGTCTAGAATTTTCTTTTGACCTCCCTGCTTCCAATGAAGATTCCGACCACTTTAGAGTTAGATTTTACTGATCCAACAAAGCACAATAGTGCCTTTAAAACCATTGACAGACCTATAATAGAATAATTCTAGTGGGATAGTTCCGATGCAATTCCGACCCCCAACCGACTCACTTCAGAGTTGAGTTCAAGATCAATTATCCATGAAAAAATCTGTTTATCTAGATTTACAAAAGTTACTCGAATCTTCCAAAAGTTGGGTATAATTTAAATAGTTTTTGCTTCTACTTATTTTTAAACTAATATTCAAACATAAAATGTCTTATTCGGCCAAATGTCCTATACGGCCGAATAACCCTTTCGACCAAACGAAACAACACATTCGGCCAAATGACCCTTTCGGCCTGATGACCGTTCCGGCCTAATGACCCTTTCGGACAAATAAACCTTTCGGCCAAGTTACCCTTTCGGCCAAACGACCCTTTCGGCCAAACGATCCTTTCGGCCATACGACCCTTTCGGCCAAACGAACCTTTCGGTCAAATGACCCTTTCGGGCAAAAGCCCCTCTCGGCCAAACGGCTCTTCCCTATTCGGCCAAATGTCCTATTCGGCCATCTGTCCTACTGGCCTAATGACCTATTTGGCCATATGACATTCGTCCAAATGGGTTTCGGTATAATGGTTTGTTCGGCCTAGTGGCATTCGGCCAAATGGCTTTCGGTCGAATGGGTTTCGGCCAAACGAACCTTCTCTGCAGAAGGCACAGCCGCAACGATCGTCCAACCGAGTGTATTACTATTTGCCTATCCTTCCTTCCTTCCTGCAATGCAGCCCAAACAGAGACTATCCTACGCCCTCGCCAGTCTTGCCGGCCCAGTACAGACTTTTTTTTAATCTTTGTCAACCTCCATAGACTTTCGAAAAAAAAACATCGCATAATTTTGCAAATCTTCACGAATCTAATTCCGCACTTATTACACTTTTATGTGTTAAGGTCTTCATTATTTGTTTCTCCAAACTGCAAACATACTACCAACATTGTATCTAATGCTAAATTAAATGTCAACTTCTCCAATGAACAGATTTCGGCAACTGTCCCACGGGCTAGAGCCTTACTAGAGTGTTAAACCGAAAAGACAGTACTTCCTTCTTTGATTTATTCATGACTACAAATTGCACATTAATGAAATACAATGTTCAGCCAGATCGTTCGCTTAGTTTGTAGCATTTTGTTCAACGTTTTGCATTATACCACGTGAACATTTTCTACCTACTGTGGGAAAAACGGCGCACCCACTCTACTGCTTCATGAGGTCAACCAAAACGAAGCATAAAATAAAAGCACTTAATTTAAAAGTACATATGCAAAAGACAGTCGTCATTGCCGACGCGTTGCATTGCCAATGCTACTGCACCGTCTATCGGCTGAAAGACACCAACCGACCCTAGCAACAGAGATCGCGCGCTAGAGGTCGTTGAAGTCTTTAGGGCCACTCTTTATACATTACCCTTTCCTCGGATCTCGATCCGCCCGGATCAGATCATAACCGATCAGTATGCTCTATTACTCGTAAGGAATTCGAACCGACAACAGCGTTCTTGTTGCATATCATTAGACGTCGATCGTCGGATGTTGACGATCGACGACGACGACGACGACGACTTGAAGCAAATGAAGTGCGGTTGCGAATCTACATACCCATTTTGTACACAATCAATTATTGGCATTAGAACTTTTGTGCTGGGTCACATCGTACCAGGGCCGTAAACATTGGTTATTAGAGGTTTTGTCCAATATATATTCTGGAATACTACGTCTTTAAGTTTATAATTTTTATTAAATATTGGTGTCAACAAATTGTTTGAGCATTTATGTGGGGTTTCCAATACTCTCATAGATTTCCAAAAAAATCATCGGGATTGATGTAACAGTTTTGGAAATCTGGACCAAAAAAGAATTCTACGGTGGCTTGTTATTTTATCAACACGAATTTGAATTTTTTCATCAAATAATTATTATTCTTGCTTTTATAATTATTCCTACCTCAATCCTATTGAAATTCGTGATTTTTTATCCAGATTTCTTTATTTGTTCTGAAACAAATTTAGAAAACCGATGAGTATTCCGATTTAATTTGTTTTATATTACTGACACCTTCCGTTATCCGAAGACATAAAACAGAAACCAAAGAAGCCTTAAATGCTCCCCCAGACCTAAGTGATTGCTGCAGGCAATGTTCAATTTACGCTTCCATATCAACGGTGACAGAATCGCTGTCGCCAAGCGATAGAATCGCGTTGTGACTGTCGCGTCGCGTGTGTTTGGGGGAGCCTTAAGCCCTCAAACACACGCGACGCGACAGTCGATGCGACTCTATCGCTAGGTCGCTGCATGCAATGTTCTGATTACGGTTCCATACCAACGGCTGGGGGACTTATAATTACATAATCGCAAATAGGAACCTAACATATTTATTTTCAAATTTCGGATTAAAAACCCAGATTAATCCACCTAGCGGTGATGGTGCCTTTCTCGACCTTCGTAAAATGTGTGTGCTTGAAAATAGATGAGCTAGTAGCTAGGAGTAAAAAAGACAAATTTCTTTGTCCGTTCTATGAAAATCAGATTATTTATGGCAAAGATATTGTAGATCCAGTTGAAAACCGAAAATAATATTTTGTCCCATTCCCGGATGTCGCGACTGCATCGCGAGTGGTGCCCGACTATGGCACAGTTGCGCACTACTCGCGATGCAGTTGCAACATCCGGAAATGCGAGAAAATGCGATTGTCGCGAAACCTCGGTTCGGTTTTCAGCTTTATCTACAATATGCTAATAAGAATTTCGACATTTTTGTTTCCTTTTCCAATCTTTTTGACGTACATACCCCTGTTTTATTTTACCCAGTCATATATTTTAAGGATATCACTTTTGGATGTAAATTGAACTGAAGCTCCGACTACACAAAAAGAAAACGAAAATGTCATTCCCATCAAGCGAGCGGAGGGCAATATTTGTTATGATATAAATCTCATGACCGTCTTTCTACCAAACTCCCGTATGAAGAGGAAGGGAAGTGTATCAGTGTGGAAGCATCCGATAGTTAGTTTTCGGAAAGAAATTATAGCCTTTCGGTACAACTTTGTTGCACAAGAAAGGCAAAAAGTATTTTGGCCATAATTTCAAAGGTAATAGTCCAATCTGGCCAACTTTCTAAATAGAACAGGATTCCGCATCTAATGCAATTTGTTGTGAGTAAATCGGTTGAGGGTAAGTCCATTAAAAGTCAGCTAGACTTTTTTACTCGCTTTTTTATAACACATAGTATATTTTGGCCATAATTTCTGTGCCCATGGTCCAAATTTTCAATAGAAAACAATACGACAGGATTCCGCGTCGAATGAAACTTGTTGGAATTATAGATAGTGGAATATATAGATGAGTGAAGATAAATCCTCTGTCTCCAAACGAACTGTCAAACGTGTCTCCAAACGAGCATGACGTCACGATTTCAATGGAAACGTTAAGGGCTGTGACGTCATATGTGCGTGTGCACGGGCAGAAAAATCGACTCAGCCATGCTTTCGCTCATCTATCTATTCTACTATCTATAGTTGGAATTAAATCGGTTGAGGATAAGTTCCAAAAAAGTGAGCTAAACTTTTCGCACTTTTGGTGCGCGCACACACACAGAGACATCATCGCAGTTCATCGAGCTTATACGTATATAACACTATGAGTCTCCAGGCCTTCTGTAAAAGTTTGGTTTTGGAGCGAACATACAGCCTTTTCGTAGAAAAAGGCAAAAATGGTGTTTCAGCCATAATTTCCAATCCCATAGTCCGATCTAGCCAATTTTCAATAGAAAACAATGGGACAAGATTCTGCGTCGAATGCAATCTGTTGCGAGCGTCAATAGATGAAGTCTAAGTGCTAAAAAGTGAGCTAGACTTTTTCGAACTCTTTTTCGCAATAAATAGTAATTTGACCATAACATCTAAGCCCATAGTCCGATCTGGCCAATTTCCAATAAGAAAATATGAGACATTCTGCGTCGAATGCAACTTGTTGTGAGCAAATCGGTTAAGGATATGTGCCCGAAAAATGAGTGACATTTTTTACGCGATTTTTTCGTATGAATTTGTATTTTGGCCATAACTTTCGATCCCATAGTCCGATCTGGCCAAATTCAAATAGGAAACAATGGGACAGGATTCTGCGTCGAATGCAACTTGTTGCGAGCAAATCGGTTGTGGATAAGTGCCGAAAAATGAGTGACATTTTTTAGGCGATTTTTTCGTATGATTTTGTATTTTGGTCATAACTTTCGATCCCATAGTTCGATCTGGCCAATTTCAAATAGGAAACAATGGGACAGGATTCTGCGTCGAATGCAACTTGTTGCGTGCAAATCGGTTGAGGCTAAGTGCCCGAAAAATGAGTGACATTTTTTACGCGATTTTTTCGTATGAATTTGTATTTTGGCCATAACTTCTGATCCCATAGTCCGATCTGGCCAATTTCAAATAGGAAACAATGGGACAGGATTCTGCGTCGAATGCAACTTGTTGCGAGCAAATCGGTTGAGGGTAAGTGCCCGAAAAATGAGTGACATTTTTTACGCGATTTTTTCGTATGAATTTGTATTTTGGCCATAACTTCTGATTCCATAGTCCGATCTGGCCAATTTCAAATAGGAAACAATGGGACAGGATTTTGCGTCGAATGCAACTTGTTGCAAGCAAATCGGTTGAGGATAAGTGCCCGAAAAATGAGTGACATTTTTTACGCGATTTTTTCGTATGAATATGTATTTTGGCCATAACTTTTGATCCCATAGTCCGATCTGGCCAATTTCAAATAGGCAACAATGGGACAGGATTCTGCGTCGAATGCAACTTGTTGCGAGCAAATCGGTTGAGGGTAAGTGCCCGAAAAATGAGTGACATTTTTTACGCGATTTTTTCGTATGAATTTGGTTTTTGGCCATAACTTCTGATCCCATAGTGCGATCTGGCCAATTTCAAATAGGAAACAATGGGATAGGATTCTGCGTCGAATGCAACTTGTTGCAAGCAAATCGGTTGAGGATAAGTGCCCGAAAAATGAGTGACATTTTTTACGCGATTTTTTCGTATGAATTTGTATTTTGGCCATAACTTTCGATCCCATAGTCCGATCTGGCCAATTTCAAATAGGAAACAATAGGACAGGATTCTGCGTCGAATGCAACTTGTTGCGAGCAAATCGGTTGAGGGTAAGTGCCCGAAAAATGAGTGACATTTTTTTTAGTAGTTTTGCGCACACACACACACACACATACACACACACACACACACACACACACACACACACACACACACACACACAGACATCACCTCAATTCGTCGAACTGAGTCGATTGGTATATAACACTATGGGTCTCCGGGCCTTCTATAAAAAGTTTGTTTTTGGAGCGATCATATAGCCTTTACCGTATACTTAGTATACGAGAAAGGCAAAAAATCTCTAAGCTTAAGGCATCCAAACGTTTCCAATCTTGGACTCACAGGGCATCCAAGATCCGGGCCTGCGTATCGTTCATATTTGATGCTGATTGAACTGGATCGGTGCGCAGCTGCTGCGGTCTATTCGATTCCATTCTTGCATTGCGAGTCGATTGACGATTAATTGATTCGTGTCTGTGCATGTGTAATCATGGTCGTTGGGCATGGAAAATGTTTCCACGGGAACGCACATCAGCGGAATCAGTCTCAGCCCAGATTAGGATTCTATTCTCGAGCCGCGTGGAAATGTGTGGAGGTAATTCAATTAAATAAATGAACACCTGAGCAACGGCAGCAGTGAAGCGGCCAGGTCGCTTATGCAATCGTAGTTGTACTGACAGTCCTCCTAGAGGTGTCTACATAGAAAATGCAACATTTCATTATTATGTCTGCTTGTCTCTGCAGCTAGCCCTGACGCGAGCCCCCTCAGTGCGGAGTGATTTTCCCATAACGAAAGATATATTGGGTTGCAAACGGAATGAAATCGAGCTCCGATTTACACGGACGACCGGCGGGAGACCCACACCCAGCCCTCTTCCACGTGTGCGATCGTTTCGTCTCTTGGTTGACCGATCTTGCGGACTGGAGGACCAGTTAACTGCACTGAATTTATTGCAACGATAACAACACGGCCGGTTGGTGTGACCTGGAAACATAGAGCCCGGATTGGTAGTCTACCCAGGTTTCTCGTCTGCCATAGGTGAAATGCTAAACCGTGAAAAGTGATTGGCTAAGCCCAAAAGCTGCATTCTGCTTCGAGCTCAATAAGTGCCACCGTTTATCAATCAACCACTTCTGAGTCTCGTGTGCTGCGTACTGGAGGGTGGGTTGTGGTGAGGACAGAATCGTTCGGTGTGAACAAACTACTCTTGGCTGCCTGCGAGGCAGGTGGTAAGTGGCTCGTGAATACTCCATTATTTTTGGTGTCGAAAAGCCAGGACAGGCTATTGATGGATGTGGTGATGAATAGGTATACTCGGTTGCGAAACTTGATAAGTTTATTGGTTCTTGGAGAATTCATTGCAATTGAGAGATTAGAAAGGGTAGCCGGACAGTACCAACTGAAGATACACATTTAAATTAGTATGCCAACATTATGGACGGAACTTTTTAGGCTTCTAAACGGAATACTTCTCGGGTACTTATTCAAAAAAACGTATGTGATTTTGAAAACAAAGATTCAGACATCCATTTATCCAATCTGAAGGCACTCCCACGCAAATCAACACCACCAACAGGTAGCCGAAGGCTTCCCATACCTGTCTGTGGTGATGGTTTGCGTGAGAGTACTACCAGATTGGACAAATCGACGTTTGGATCTTTGTTTACAAAATCACATACGCCCTTTTGAATAAGTACCCGAGACTTTTTGAATTCCGAAAAGAATCCTTCTGGGATTCCAAATGGAATATTTCTTTAAATTCTGCGGAAAGACTAAAAAGATTTCATTCAGAATCCTAAAATAGTTCCATTCGGAAGCCCCAAATGATTCCAAGCTAAGGCCCAATAGAGATCTTTTGGGAAGCCCATAAGATGTATTCCTGCTGGGAGGAGGAAAGGATTTCCTTTGAGCTTCTGAACAAAGTTGTTTTGGACTTTCGAAAGGAATTCTTTTGGATTTTCGAAAGGAATACTTTTGGACTTCCTATTTGATCTTTTGGAGGTTCTGAACGGAATGTGTTTCAGGGAATTCCGTATAGATTATGCTTCTTAACGGAATTCTTCAAGGATTCCAAAACAGTTTTTTTTGGGTCTCGGAACCGAATTATTAATGGCTACCGGAGAAACTTCTTAAAGGAATCTTGTTGGCCTTCTGAAAAAAAAAATTTTGACTTTCGAACGGAATTTTTTTTAACTAATTTTACTTGCTAATTTTCTTAATACATGCAGTCATCAGTAGACCAGGTGTTCCGTGTTTTCTTAACACTATCATCCTTATTTGCTATGTTACAGTTTTAGTTATTATTAATACATTTCAATTGCCTCTGACAGTTAGGATTTTCCTCTGGTTGAATTTAACCATGTAGGAATTACAATTTTTTAAGCTTAAACTAAACTCAACCTTATTTATACTGAGGTTACAAGGAGCTAATCGTTGCAATAAAACATTGCAACGATTTTTGTCTAATATTGGAAATTATGTTTTTGAACATTTGTTTATCTATTTATTACCAGACTAAAGCCAGGGTGGCCAGTGCAATACATAAAAGTCTTTTCCATTCAGGTCGGTCCATGGCTGCACTTCGCCAACCACGCAGTCTGCGGAGGGTCAGCAAATCGTCCTCCACCTGATCGATCCACCTTGCCCGCTCTGCACCTCGCCTTCTTGTTCCCGTCGGATCGTTATCGAGAACCATTTGCACCGGATTACTGTCCGACATTCTGACTACGTGCCCGGCCCACCGCAGAATTCCTATTTTCGCGGTGTGAACGATTCTCCCAACAGCTGATGCAACTCGTGGTTCATTCGCCTCCTCCACGTACCGTCCGCCATCTGCACCCCACCATAGATGGTATGCAACACTTTCCTTTCGAAAACTCCCAGTGCGCGTTGGTCCTACACGAGCATCGTCCAGGTCTCGTGTCCGTAAAGAACTACCGGTCTTATAAGCGTTTTGTAGATGGTCAGTTTGGTACGGCGGCGAACTCTATTCGATCGGAGCATCTTGCGGAGTCCAAAGTACGTACGATTTCCAGCCACTATGCGTCTCTGAATTTCTCTACTGGTATCGTTATCGGCGGTCACCAGTGCGTCCAAGTACACGAATTCTTCAACCACCTGGATTTCGTCACCACCGATAGAAACTCGTGGTGGGTGGCTTACATTGACCCCTCTTGAGCCTCTTCCTATCATGTACTTCGTCTTCGACGTGTTGATGACTAGTCCAATCCGTTTAGCTTCGCTTTTCAGTCTGATTTAGGCTTCCTCCATCCTCTCAAAGTTACGTGCCAAGATATCAATGTCGTCGGCGAAACCAAATAACTGAACGGACTTCGTGAAAATCGTACCACTCGTGTCAATCCCCGTCCTTCGTATTACTCCCTCCAAATCGATGTTGAATAGCAGACACGAAAGACCATAACCTTGCCATAACCCACTGCCGTTTCGAAGAGACTCGAGAATGCCCCTGAAACTCGAACTACGCACATCACCCGATCCATCGTCGCTTTGATCAACCGTATTAGTTTATCCGGAAATCCGTTTTCGTGCATTAGCTGTCACAGCTGGAGCCGATCGATTATATCATATGCGGCTTTGAAGTCGATAAATAGATGATGTGTGGGCACGTTGTATTCGCGGCATTTCTGCAATACCTGCCGTATGACGAACACCTGGTCTGTGGTAGTGCGTTCACCCAAAAATCCCGCATTGTACTGCCCCACGAACTCTCTTGCAATTGGTGTTAGTCGGCGGCCTAAAATTTGGGAGAGTACCTTGTAGGCGGCGTTCAGCAATGTGATTGCGCGGTAGTTGCTACAATACAGCTTATCGCCCTTTTTGTAGATGGGACACACGACACCTTCCATCCACTCCTGCGGCAGAACCTCATCCTCCCAAACCTTGGTAATCACCCAGTGCAGCGCTCTAGCCAGTGCCTCACCACCGTGTTTAAACAGCTCTCCTGGTAGTTGGTCAACTCCAGGGGCTTTATTGTTTTTCAGCTGGTCGATCTCCTCCTGGATTTCCTGGAGATTCAGAGCTGGAAGTTGCATGTCCTGCGCGCGTGCTCCTAGGTGCATTACCATTACGCCACCTTTGTCTGCCATATCACCATTCAGGTGCTCTTCGTAGTGCTGCCGCCACCTTTGGATCACCTCACGCTCGTTTGTAAAAAGATTCCCGTTTATGTCCTTACACATATCGTGCTGTGGCACGTGGCCCTTACGCGAACGGTTCAACTTCTCATAGAACTTTTGTGTGTTATTAGCGCAGTACAGTTCCTCCGTCTCTTCACGGTCTCGATCTTCCTGCGCTTTTTCCTTCGGAAAATCGAGATTTGTATGTTCCGCGCCCGTTTGTATCGTGCCTCATTCGCCCTTGTGCGGTGTTGCAGCAATCTCGCCCATGCTGCATTCTTCTCCTCAACTAACTGCTCACATTCGCCGTCATACCAGTCGTTTCTCTGATCCGGAGCCACCATTCCTAGTGCAGCGGTTACGGTGCTTCCAATGGCGGATCGAATATCTCTCTAGCCATCTTCAAGAGATGCTGCGCCTAGCTGCTCTTCCGTTGGGAGTGCCACTTTCAGCTGCTGCACGTAGTCTTGGGCTAGTCTACCGTTTTGTAGTAGCCCAAAGTTTAGTCGCGGCGGACAACTTCGACGCGCGTCGAGAGTTTTGAGCACAGACATACTGCAACGAGGTAGTGGTCGGATTCAATATTCGCATTGCGGTAAGTGCGTACGTTCGTGATGTCGGAGAAGAATTTACCGTCGATTAGAACGTGGTCGATTTGGTTTTCCGTTACTGGATTAGGTGATCTCCATGTGGCCTTGTGGATATTCTTGCGGGGGAAGAAAGTGCTTCGGACTACCATTCCGCGGGAGGCTGCAAAGTTTATGCATCGTTGGCCGTTGTCGTTCGATACGGTATGCAGACTATCCGGTCCGATGACCGGTCTATACATTTCCTCCCTTCCTACCTGAGCGTTCATGTCACCGATTACGATTTTGACGTCCCGCAGTGGGCATCGATCGTATGTCTGCTCCAGCTGTGCATATAACGCTTCTTTCTCGTCGTCGTGTCTCCCTTCGTGTGGGCAGTGCACGTTGATGATGCTATAGTTGAAGAAACGGCCTTTTATTCTCAGCTTGCACATCCTTGCGTTGATTGGCTGCCACCCAATCACGCGTTGGCGCATCTTTCCCAGCACTATGAAGCCGGTTCCCAGCTCGTTGGTGGTGCCACAGCTTTGGTAGAAGGTAGCCGCTCGATGCCCGCTGTCCTGTCCAGCGCTACGACGTCAAAGTTGCGGGGATGTAATCCATCGTAGATTATCCTGTTGCAACCTGCGAAGCCTAACGACTTGCAGTTCCGAGTTCCAAGCTTCCAATCGTGATCCTTTCTTCGTTGCCTAGGTCGTTTCCGATTGTATCGAGTCGTATTATCTTCTATGTCGTTCGTAATGGTTGTTTTTAAAAGCGGCTTATTGGGCCTGCGAAAACCTCCTCATCGGAGGGTCGTTGTGTCAGGGCTGTTGAGCGGCACACGGTCGCTTTGGCGGAGCTTACTTGCGGATACATGCAGCTTTTTATAGAGGTTTAACAGGGCCCACTGTCAAACCCCACCACATCCCAGGCTGGCGCCACAGCTCGCAAATGGCCTGGGGAGGGATGTCAAGCCCTTGGATATAGTCCCTGCTGCCCCCACATTTGTTGGAATGTCTCAATATTAGGAATTCTATGAAGTTCATTGGTACTATACCACGGAGGCAACTTCAGAATCATTTTCACAATTTTAGTGTGCTACCTTTTTACTGAAGTGCCTTTTTACTGGTATTACAGCAGCTAGTCCATATTGGCACAGCATACAACATGGCTGGACTAAAAATTGGTTTGTAAATCAAAAGTTTGTTCTTAACCTTCTTTGGATATTAAGAAAAACTTATAAAATAGTCAAATTATAACCGAATTACAAAGATTATATACCATTCGAGAGATAAACTCATTAATTTTGTGACTATGTGGTGATATGCTGGTTCTGGAGACAATGGCCACCGGGAAATGACTTCCACGGGGACCTTATTGGTCATATAACGGGAGCACAAAAATTGCTCCATATATGCCTTTCGATCGCTAATTCTACATAAATTCTCATGAAACGGTAATGTATGGTCCATGAGAGGGTCTCCGATGAAAGTGGCAACTTCTGGAACCTGGAACCTGTGGAACCCGCAGAAGGGGACATTTTCGTTTTAACACCAAAATATGTAAGTGATGAACTTCATACATGAAAAAATCACGTTAACAAAGAAATTAAAAAAAAAAACAAAATATACCGTGCGGTGGCTCTTTCGATATTATTTCTCACAAAATAGATGATTACGTGTTTGAAATCGATAAGTGACCACATTGGCCACTCTTGAAACCTATGAGGTGCCCCCAGGGAACCCGCAGAAGGGGACATTTCGGTTTTAACACCAAAATTTGCTATGCAGCGGCTCTTTCGTCATGATTTTCCACAAAATAGATGATTATGTGCTTGAAATCGATAAGCAACCGCATTGGCCACTCTTGGAAACTATGAGGTACCCTCGGGGAGCCTGCAGAAGGGGACATTTCCGTTTTAACACTGAAATAAGCCGTGCGGCGGCTCTATCGCCATGATTTTCCACAAAATAGATCATGATGCACTCGAAATCGTCGTCCAAATCGTCTCGGAGCTACATAGAAGGTGGCGCGTGGACTCGAGGAATGGCTAGTTCAGGCGCAAATAAGAGGTGGTTCAAGGGTCCGCAGTCGTCCCTGTGGTCGCACTCGATCCTTTTATCGAACAAGTGGCCGCACGAAGAACAACATGGTATCGTCGCTTTCGCGGCGTCGGTCAACCGGGCGGGTTCCGAGCCCGAGAACGGGAAGAGGTCTTCGTCAAGGCTGGGGCAGGCGTAGGCACCGCGTCGGCAAGTCCCTCTGTGTGATGGCGAATTGGCCCTATCGCAGAGAGGTCAATTTGGGGTGCACGCGTCATCATCATTCTTGATACCAGCCGTGCAGAGGGAAGCAGGCGCGATGTCGACCCTTTCCACCTTCCGAGGACATAGGGCATGGTAAGGCCACTTTTAAAGCCGGCAAAGTGGTGGCACGATACCATGGTGTTCTTTTAAAAAAGCGAGTCACGATATTCGGTGCTAGGACACGCAGCTAACCTCGAGGGTGCGTTGTGCACTGGATCCCTTCGAAGCGTTACTTTCCGAAGCGTACCGAAGGGACGATGGACTTGGCGGCAATGGAAACGGTTTAGCGCGTCGGGGATGTAGTGCTGCCTCCCTCGTTTGCTGATGGAGGTGGTCCCTAACCCCGCACTTCCTGGATGTCCAAACCAGGATGTCTGTTGAGCAGATTCACCCGCCATTGCTTAGGAAGAAAAAAACACACAGCACGAAAACATGATGCGATCTTGACTACCGGTCTTATCAGCGTCTTGTACATGGCACATTTGATGTGGTAGTGAATCTTTTTTGACTGCAGTTTCTTCTGACTGCAGTAGGCCCGAGTTCAACAGGTATGCGCCTTTGTATTTCACGACTAACATTGTTATCAGCCGTTAGCAAAGATCCAAGGTAGACGAATTCCTCGAGCACCCCGAAGGTATCTCCGTCTATCGTAACAGTGCTTCCCAGGTGGGTCCTGTCGCGCTCGGTTCCGCCAACAGGCATGTACTTTGTCTTCGATGCATTCACCGCCAATCCAACTTTTGTTGCTTCACATTTCAGGCGAGTGTACAGTTCTGCCACCTTTGCAAATGTTCGGCCGACAATGTGCAATGTGCATGTAGTGGGTTCCAGGACACTGTGAAATAGATGCCCGAGTAGCACACTCGTTACAGACCAGTCACTGTGACTCATATGCGACCAAATCCAGTCACATTAGAGTTACTGTAACCAAATCGATCCGAACTGTGCTACAAGGGTGGTAACGAAAAAGCCGATATGCTGGACTCGGATTATCAAGTCGGTTTACAAAACCGGAACCTTTTTACAGCTTACCAACTTCTTCTCTTCGTTCGTCCGTCAAGATGCTCCCATCCTTATCTCGGCACATTTCGGCTCGCGGCATGAAGCCTTTGCGGGATGCGTTGAGCTTCTGATAGAACTTGCGTGTTTCTTGAGAACGGTACAGCTGTTCCATCTCCTCGCACTCCGCTTCTTCCAGGCGGCGTTTCCTCTCCTGAAAAAGGCGGGTCTGCTGTCTCCGCTTCCGTCTATAACGTTCCACGTTCTGCCGGGTATCTTCCTGCAGCGCATCTCTCTGCACTCTTCGTCGAACCAATCGTTCCGTCGACTTCGTCTCATATACCCGACGTTGTTCTCCGCTGCGTCGTTAATAGCTGCTTTGACTGTATTCCAGCAGTCCTCAAGAGGGGCCCCATCGAGCTCACCCTCTTCCGGCAACGCTGCCTCGAGATGCTGCGCGTATGCAGTGGCGACATCAGGTTGCTTCAGTCGCTCTAGGTCGTACCGCGGCGGTCGTCGATACCGAACATTGTTGATGACGGATAGTTTTGGGCGCAGTTTAACCATCACCAGATAGTGGTCAGAGTCGATGTTAGTGCCACGATATGTCCTGACGTCGATGATGTCGGAGAAGTGCCGTCCATCAATCAGAACGTGGTCGATTTGTGATTCTGATAAGAAAATTATTTTGAGCTTTTTAGTGGAATGTCTTCACTTGTCATAAGACGAGTTTATACAATCCCATTGAATTCCACCACTTAATTGTATCTTGTATCTGTCAAGATACAATTAAGTGGTGATATTCAATGGGATTGTACAAACTCGTCTTTTGACAAGTTGTGATTCTGTCTGCAGTGGTGATCTCCAGGTGTACCGATACGACAGGCTGTGTTGAAGGTAGGTGCTGCGAATGGCCATATTCTTGGAGGCGGCGAAATCAATTAGTCGTAGGCCGTTTTCGTTCGTCAGCCGGTGAGCGCTGAACTTCCCAATAGTCGGTCCAAACTCCTCCTCTTGGCTAATCTGAGCGTTAAAATCTCCTTGGGCAGCTGTCGTACTCACGTTCCAGCTGCGCGTAGAATGCGTCCTTATCATCATCACTGCTTCCGAAGTGTGGGCTATGGACGTTGATTATGCTGAAGTTGAAGAACCGGCCTTCGATCCTCAACCTGCACATTCTCTCGTTGATCGGTCACCACCCGATCACGCGCCTTTGCATATCGCCCATCACTATGAAAGCTGTTCCCAGCTCGTGTGTGTTGCCGCAGCTCTGGTAGATGGTATGATTACCTCTAAACGTTCGCACCATTGATCCCTTCCAACAAACCTCCTGCAGCGATACGATGCCGAATCCACGGTCCTTGAGCACATCGGCGAGTATGCGTGTGCTTCCGATGAAGTTGAGAGATTTGCAGTTCCACGAACCGAGTTTCCAATCGCTAGTCCCTTTTCGTTGCGGCGATCTTCGCCGATGGTTCCGGTCCGTACTCTCTTATTGATTGTTCGTTGCGTATGTTTTTTAAAGTCTGGCTTGCAGGTCTGACACCAACCCCCCTAAATTTCCGGAGGACCATTCCTCCTTATTTCCAGTGGACCTCGCTGGCACTCGGACGATGTTCAGCCGCCCCTAACATAGATAACAGACGCTGTTGTGAGCTGATCCTGACATGGAGAACAAACGCTCAATAAGATTTGCACCTCCGGAGAGGAGCAACACCCCCCCTTCCCTGTCAGCATACGACCATTGTTCCCACCGGGGGTGGGGGTGGTGTTATCTACGAGGTAATGAAACTTTCTGAGAAATGTTATTTTTGGGTAAATTTCGAATTGAGGTATTGGTTTCCAGGGGATTGTACAATCTCAAAAAGCCTAAATTGTTCGTTTGTTAAACAATATACACTCTTAATCCAGATTTTTACGCTAACCATAAATATACAAGGGGTGAATTGAATTTGACATGTGTTGTGTTCCTTTTTTTATAATATCTTGGTAGCCATGAACTAGAGTCTACCTATAGATCTGTCGTATCTGTCATCAAAATATGTTTACTAAAAAAAAGTACACTCAACCTTCTTTTTACGGCAGTTTTTTTTACGTCACTTCGTTTTACGGCCTCCTTTTTACGGCACGTGACGTAAAAAGATTTTGAAACATTATTGACATCCAAAAGTAAGCCTAAAAGAAGGCACTTTTAGAAATCCAAAGAACAAAGTAGATGCTTTGTATACACATCATTTGCCTTCAACAATTGTTCCGTTCCAGGTCATCCAAGAATTTCCTGGAGTCTACACGCGTAACCGAGGACCTAAGGTCTACAAGCGTGGCGAAAGAGCTGTTATCTATTGTAAAAAATGGTTTATGCCCAATTTAATATATTGAACCAAATTCCGTTCCAGGTCATACAAGAATTCCCTGGATCATAGGTCTTGAGGTCTACCCGCGATACCGAAGGGCTGTTATCTCTTTTATTAAATGGTTCATGCTCTATATGATCTATTAAACAAAACTCAATATGCCTTAAACAGCCGTTCCTTTCCTGGTCATCCAAGAATTCCCTAGACTCCTCAGCCGCGGATACATCCCAAATATGTCCTCCGAGTATTTGTCTTTAACTTACATCTCAAATGTAGGTATATGAGTTGTTCTAAGATCTCCAAATTGTCCTTGAGTTTGAATCAAATGATCTCCCGAATCAACCAAGGCTTCTATGATGTCCATAGCTGCGGTATCAACCCAATTATGTCCTCCGAGTATTTTTCTTTCACTTGCGTCTCAAATCCAGAGATATAAGATGTAGTAAGATCTCCAGATCGTCCTGGAGTTTGATTCAAATGGTCTGCCGAATCCACCAAGGCTTCCATGATGTCCATAGCTGCGGTATCAACCCAATTATGTCCTCCGAGTAATTTTCTTTCACTTGCGTCTCAAATCCAGACATATGAGATGTAGTAAGATCTCCAAATCGTCCTGGAGTTTGAATCAAATGGCCTGCTGAATCAACCGAGGCTTCCATGATGTCCTTAGCCGCGGTATCAACCCAATTATGTCCTCCGAGTATTTGTTATTCACTTGGGTCTCAAATCCAGACATATGAGATTTTGGAGATCTTCCAATTTCGAATATGCCTGTATTTGAGACATTAGTAAAAGACCAATACTCAGAAGACAAAATTGGGTTGACACCGACGTGGAAGCCTTGTTTGATTCTGTAGACCATCTGATTCAATCTCCAGGACAATTTGGAGATCTTGAAACATCTCATATATCTGGTTTTGATACGCAAGTGAAAGACAAATACTCGGCGGGCATGAGTGGGATGATATCGCAGCTGAGGACATCGTGAAAGCCTCAGTAGATGCGGTAAACCATTTGATTCAATCTTCAGAACAATTTGGAGATCTTAAAACATCCCATATATCTGGACTTGAAACGCAAGTAAAAGTCAAATACTCGGAGGGCATGATTGGGATGATACCGTGGGTGGGGGCACCATGGAAGCCTTGGTTGATTCATTTCACCATTTGATTTAAATTCCAGGACAATTTGGAGATCTTACAATGTCGAATATGCCTGTATTTGAGACGTTAGTAAAAGACCAACACTCAGAAGACAAAATTGGGTTGACACCGAGGCTGGGGACATTGTGGAAGCCTTGGTGGATTCTGTAGACCATTTGATTCAAACTCCAGGACAATTTGCAGATCTTAAAACATCTCATATACCTGGACTTGAGACGCAAGTGAAAGACAAAGACTCGGAAGGCATGATTGGGATGATACCGCGGCTGAGGACATCATGCAAGCCTCAGTAGATTCGGTAGACCATTTGATTCAAACTCCAGGACAATTTGGAGATCTTACAACACCTCATATGTCTTGTTTCGAGACGCAATTGAAAGACAAATCCTCGGAGGACATAATTGAGTTGATACCACGGCTTGGGACATTATGAAGGCTTTGGTTGATTCGATAGACCATTTGATTCAAACTCCAGGACGATTTGGAGATCTTATAACATCTCCTGGATTTGGAGAGATCTTACAATACTTCATGTAAGACGCAAGTGAATTTATTTGAAAGTATCCTCACTATCAATAAATTAAGTGAAGTACTAGGAATTTTAGCAAAAAATCTTTTTACGTCACATTCGGTTTACGTCCCTCCAATAAGTGACGTAAAAAAAGGGTTGAGTGTAGAACACATTTTCGAGGATTCATTTACTTCTGGTTTTTAAAACCCCCTTAAACACCTAGGGGAAAAGACGGCTGGTTGATGGTGGCAGGTGGCAGGTTTTGTTCTATTATTGGCAGGGGGTTTTTGTCGACCAAATTTTATGAAATTTGGCCACAATATTCTTTGATATGTAAAGAACGTTTAGTCCAAATTTAGTCCAAGCCTAGTCAGTCATAGAAAACCCCGATGCCAATATTAGAACAAAACCTGCCAAAGCCGTCATTCCCCCTATATAATATTATTTTTATTCTTCTTAGGACACTGAACGAGGCGCATCGTAGAACGCTGCTAAGATGAAGGCTCGGTTTTACCCGACCGATACGTGTTATTTTCATATGTTTTTTTCGGTTTTCAATTCCCATCTACCCTCATAGTACAATTTCTCCATACATTTCTTAGTGAAGGGTAGGAAATGTCTGACCGTCCTTTCGTAATTTATGCATATTGGATTTAATCCTAAAATTCTAAAGATTATACCATAGGCCTTACTCCCTAACAACCTTTGGGAATAATTATACAGTATATTGCCCAGAAGTAGATGGATTTTTAAAAACTTTTCATCGATCTTTATTAATCATTTTCATTGAAATTTTTTCGAAAGATTGTTGAAGTTTTTCCACCATTGCATTATAAATAAATTATAGAGAAAAGCTTATATTTGAAATTGGGTCAAGAAAACCGCAGCTGTAACACGATCTTTCCAAAAGCTGTTGGATAAAAAAACAATTCAATCTAACATCTATGAGAAAAATGAATTACTAATAATTCGCATGTTTTTCTAACTTACATTCTGTAATCACAAAGTCGCAGATGGGAAACAGCATTAGTTTTACATAAGATTTCTTAAGTTTCCGGAGGTCCGAAGAATCACATATTGATCAATCGAAACTGATAAATTTATCAAAATGATGCCACAGCAAGAAAAAAATCATCCTAATCTGAAACATGCGTGACATGTTCTGTGAAGGTCAATATCCAAAAACCGTGGATCTAATTCACATGAATACTCCACATACAGGCAGGCTTTTATGGTCGAATTGGTTCCCTGGTTATTTGAACTGAATAATAAGGAATTTAAATTCGATCGCTCCACTATATCTATAATTGTCTGCTTCGGATAGAAAATAAATGTCCCAATTTTTGTGGGAATCGGGGTTACTTATAGGGGGAAAGACGGCTTTGGCAGGTTTTGTTCTATTATTGGCAGGGGGGTTTTTGTGGACCAAATTTTAGGAAATTTGGCCACAATATTCTTTGATATGCAAAGAATGTTTAGGCCAAATTTGAGCCTAGTCAGTCATAAAAAACCCCCTGCCAATAATAGAACAAAACCTGCCAAAGCCGTCATTCCCCCTACTAAATCGGTCGTTTGTCAAACAATATACTCTCTTTCTCAATCACCTCCCGCTTTTACAAATATTACAGATAACCCTCACACCGATTCTATGATCGCCACCTTAGAACAGAGAATATGTGTTCCAAATTATGTTAAAATCGGTCAAGGGGTTCAGAAGTTCCAATGAATTGTTCGTTTACAATTTTTGATTGTTTTTAAACCAAATACGATACCTTCGGCCTGCATGTACATTCGAGTTATTGTGTTTGACTTCGCTGCAATTTATTTTAATTTCTGCGCATTGTCAAAGACATCCCCCGAAGCGCTAAAATGGAAATGATTGCCCCAGGCAAGAAATTAGAATACCACTCAAAATGTAAGAACATTGGAAAAAATAATTGAATAATAAATCTTCTCTTTCTCGCAAAGAGAAATTCATTCGATCCAGGAACTACATTCCGCTACAGTTGATCTCATGTAAACCCATACAATCTTATAGTTAAGGTCTAAGACCGGACGTTCTTGGCATTGTCCCTCCTTTCGATTCAAACTCGAGCAAATTAAAATTCAATTGAATCCGGGTTACTAGTGCGGAGTATTGTTGCGGCAATAGAGTGTGCTCCCCGTAGAACAACAGAGCCGACCTTCGTTGACATTGAAGCCATAAATCTCAACCGTAATGAGCGAACAACCGACGACAGTCGTGGTGTGGCCACACAGTGTGGATTAAATTTGCACACTTGACTGAGTTTCATGTGATTCATACAAACATATGGTAGCGCGTACATTTGTAGAGCATCGAAAGTGAACTGTTTTGAGCTACTACATTATTGGTGCTGGACAAGAAACCAGGAGAGTAAACCAGTGCCAGCACAGTGTCACATCAGTGCTTCTACAGAGATAGTTTCGTTGCGGTGGCGTCTCATCCAGGGTTTCATTTACAGTATTAGACAAAATATGACTGACTATATGCTGTTAAATAGATTACGCCATGAAAAAATCAATGATAACAACATGTCGCTATTCAGGGCAGCAGGGACTCCCGAGCAGCACAAAATAAACAAAAATGGTTGCAGCAACTTGATTGTGACTAAATCTGGTCACATATGAGTTGCCGTAACCTATGTGGAACATGTGTGCTGCTAGGGCTATGTCCAAGGGCTTGACGATCCCTCCCCAGGCCATCTGCGAGTTGTGGGGCTTGCCTAGGATGTGGTGGGGTTTGGCAGTGGGCCCTGTTAAACCTCTATAAAAAGCTGCATGTATCCGCAAGTAGGCTCCACCAAAGCGACCGTGTGCCGCTCAAAGCGCACAAGCCCAAGTCCTGGTGTTAGGTGGGACGCTAAACAGCCCTGACACGACGGCCCTCCGACGAGACAGGAGGTTTGCGCAGGCCCAATAAGCCGCCTAGAAAACCAATCATTACGAACAATATAAGAGATAATGCGACTCGATATAATCGGCAAAGACCTAGGCGACGAATACAGGATCACGATTGGAAGCTTGGAATATGGAATTGCAAGTCGCTAGGTTTCGCAGGTTGCGACAGGATGATCTACGATGAATTACATCCCCGCAACTTCGACGTCGTGGCGCTGCAGGAGATTTGCTGGACAGGACAGAAAGTGTGGAAAAGCGGGCATCGAGCGGCTACCTTCTACCAAAGCTGTGGCACCACCAACGAGCTGGGAACCGGCTTCATAGTGCTGGGTAAGATGCGCCAACGCGTGATTGGGTGGCAGCCAATCAACGCAAGGATGTGCAAGCTGAGGATTAAAGGCCGTTTATTCAACTATAGCATCATCAACGTGCACTGCCCACACGAAGGGAGACCCGACGACGAGAAAGAAGCGTTCTACGCACAGCTGGAGCAGATATACGATGGATGCCCACTGCGGGACGTTAAAATCGTCATCGGTGACATGAACGCACAGGTAGGAAGGGAGGAAATGTATAGACCGGTCATCGGACCGGATAGTCTGCACACCGTATCGAATGACAACGGCCAACGATGCATAAACTTCGCAGCCTCCCGCGGAATGGTAGTCCGAAGCACCTTTTTCCCCGCAAAAATATCCACAAGGCCACATGGAAATCACCTAACCAAGAAACGGAAAACCAAATCGACCACGTTCTAATCGACGGTAAATTCTTCTCCGACATCACGAACGTCCGCACTTACCGCAGTGCGAATATTGAATCCGACCACTACCTCGTTGCAGTATGCCTGCGCTCAAAACTCTCGACGGTGTACAACACGCGTCGAAGTCGGACGCCGCGGCTTAACATTGGGCGGCTACAAGACGGTAGACTAGCCCAAGAATACGCGCAGCAGCTGGAAGTGGCACTTCCAACGGAAGAGCAGCTAGGCGCAGCATCTCTTGAAGATGGCTGGAGAGATATTCGATCCGCCATTGGTAGCACCGCAACCGCTGCACTTGGCACGGTGCCCCCGGATCAGAGAAACGACTGGTATGACGGCGAATGTGAGCAGTTAGTGGAAGAGAAGAATGCAGCATGGGCGAGATTGCTGCAACACCACACGAGGGCGAACGAGGCACGATATAAACAGGCGCGGAACAGACAAAACTCGATTTTCCGGAGGAAAAAGCGCCAGCAGGAAGATCGAGACCGTGAAGAAACGGAGCAACTGTACCGCGCTAATAACACACGAAAGTTCTATGGGAAGTTAAACCGCCACAGCCCGATATGTGTAAGGACATAAACGGGAACCTTCTTACGAACGAGCTTGAGGTGATCCAAAGGTGGCGGCAGCACTACGAAGAACACCTGAATGGCGATGTGGCAGACGAAGATGGCGGTATGGTGATGGACCTGGGAGAACGCGCGCAGGACTTAATTCTACCGGCTCCGGATCTCCAAGAAATCCAGGAGGAGATTGGCCGGCTCAAGAACAACAAAGCCCCTGGGGTTGACCAACTACCAGGAGAGCTATTTAAACACGGTGGTGAGGCATTGGCTAGAGCGCTGCACTGGGTCATTACCAAGACTTGGGAGGAGGAAGTTTTGCCGCAGGAGTGGATGGAAGGTGTCGTGTGTCCCATCTACAAAAAGGACGATAAGCTGGATTGTAGCAACTACCGCGCAATCACATTGCTGAACGCCGCCTACAAGGTACTCTCCCAAATTTTATGCCGTCGACTAGCACCAACTGCAAGGGAGTTCGTGGGGCAGTACCAGGCGGGTTTTATGGGCGAACGCTCCACCACGGACCAGGTGTTTGCCATTCGCCGAGTACTGCAGAAATTCCGTGAATAGAATGTGCCCACACATCTATTCATCGACTTCAAAGCCGCATATGATACAATCGATCGGGACCAGCTATGGCAGCTAATGCACGAGCACGGTTTTCCGGATAAACTGACACGGTTGATCAAAGCGACGATGGATCGGGTGATGTGCGTAGTTCGAGTTTCAGGGGCATTCTCGAGTCCCTTCGAAACCCGCAGAGGGTTACGGCAAGGTGATGGTCTTTCGTGTTTGCTATTCAACATCGCTTTGGAAGGTGTAATACGAAGAGCTTGGTGTAATACGAAGAATTTGTGTACTTGGGCTCACTGGTGACTGCCGAAAATGACACCAGCAGAGAAATTCGGAGACGCATAGTGGCTGGAAATCGTACGTACTTTGGACTTCGCAAGACGCTCCGATCGAATAGAGTTCGCCGCCGTACCAAACTGACAATCTACAAAACGCTAATTAGACCGGTAGTCCTCTACGGACACGAGACCTGGACGATGCTCGTGGAGGACCAACGCGCACTTGGAGTTTTCGAAAGGAAAGTTCTGCGTACCATCTATGGTGGGGTGCAGATGGCGGACGGTACGTGGAGGAGGCGAATGAACCACGAATTGCATCAGCTGTTGGGAGAACCATCCATCGTTCACACCGCGAAAATCGGACGACTGCGATGGGCCGGGCACGTAGCCAGAATGTCGGACAGTAACCCGGTGAAAATGGTTCTCGACAACGATCCGACGGGCACAAGAAGGCGAGGTGCGCAGCGGGCAAGGTGGATCGATCAGGTGGAAGATGACTTGCGGACCCTCCGTAGACTGCGTGGTTGGCGACGTGTAGCCATGGACCGAGCCGAATGGAGAAGACTCTTATATACCGCACAGGCCACTTCGGCCTTAGTCTGAATAAATAATAATGTCGCTATATTGAAAATATTCGCTAAAAAACAATTTTTACTTAATTTGTAAAATTGCAGCTTATCCCATCAAACGAATTAACATCCGATATTCCAATGATATGGAAATGCTAATATCATCTTCCAAACTTGGACGTACATGTTCATGATAGAATTAGAGGCGAAAGTATAGAATTGATAGTTCCGTTAGAATACGGCAGGCATGAAGAATGTTTTTTTTTTTATAGAAATCGATATGAAAGCGAGCGGAGGGCAATATTTGTGATGGCACATATCACACGACCTTCCTTCTGCCAAGCTCCCGTATGAAGGGGGAGGGAAGAATATCAGTGTGGAAGCTGATATATCTCCACTGGCAAAAGGAAGGTGGTTTGACTTGCTCATATGCCATCGCGTCCGATATTCCATTAAATTTGATTGAATTTTACAAGCAAGCACCGTTTATATTTGCTTAGATTTTAAAGAATAGTGAGATCGATTGGATGTTACGTTTATTTCCATGCTCCAAATATGTGCATGAAAATATATTTAAAATCTGAACATATTTTTATCTATGTATGCTGCGTACTCACCCTTCATAAATAACAAAACCAGAAACAAAGCGATATTTAGTTTCATATATAGTTTAAGAAACAATCAGTTACTTTTAAGGATAGCTTCGATGTTAAAAAAAGCTGATTAGATGAAACTTTATTTCATTTCGCTAAATATAAATATTTAAGGCTAAATAGTTGAGTTCAAAAAAAGACAAAAGAAGTTTAAATTTAAATGTGGACCATATTATTTTGTCTAGCACTGTATATACCGAACACCGCACCAGATTAGCCTCGTCGATGCCACATTGCACCTGGTGCTTGTGTGACGTCAAACGATTTACTCGAGTTATAGATTTAGTACCCGGCTGTGTAAACGTAGATTTCCAGTTTATCGAGATCATTTACGTATTACGCTGAAGGGCGGAAGGGAGTCGTAAATGCATAATAGGATGTGTAACCCTGATCGTTGGACACTCTCGATTTCAATCAAACGAGAACTTAGTCTGAATGGCATCTAATTAACGCTCTAATGCTTCCCGGAACAGCGTAGAGCTTGAACGATAAAATAAAAATGACTCATTTTTATCTTAGATTTTTATAGCAGAGCATGCTGAGGATTGGCCGATTCGTTAACAACGTCTGGCATGCTTCGAATTTCCACCAACGCGACTGCCCGAAGCACCATTCGACATTTAGAGAACAATTCTGGCACAACTGACAAAACACCCGTTCCCAAACTGCAAATCAAATAATTTTCGTTGAACCACCTATTCTAAAGCCCGGTGGGCGCACGGCACGCTATACTTTAAGGGCATCGTTAACCAAGCGATTTGCCTTCGATTCCGGCCCTCCTCCTATAACTAACCGGTAGGTACAAGTCGTTGGCGCATGGTGTCACAGCCCCTTTGGGCGCCCGTTTGTACGGGGCGACCGATAGCGAGGCCGACATAGGTTGTCTAATGCTGTCACCTTATTACAACACAAAGTTACATTGAACCGGATCAATGCATGCGTTCTTTCATTGAATGGGCGACCGAGCCAACCGACCAACGGTAGGGTGTTGGATCTGAACCTTCAGAAGTAAAGCTGCGACTTTGGTCGAGCAGTGCTGGAGCCCCGACTGGTTCCACGGAGTAGAGATTCGAGCGCACAAACAAACGAAAAACTGCTATTGGCTCACATCTGACGAGGGCAAGGCTCTGCAAGGCGAACTCGGTTGCGACACGTGGAATTTTCGCTGAAAGAGAGGGCGGTTGACATGCGTCCAAGATCTCAGCGGTGCGCGCGGCCCAAGACAAATTCCCTCCAACATAAGCAAGTAAAATCGTAATTACATTCTTACCACTGGTTCAGCTTTCAAGCTTGCTAGAATGTTAGGCTACATTTGGATTTTGAAGATTTATCGTTTGAACATAATTATTCAATATTTTCATTAGGGTACTGCTTATTTCTAAAAATTCGAACCCAAAATGGTAGTCAAAAGGATGGCTCGCCGAGTGGGACCTAATTTTCCCATGTACATCATATCCTATCAAATACAAATAAATGAGAAGCTTTTCGATTTGTTTTCCTTTTTTTCAAAAGGGAAATTGATCCCACTTTATGGGGTTTGGATTTTCCAAATATGAACATGTAATATGCAAGCCGTAAGATTTATAATTGGAAGAGAAATTTATCGGAGAGTTATTATTTCTTATATAGAAGCAAGGCACTCTCCTACAGAAAAAAAATATTTTAAGCGCAGTTGAAATATGTACTGGCCAAGAGAAAGGATGGTTACTTGGACACCTGCTTAAGAAAATTGCAGATAACTCTACGACCTTATAGGTGCCACGTGAGGTTTTGGAACCAGGGCTGACAATAGTCATTCTCGTCGCATGAAGAAAGCGAAAAAAAATTAGTCTTCGTCATAACATTGAACGACGCAACACCTATTCGTTTTCTTCGCGCCGCATGCGTACCACGACGATAGTCGCGCAGCCAAAAGTTATGACGATTTTCGTCGTCACTTCTTCACACAATTGATTGCACGTCATTATAGACGGACTGGTTAAAAACATAATAGCGTCTCAAATAAACAAATAATAGGAACTTTGGTAGGTAACATAAATGTATCGATAACATCCATAACGCTTTCATACGTTGCTTCAAAGTCACTAGGGTAGGTGTACCGGTTTTGGCCAAGTTAGTGCAGCACGACTAAATTTAATACTTTTTTTTGTAGTAAATGATGCCCCATACACATGTATCAATGCATACCATCAAATTGATCGTGTGTTTTACAGAATGATTTTGTTAAATAGTGCAAATCATTTCAAAATGTTAATAAAATCACTGTTTTAAAACAAGATGTCTTGTTCCTGATTTGGCCATAGTGTTCCTAATTTTGCCAAGTAGTGTTCCTATTTTGGCCAATTTTACTTGATTGGTTTATGTACAGAAAAATTTCAATTTAATTTTAAATAGATTATCAATCAATTATGAATGTAAACTTTCATCAAAAGAATAGCAGGAATTATTTCTCTAATACGCCTAATCATTCACAATTCCTTCTTCTAGTACTAGTGTTAACCGTTCTTATCATCTATCATATATGCAATTTAAGAAACACAAAGAAAAGAAATTATATATGTAAACATTCATTTTTTATTTCAATTGTATTGTCAATTATACCATACATTTTTAATGGAATGTACAAATTTCAATGTTCATCAATATTTTGATTTATATGGCTTTCATTCCGTTTCATCGTCTTGCTGCATCTCTTGAGTCTTCTTGTACTAGTTCTTAATTTTTATTACCTTTTATTTAACTCTTTTTTAATTTTAATTCTTTTGAACAAACCTGGCGTTTAAAATTTGTAGTTCTTCTTCTTAAACCTTCACACTAATCTCCTACTGCACGTTTCTTCTTCTTCATATTTTTCTGTAGTTTTTCCTTAGTCGTATTCTGATTCCTTTTCGTTGAATTTCCAATTCCTTTCGATCCCTTATTTGCGTGTTCCTCATTTGCTTCGTCAGTTCTCTTTCTCCTCCTTGACAATGCTTCTTTCTGCAGCAGCCAGCTTCTTCGTCAATTTCCTTTTAGGTTTGTGCTCGTGCTCCTTTTGATCTCCTGCACTTCGTTTTAATCCCTTTTCGCAATATTTTGTGTTACTTTTCCGTAGTTCTGCTTCAATCTTTTTCTTTTTACGTTCTTCATCCTTCTTTTGCTTTGCCTCCTTACGATCGTTAATTCTCTGCTTCTTTTTCTGCTCTTCCTCTTGCTTCTCTGCTTCAATTCGACGTATTTCTTCCAACCTGGCCGCCGCCGTGAGGACTGGATAGAACTTTTTTTTGTAGTTCCGATGTTTACCGGTTCTCTGTGGTGCTGGTGGTAAGTTAAGAATGTCGGACAAACTAGTTCTCTTGGGAATGTCCTTTCTGTTATTCACATCCTGAAATGTACTTATCTCTTGTTGGTTCACAGTTAGCTCAACGTCTACAGATATGAACAAATTATGATATTAACATTTAGATTTATTTAATTGTTTAATAAACATTTACTTACCACGATCATGGCCCAAGTTCTTATCCTTGATTTTAAAGAGTTGACTTGAACTTTGCTTGCTTTGTCCTTCGAGCATTTGTACTATTTGCTTTTCCGAATAGGCCTGATGAACCGGTGTATCAAAGCACACACTTCCACGAGAAGAAACAGTGAATTCTGCTAAAACGGTATCACCACGTGCAGTAAAACCAGTAGTAACTTGCTCTTGTACTGAAGTATCTCCGAATCCACTTTCATCCAGATAGCTTCTATCTTCCTCGATGACAGACGTCAGCATCCTTGTATCTACTACCGATGGCTGTAGCGATTGTTCGCTGATCTCAGCGCAGTTGGGGGTAGACAAATTTATCTGGACAAACGGCTGCAGGAACTCTTTGAAAAAGAAGTGCACGATCTTTCCCTCATGTGACAATTCAGCAGTATCTGTTTCACTCAAAATTTGCGACGTAGTTTGTGGCCCAATAAGTTGAAGGGCTTGTTAAATTTTTTTCGTGTGAATCGACACAAAAGGTGATACGGTGAATGTCTTTTGCGGTGCGCTGAATGCATGAACCAGCTGTTCAATTCCTGAGCCTTCTGTCTCTGGTTGGGGTAATAGATCAGTCTGGGTCAAAGCGACTGGTTGGTCTGAAACTATCGGTGGAAGCACACTCTCTGTAGAAGTTCCCTTCGAAGGTGAGTTCCCAGGATCTGTTAATATGATAATAGGTTATTATAGTTGAAAACATTATTTTCTTTAAATTTTACCTTCTGCACGTTGTTCGTTAGTATCATTTGATGGCTCGGATGGCAAGCTTTCATTTATCGCCGTGCACTTGGAATAATCAACATTATCGGCGTCGAAAGGACATAAGCCGCAAGCTCGGAAGCCGTTGATTATGCTGTCTTTCTTTATTCCTGCGTCAACCGCCTTTTTCAGTGTTGGGCCAAAATGCTTCAAAGTGAAGATCTCTCCCAAATGTTCCGAATGCCAGTCGTCTAGTTCCTTCCTCCATTGATCTTTCAGCGGCTTGAAAATCGAAACGTCCGCCGGTTGCGTTATACGAGTTGTGTTAGGGTACAGGGCAATTAAGATTATCCCTAGCTCTTGACACTTTTCAGCTACTTCAACGGCTACATGGGATGAATGCCCATCAACGAAGAAAACCACTGGGAGCGGAATACCGTTGTTGCGAAGAAACGGATGAAATATTTCCGTGATGTACTCACTGAAATTGTGGGTAGTCATCCATCCATTTTCACTCCTACCGAGGCCCCAAGTGGGGGGAAAGCCACGAGCAATCTCTTGCCTGAGTCGCTGCCCCGGAAGTATCACCAGCGGGTCAACAATCTGTCCTTCAGCGCTAAATGAGAACATCACCGTAATGTTCTGTTTTGCATTGGCTCGTTCCACTTCGTAAACGTTCCGGGAACCTTTTTCAGCGATAACTGCGCGGGTTTTTGGATGTAGGTAGAATGATGTTTCATCACCATTAAATACACGACTGGGGTCCGACAGAATATCGCTTAATCCTTCATCGTGGAACCACTCAGAGATATTTACGAACCACTTCTTTATATCGGCTTCGGTTACTCGTGCACTAGCTGCTGCTATAGCCTCCGGTGTTCGCATTACCAGGCGCGGATGGCGAATCATAAAAGCTTTAAACCATTTCCTTCCTACAAAACGAACAGTGGGTAATGTCTGTGACATAACCGCTAAGTGGACGTAGGACTTGACTTGACCATGCCTTTAAGATACATAATGTGTCCAAATTTCTCACATCAACTATTTTGGATAAATAATCGGCGTTGCATACCATTCCTTGGCAAAATCTTCTCATCAAACCGACACAGAAATCAAATCTACCTCGAACAAAAATCATCAAAAAAAAAATTCAGGGAGTATCTGTCGGGTCACGAAATATTAGCCTCGACAGTGGCAACCTTCCCACTGAAGGACTGCCTGAAATAAACCACAATTTGGCTCAGCAGGGGATGTAGACTGTATCTCAGCCCTTCCAGTGAAGGGCCTTCTAATCCGTGCGATAGCGACTGAACGAGACCATTATTTTTAACTCTTAGAGCCTTGAAAAAGGATGTTTGCTTCGGCTAAGTCCAAAAAGTAACAAAACGATCTTTTCAAATAACCGCGAATTTCTAGTGATGGTATAAAAAAGACTGAATGCTTCGCGAGCGAATGCACTTTTCTTTTATACTACTTAATTTTGAATCTTCTCTGCTTCCCAATTGGTGGGCCAATCAGCTAGTGTCTTGTATCCCGCTTCGTTGTCAGCCAAAACGTCATCATCATCAACGCGTTCGATAAGGGCTTCTTCTTTTTTACGCTTGTTGCTCGCTGCTGGCGTCTATTTCTTAACGGGACTTGATACAGGCCAATAAGCCGGGCAAGCGAGCTTAGAATTGCAGTTCAGGTGGGAAGTAGGGTGTTCTTTTCTGAGACAACATTATATGTAGTAGAAGGAAGTAAACACCCGGACATGGGATTTCGGGTGATAAGATTTAGAATTCATAACATGGGACGATCATTCAGTCACGTTCGCTTTGTGTGCGGTCAGTATCAAACAATGTTTTTCTACATATTTTTTTATCAATGCCAAAAAATCCAACATTTGATGAAAAATCGATTGATAGTTTATTAATGTTTGAGCTGTTATCGGTGGTTTTTTATCCAAATAAGATTATGTGAAAGATTTGAACATCTTATGAATCTTTAAAGGAATGGTCAAGTGAAGTCCTTCGTCCACTTCGCGGTTAAGTCAAAAAATTATCCACTGTTAGTTTTAACGCTATTAATGAAAATCATGCATAAAATTTTATCTCTAGAATATTGGATTTGGCACCCAAGTACAATTTCACGGTTGTTACGACTAAGCAGGTTTCGCGATTTTCGCGGATTTTGCGGTTTTCGCGGATTCGGCGCGGATTTACATAACGATTTTAGGACTTTGTGCGGATTTAGTTTTAAGAGTATTTAAACAAATGAAATTCTATATCTAAGGACGTTTACTTAAAAATTAGTTTTATGTCTAACTAGATTGGCTTTATTCTCGTTAGCAAATGTTTTCAAGAACAAAATTAACGGTTGTAGTTATTTACTAACATCAATCTTCGAATATTAACAAACCCTGTTTGAATTCCATGGTTACACTCTTGAGCATTGATTAAACAAATGTTATGAGGAGTGGGGCGCCACTTGTTGTAATTTTTAAACCATTCTGAAGCATGGCGCATTCAAAACATGTCTGTTGAAGGACATGAACACCCATTTTTTAAGTGCTTCCGCAGAAATTGTGTTTGATGTTGATTTTGAAAAAAAAAATGTTGAAAATTTTTGAAAATGTTTTCCCGGAAGAGTTTTTGCAGTTTCCTGAGAAATTCCCGCAAGAATTCACGTTGCGATTTCCTTCGAAGTTTATTTAGCTATGATTACAAGAATTTCTGTGAAAAATCCTGAAAATTTAACAACAGATTTTTCGGAAGTTTTTCAGCAGGAAGTCACCAACCAATTTCTGTTAGAATTTCCCAAGCGATTTCTGTAGGAATTAATTAGGGGTGTCTACATACAGTTTCCGAAAATTTCCTGCATGTTGTTTTTGAGGAATTCACAAAAAATTATGAAAAAATGAAATTCCGCAGAAATTCCAAGAAGGACCATCTAGATGAGTTGTTATATCAACTGCTTTTTCCTTAATCCTATTTTCAATTTTGTACAAACATGTGTAACGTTGAAGTTAAAACATATACTTAAAATCAGTAATATTATAAAAACGAACTCGAAAAAAGACGTTCACTGAATTGTTGTAATGTTCAGCGTAATATTTAACATTGATATTTAACGTGTATTTGCTTAGAATTTAGTTTTGGGTCGCGCGGAAATGGCGTGGATTTGATTTTAGTCGGCGCGGAAAATATTTCAGGATCTCCGTAACAACCCTGCAATTTCTATCCCGAAGGGAATTGAAAGCTTTGATATTGATCTCTATCATTGACTCTCTGAAGAACCGTTTGTTTTTTGGACATACATGCTGCACCATGTGGCTTTTCTTCAGCCTGGCTCATCACCGATGCCGGCCGGTCTCGGATCGACTCTGCTGCTGCTGCCGGTATCTGCTCAGCATTGCTGCTTTGTCGGGTCTGTAGCTGTACTGGCTAGGTTTCGGCTGATGATGGTGGCTTCGATGACTTCATTCCCTGCTAAAAGGTGTGAGTGCTGTTCAATCGATGATGCGGTTACTTCGCCTGTCCCAGTCAGAATGAAAGGAAAAAATCGCGTTGCGCTATTTTATGGCTTCTCGGCAGACCCAGCGGCTGCTCATTCGCTGGTGTCTGCACCAATCAGAACGTGGTAATGGAATGGTGCAAGAATTATGCGGTACCCATATTTATAGGTTCCCTTGATCTCAATGTTTTTCATTGAAAACAGTTTCATGCCTATTGAAACAAGTTTTTCGGGTCTTATCAAGCATGGACATGAAAGGCATACTTGAAATCTGTCGATTGAGGAGCTTACCGCAGAAATTCTTCCACTGAGACGAACGCTATTAGCGTTTAAAATCTTTCAACACAGCGTAACGCGGTCGATTTGAATATTTTGAAATTACACCAGGTTTACTAGAGACGTAAGTCCTACGTCAAAAAGTGAAATTAATGATTTTTTTTGCCTGAAATGTGTTCAGATCGGGTTTAGAAAGCAAAATAGTGATTTTGAGCGAAAACAGAAATTTTGGTATTAGAAAGTTAAGTAAACTCTAAATAAAAGCGTCTGTTTAAAATACAAAGCGTAACACATAAGAAGAGTCAATGATTAATAGAATGAAACCTCCAATCATTGTCTATTCGACAATTTGTTCTGTCGACCTTTTGTCTTTTTAATCTTTCGTTCTTTTGATCCAGTTTTTTCTTCCATCATTCCTCCGACCTCTTGTCATTCCGACCTTTTGTCCTTTCGTTCCTGCCAACGTTTGCCATTGACTGCCCGACATCTGGTTCCTTTGGTTGGATTGGACGTCTGCCACCGGTGGCCGACTAGTTTGTTTACGCGTTAAACGAAGCTTTATTTAGTGATGTTTTATTTTAAGGAATAAATTCATAACATCCTCATAGGCCTTGTTTGCCCTACTCATTTAACCTCCGCCGACTGTTGCTAACTGGCTGCCAAGATATTGAATGTTTTCGATTTTCTCTACTGCTTGCCCGTCTACCGTAAAGTTGGAGGGATTGTTCGTATTGATATCCTACGATTTGGTCTTGTTGACGATGATGGTGACACCCGCCTTAGAGGAGGGTTTGGCCAGGTCGTTGAGCTTACTCTGCATACGCTAGTAGAGCAATATCATCAGCCAAATCTGACTGACAGCCAATAGACTGCCACTGCATTAGGAAAATTTGGCACACGGTCAATCGCATCTACCATAATCTCGTCGATTACGATTACGACACCAAAAGAGGGATTCTTGGAATGTTGTCCTGCTATTGTCCAGAATTATACGGAGCGAAACAATGTGGTCCACACATGATCTTCCGGGCGGAATTCTGCTTGTTTTAGTCGGAGAGTCGTGTCCAGACGTTGCAATTTATCTCATCATATGGGATATCGATCTTAGCTATCTATCTGCTCAGTAAACAAAGTGCAATGTTCGCCATGGAGAAAAGTTTTTTCAATGCTGCTTTCACGCCCTCGCAACGTGAACAAACCCCGAACCGCGCTGGCTATCAGGATTATCATCAAATGCTCAAATGATAATATCTTTCCGGAGTGCTCTTTGATTAGAGATAATATTTTTGCACAAGCAAAGATGATATAGCAATGCCTGGTCGTGTCTATTTACTCCTGAATCCGATTTAGGATAACTTTGCACAGAACTTTGAGAGCAATGCACAGTAACATGATGACCCGAAAATTGTCGCACACAGTCACTAAGTCATCCAGTCCGCCAGAAAAGTAACGGTTCCCAGATATTGCAGAATAGATTATGCAACATTTGCGTGGATAGCATGAGGCCAGCTTTGAGCATCTTTGCTGAGATGCGATCGACCCCGGAAGCCTTGTTGGATTTCGTGCTTCGGATGGCTGCTTCAATCTCCTGCATTTATGGAGCTTCTGGGTTGACGCAGGTAGTGCGTCGCATCTTTGCCGATTAATGCCAAGATGTTATTGGTTGGTTGGACGTCGAAGCTTGAAAAAGTAGGTCGAAGTGCTCGAACCAGATCAGTTGGGTCGGTGAGTATCTGACCTGCCGCATCTTTCACCGGAATCCTCGGAAATTTGTTAAAAGTCCCCCCTGATAGCCTATACTAGGCTAGAGCGGCAAACGAACGCTTTGATAGAACCTGCTTGCGGATACTTGCAGCTTTTTATAGAAGTTCATCAGAACCCACTGTCAAACCCGACCATACCACCCCAACCGGCACAATTTAAGTGAATCTGGCCACATCAACTTTATTGTAACTTAATCTGATCAAATATAAGTTACTGTGATATCTGTGAAACATGTGTGCTACTCGGGACACCCTAGGTAGACCACACAGAACACAAGCTCGCACTGTAGTTGTTGCCAGAAGGACAACAGTGCCAAGGGTATACTATCAGCTACGTACGCAGTCCTTAACTGATGGTCAATTGTCATCGGCAGACCCGTGGAAGCGTGAGTATCGGAACTTGTGCGAACCACAACTATGTTAGGCGTGAGCTGAATGATTAAGGTGGTAGCTGAATGCTGAAGAGCAGTGGGAATCGATTATCATAGCGCGCGATCGTTCCAGTTTTAGGGTGTCGGAACATCACTGAACTTAAACGATATCTCCCATCGAAATCTTTGGAATTTGGATCGACTTCGACACTCAGCCGGTTACCTATGTTGAGGTGGATTGTCAGCAGTGGGGGAGCTTGTCGGGGAACCCCCGTCCGAGTAGGATTGATTCACCTTCAGTGAATATCCAAGTAGTCGCGATCGAGGAGGAAGCTGAATGGCTTGACGGAGTAGAGGAGTGTAAAAGGTCTCAAACAGAACGGCACTTGTCAGAACGGAGAAGGCGCCAAGTTCGTCATCTTAGGAGTGCCTTCACACATCTCAGTAATTGTTTCTCCCTTCTCGCTTAAGAAACTATGGATGAGAAGTGATCAACCATCATTTCTCACGTCTTGCTTGAGAAATGATGGATGGGAAAAGAGACGTCTCTCTTCTCACTTCTCTTTTCTCATTTTTCACAGTGAAAAGTGAGAAATGAGGAGCGAGAAGTAAAAAGTGAGCCGTTCTCACTCATTATTTCTCTATCCTCACTCCGCGAGTGGAGACCGTGTTGACCTCTGCGTTTCCACAAAAATCACTGGAAGGATTATCAGTTGGTCAGTAGGTATCGTTGGATCTGGATTCACTCTGATAAGTGATGCGACCAGGCAAATTTTTTACACAATGATTTCAAATAACCACTACGATACCAAATCATGTGAAATGCTTAAGAACCAAGCATGTGTGCTCCTCGCTCCTCGCTCCTCGCTCAGTGGCATATGCAAACTGTGGAGGATCGCGTTTTGGACGATAGAGATGTCAATTGAGCAGCCCCGATCTATTCAATTGACAGCAGCAAACGCATTCATTTCATTGGTTTTTAGTGCATTTCATGTCAGCCGTCTCGGAAGCAAATACCATCTTTGCAGGGTTGATGTCCGGCATTCGTGCAACATGCCCTTAACATCGGAACCTTTCGGCTTTAGCAACCTTCTGGATACTGCGTTCGCCATAGAGCTGGGCGAGCATCGTTCATCGTTCGCCGCTACACCGCCAAAGGTCGTCCTGAGCACCCGTCTCTCGAATACTCCGAGTGCTTGCAAGTCCTCCTCGAGCATTGTCCAAGTTTCATGTCCGTATAGGACTATATTTGAAGCAATGATAAATCTTTTTTGACCGCAGTTTCTTCCACAGATGATTGGCCTTCATATTTCACGACTAACATTATTATCAGCCGTTAGCAAGGATCCAAGGTAAAGCTTGTGGGGAAGGGTCGTTGGGCCGAAACCCATTCGACCGAAAGCCATTTGGCCGAACGCCTCTAGGCCGAACAAACCATTAGGCTGAAACCCATTTGGCCGAAAAGATCATTTGGCCGAACGGGTCATTTGACCGAAAGAGTCACTTCTCACTAATCATTTCTCACTTCTCGCTGTCAAAAGTGAGAAAAGTAAAATCGCTGGTTAAAATTGAGAAGCGCAAAGTGAGTAGTGATACGTCTCATTATTTAGTCACTTCGCGCTCCTCTTCTGTTTTACAATAAGAAGTGAGAAGTGAGGAGTGAGAAGCGAGACGTCTCTCTTCTTACTCCTAATTTCTCACTTTTCAAATTACATACTCGGCCAAATAACCTATCCGGCCAAATGTCTTATTCGGCCAAATTTCCTATTCGATCAAATGTCCCTGTCAGTCTAATTACCCTTTCGGCCTAATGACCCTTTCGACCAAATGACTCTTTCGGTCAAACGACCATTTTGGCCAAATAACCCTTTCGGCCAAATGATCCTTTCGGCCAAATGACTCTTTCGGCCAAACGACCATTTCAGCCAAACGACCCTTTCGACCAAACAGCTTTCGGCTTAGTGGCATTCGGCCGAATGGGTTTCGGCCAAACGACCCTTCCCCGCCCATGTTCACATATTAGTAACACTTCCATTTTTGTTCATTTTGAAGAAAACCTGTGAATTGTTAATTTACTGCATATTTACTGTTAATTTACTGCTTAATTTACAGCATCTAATCCCACAGCAGTAAAATAGGCTATACTTTCTTGCCTCTCTGTGGTAAGCTGGAAATGATTGAGTTTGTGGGAAGGATTTACAAAACCAACCAACATGCAAATGTTACAAATATGCGATCATGGGAAGTACAGATCTGTCACCTTTGCGAATGTTCGGCCGACAATGTCCATGTCATCCACGAATTGTTTCGCATGGATCTGTTGAAAATCGTACGTCGGCTGTTACTGAATTGAATCTTTCAATTGATCAATTGCGACGGCATGGAAAGCGAAAGAGGCAAAACATTGCAGTCTAGATTTACTATTTGTCGAAGACGAAATTTATCAGCAATGCTCCACCCTATCCATTCGAACACGAAAACAGTCTCACATCGGATAGGCAATATATTTCTAGTCTTGATTAAATCTTGCCCGATGTCACTTCTGAAACAAAAAACATACGCATAAAACCATAAATAGCAACGGTCGCAATAAATCCGTCCCAGGTTTGGCGAATAGCGGTGCTTCAGTTCTTTCGACAAGATCGTATCCGCTGTTTGCGGCACACTCCGCTACTGATATTAAAAACAGAAGGCGAGAATTGAACTGGTAGAATTCCTGTAACCTTTTGCGAACGAATGAAGTGTGTTGCAAGACTGAAACTTCCACGCTTTTTATGCGATCAGGAAAGGTATACCGATGGTCAGCTTTGGCCACATGACTTCTGGGTAAAACCGCTCAAGGTGCGTGCCACCGCTTCTATAGGACGCGTGACCCGATTGCATTGATCTGTTCTGGCACTGCGATGTAGTGATTACCGTTGTCAGTGGGACAAATTTATACGACTAGATAATTGCACGTAAGTTGAATTGTAACTCGATCGAATGACTGTGTTGCTTCAACTGCAAATGACAAATTAAATTACAGTTAATCTAGTTGAAGCTTTTAGTTGGTTTTAAAATATCGAGCGTTAATCAAATTTTACTGCGCCTTGGAGTAATTATTCTCATACGCCCAATTACACCCCTTCACATGCGAAGGAAATAACGATTCATGTTCTCACTGGCTAGTAAATCAAAGCATTTAATTTTGCCCTTGCATCACTTCTTACATCTCCCTCTACACGATACAACTTCCTGACTAGTCCGCAACGACGGTTTAGCGACGTATAGTGGGTAGGAGTACCTAAGTCACGCGCCTTGTGACGATTCGAAGGGTGTTAGCGTTTTGTTTTGTTCAAACACCACCGACAGCCTAGCAGATGATGATTCACATTGCATCAAACACTTAGGCAGTACACCAATGCTCAAGAGTATGAGGACACAATTATTTAGAATTATCCGAAGATGAATAAAGATTTAAGGTGCAAAAAATACCTTAATATGTATATGTAGTTTTAATTATGTCGACTGTTAGCAATGTACTTTTCGGTGATTATTTGGCGTTTCGGTCTATATTTTGAATGAAAAACAACTATCAACTATCAACTATCCTTATTGGATCTTTTTCAAGGATCCAATAAAGATCGAAACGTTGGAGGAAGAAAACATATATTTGTTTTTCATTCAGAATATAGACTGAAACGCCAAATAATCACCGAAAAGTATGTATACACTACATATCACTTATTTTGATATTTTCTGGTCAATCTGGTTTAAATTTTGGCATTCGTAAATCTTTTCAAGATATCAAGTCGAAAACTATTTCTGCAGCTAGTGTAAACAAATCAATTGCTTCAGTTGATCAGTATTGATAATAAAATATAAAGACTTAACTTGAAGTCACATTATGTAAAATAGAATGAATCGCCTGCTTTCAGCGTGCTTACAGCGGCACACCAGGAGTTAACTTTCTGAAATCAGTATGGCGAAAGGCATCTAAGGCTCGATTTCTTATAATTGAGCGAAAACATATTTGGTAGGCGCAGTAGCGGACACCATCCTTCATAACCGGTACCAAATAGTTTTTCATGAAAAGTTCCCAATTTTGAGAACACCCGCGATAGATGTCTTTCGTCATACAAATTCCTGGCGGTTAGCTCATGCTGGTTATTTGCGCATATACGATAGCGCCTGGATGTGGAAGCGGCGGGTAGAAAATCAGCCACTGCCAATTATTCATTCTCAAACAAACAGTGATTGTATACCTGTATGTGATGGATTCTGTAGACCTATTTTAGAAATTTGTTTGATCTGATTTCGAAATTTGAAAGCAATAGTTTTCATTTTGTGCCATTTTGCCTAAACTAATATTGGTAGTCATTTATCTAGCTTACATAAACAGTCAACACTGAATCAACAATTTGACGCCACAATACACGTCTCGGACACATCTAAATAAATAAAGTAATAAGGATATGGACGCCCACACTTTACCATTATTTCCCAAAGCCTATACCGAAACATATGTCCGGAAGTGCACGTGAAGCAAAGCTCTACTTGGAAAATTGGCTACACTCGATGAAGTGCAAAGTGGCTATGTGTCGAGCAAATTTCAAACGTACGCACTCGGTAATCCTGTGGATTTTGTTTTGACAGCAATTAAGCGTAATTTTTTCGCTTATGGTTTATTAAATAATTACAGGCTTAGCGTCGTCTAGGCTGTCCTCCGCCGGGCTTCAACTAGTCGCATGCTGTTAGATTCATTCTATCAGCACGCTACGAAAAGCGTCCGCCGATGTAGTGATTATTTTGAATGGGGCCATAAAACGGAGTATAAATGCATTTTGGACATTGAGCCGAGATTCGGGTAGATTGGCGAAGCATGAGAATGGGCTCAAGTTTTGTTTCGAATTCTGTCACACGCAACACGCTGCCTTTTTTATGACGTGGAATTGAAAGAATTGCTTCAAGGTATTCATAATTGGTTATAAGTTGTTTGGTTAGAATTTGATAAGTATGACCTTTCTAAGCTTGCATGGGGTAAAGTGCGTGACGGTGATGAAGCTAATAATAAGGTATTGGTATTATCAATATTTCAGTAAAGAATAAAAAATTAAAAAGAGGCTCGTCTGGCACTAATAAAACGCGACGCGAGACAAGACATAACACTTATCGTTTTTACACTCGTCAACTAATATTTTTTTTAAATTGCCTTTCAAGTCGACCGGTTTCGGGCGCGATGTGCCCATCATCAGGACTATGTTCAACTTACTACTTTTCGTACGTTGCTCGTACACGTTCGGTTGCAATTGTTGTTAGGGAATGTTCTTTTCCGCCAGCCCGAAAAGGTTGGATACGATGGGTGGCTCGTCTTCATTCATCAGCGGTTCCTTCGAATTTGTGATGAACATCGACTCCTATGCGTTGAGCTGGGAGTTTTTTCTCACTGCTCTCAGCTGTTTTGAATTCTCCCAGTTTATGTTGTGACCACAATTTACTGGATGTGCGGCCACGCTCGATTCGTTTGTTTTCAGTGTTTCCAAAGCACTTTTGTGTTCCCTTAAACGAACCTTAATTTTGCGGCGGGTCTGACCGATGCAAACTGCAGAACAGTCGTCACAGGAGATTCGATAAACTCCCGACTGCTCTTCTGATGGAACCCTATCCTTCAGGTGGGAGCGGGCCATTTGGCATAAAGTCATTTGGCATAACGCCATTTGGCATAAGGTCATTTGGCATAAAGGCCATTTGGCATAACGGTCATTTGGCATAACAGACATTTGGCATAATTGTAACCAACGTCAAAAGTGAGAGTCTTTTGGCATAACGGACATTTGGCATAATTTTTCTTTGCGTTCGCTAAATGGTGACTACGTGGTGCGGGAAACACCACGGAATAGTAAATATAACACCCGTCGATAACAATATTAAAAAGACATTGTCCTCTCGTGGAAAGAATGCATTTGCAATGCAATGCAAAAATAGGCGCTTGTCCGGATTATGACAATGGTGGATGTGATGCCTTCTTTAAAAGAAGACGTTTGCCCGGATTGAGGCAATGGTGGAAGTGATCCCTTCTTTAAAAGAAGGTGCATGCCCGGATTAAGGCCATGGTGGATGCGATGCCTTCTTTAAAAGTAGGCGCTTGCATGGGCTATGGCAATGGAGGATGTGATCCCTTCTTTAGAAGTAGGCGCTTGGCCGGATTATGACAATGGTGGATGTGATTCCTTCTTTAAAAGAAGGCGCTTGCCCGGATTATGACAATGGTTGATGTGATTCCTTCTTCAAAAGAAGGTGCTTGTCCGGATTGAGGCAATGGTGGATGTGATCCCTTCTTTACAAATAGTCGCTTGCACGGATTATGGCAATGGAGGATTTGATTTGTTCTTCAAAAATAGGCGCTTGTCCGGATTGAAGCAATGGTTAATGTAATCCCTTCTTTGAAAGTACGTGTGTGGCCTGAATTGTGGCAATGCAATGGTGGATGTGATCCCTTCTTTAAGAGTAGGCCCTGCCTGGATTATGGCAATGGTAGATGTGACTCCTTCGGCGCTTGTCGGGAATAAATCAATGGTAGATGTGATCTCTTCCCCGAAAAGCACAATTCAGATTTATTTGGTTGCAATAACTCATATGTGACTCAATTGGTTTTAGTAACTCGTCTACGACAAGTGTGTTGCTTGAGTCTTACGGCGCATGCTCGGATTGAAGCAATGGTGGGTGTAATCCCAACTTTAAAAGTAGGCATGTGGCCGGAATAAGTCATTGATGGATGAGATCCCTCTCTCGGAAGTAATTCTGCCGTTTTGTTATTTCGTTCTCCCGGAAAATGTATACCATCAATCTAAATTTATCAGAAAACAGCCTCGACCTACTTTATCTACGCTAAACATTACATGAAATATCCCTTTCGCTTTCACAGCTCGAAATTATGCCAAATGTCCGTTATGCCAAATGACCCACTCTTTTCTTACAGTTCAAAATTATGCCAAATGTCCGTTATGCCAAATGACCATTATGCTAAATGGCATTTATGCCAAATGACCTTATGCCAAATGGCGTTATGCCAAATGACTTTATGCCAAGTGACCCAGGCCCCCTTCAGGTCAAACAGTAAATCACGTAAAGTGTTTTCGCTTTTGTGTATTACCTGTAGTCCCTGTCGTCGAAGTGCGGTCTTAATTGGGTTGGTTATTCTGGGATGGTTTCATAGATAAGTGTGTAATCTAAGATTGAAGAATCCTTTTCACATTGTCTATAAATGAAACTCGATATGAGTGTATTTCTGAAAATTTTCAAGCATTTCCATGATTCACTTACTTACTTACTTTAAACTCTTTAGATAATGTAATAAATTCCATGATTCGTCATGAACGTCATTCGTCATGAACGAAATTCGTCATGAACAATATAAGGGTCATTCCATATGAAGTGACCTAGAAAAAATGCAAACGTGCAATCGACTTTCTTGGAATTGAATGAAATTTTGATCAATTGTTTATGTATGGGTTATACCCCAAAATCCCAAATTTCGTAGTGATTGAACCTCCCCACGATTAATACGACCATCTCCCTTTTCGGACAAATGTATGAAACCCATCATTTTGATTTATTAATATCTCTCGAACTGTGAGGTCTATAATCAATCTAAGGTAACCATTCGAAAGAATATTTTTCAAAGAATTTATAAAAAATATTTTTTTGATGTGCAGTGTTGCCAAATGAACAATTTTTAAGTTTTTGTTCGAAAAATGCATTTTTTACCCAATGAGTATATTTTGATTTAAAATATGACCTCACCAACGTGTTCTTTGGCCATTTTTACATTGGAAACGCTTGAAACCCCGAGGTATTATGTTCCGATCTTGAGATACAGGATTTTAAAAATGAAAGTCCCTTTTTCACTGTGAACATTGAATATTTCTACTAATTTCCGAACATACACACACATTCGCATTGACACATACACACATACACAGCTCTATTGGTTGCTCCTCCACTTTCCGCATCGCGATTGGAATTTATATGAAGATTAGTATGGATTTTTTTTTTGCATTTTTGCTCCAAGAGGGGTGTCAGGCCATTTGGCCGAATGCCGTCTGGCCGAATGCCGTTTGGCCGAACGCCATTTGGCCGAATGCCGTTTGGCCGAACGGGTCGTTTAGCCGAATGCCGTTTGGCCGAATAGTTAAAAAATTTACCTCAAATTACGAGTAGCGAAGATTGAGAAATGAAACGTGAGTAATGAGAAGTAAGAAGTGAGAAGTGAAATGTGAAAAGTGGGGAGAGAAAAGTGAACAGAGAACTTCTTCCTTCTTCTTTCTGCTCCTTCTTCCTTCTTCTTTCTTCTCCTTCTTCCTTCTTCCTTCTCCCTTCTCCTTTTCCTTCTTCTTTCTTCCGTCTTTCTTTTTCCTTCTTTCTTTTTTCTTTTTCCTTCCTTTTTCTTTCTTCCTTTTTCATTCCCCTTTCTTTCTTCTTTCTACTTCCTTCTTTCTAATTCCTCTTCCTTCCCCCTTCTCCCTTTTTTCTTCTTCCTTCTTCATTATTTCTATTCCTTCTCTCTTCTTCTTTCTTCCCTCTTCCTTTTTCTTTGTTCCTTCTTCTTTCTTCCTTCTTCCTTCTTCCTTCTTCTTTCCCCCTTCTTCCGTCTTCCTTCTTCCTTCTTCCTTCTTCCTTGTTCCTTCCTCCTTCTTTCTTCTTCCTTCTTTCTTCTTCTTTGTTCCTTCTTCCTTCTTCCTTCTTCCTTCTTCCTTCTTCCTTCTTCCTTCTTCCTTCTTCCATCTTCCTTCTTCCATCTTCCTTCGTCCTTTTTCCTTCTTCATTCTTCCTTCTTCTTTCTTCCTTGTTCCTTATTCCTTCTTCTTTCTTCCTTATTTCTTCTTCCTTCTTTCTTCTTCCTTCTTCCTTCTTCTTTTATCCTTCTTCCTTCTTCATTCTTCCTTCTTCCATCTTCCGTCTTCCTTCTTCCTTCTTCCTTCTTCCTTCTTTTTCTTCCTTCTTCCTTCTTGCTTCTTCCATTTTCCTTCTTGCTTCTTCCTTCTTCTTTATTCATTCTTCCTTCTTCCTTCTTCTTTCTTCTTTCTTCCTTCATCCTTCTTCCTTATTCCTTATTCCTTCTTCCTTCTTCCTTCTTTATTCTTTCTTCTTCTTTCTTCTTTCTTCCTTCTTCCTTCTTCTTTCTTCCATCTTCCTTCTTCCTTCTTCCTTCTTCCTTCTTCCTTCTTCCTTCTTCCTTCTTCCTTCTTCCTTCTTCCTTCTTCCTTCTTCCTTCTTCCTTCTTCCTTCTTCCTTCTTCCTTCTTCTTTCATGTTTCTTTCTTCTTTATTCTTCCTTTTTCCTTCTTCCTTCTTCATTCCTCCTTATTCCTTTTTCTTTCTTCTTTCTTCTTTCTTCTTTCTTCTTTCTTCCTTCTTCCTTCTTCTTTCTTCCTTCCTCCTTCTTCCTTCTTCCTTCTTCCTTCTTCTTTCATCTTTCTTTCTTCTTTATTCTTCCTACTTCTTTTGTTTTTCTTTTTTCCTTCTTGACTCTTTCTTCTTCCTTGATTCTTTCTTCTTCTATGGTTCTTTCTTCTTTCTCTTTCCTTCTTCTTCGTTTATTCTTCATTCGGAGAATTTCAACTATTCGGCCAAACGGCATTCGGCCAGATGGCGTTCGGCCAAATGGCATTCGGCCAAACGACATTCGGCCAAACGGCATTCGGCCAAATGACCCTTAACCCCAAGAGGCTTTATTTTATCGTTAATTCAATCGCCTCACTTAATACATTACCGTATGGTCTGAAAGATGCCGAAAGAGTTTGCTGAAGAATAAGCATGCAATATTACAATACTTCGAAGATTGATTATTGAAATTATGTATGTATGTATGTAGTAAGCCACCATCCTGGCTGGAGTCTTGCTCTGCATGCGGTTCCACTTAACAGTAAGGTCAAATCTCAATATCATTTTGAATTCAACATATTGCTGTATGAAGGGCCAAAAATGGGGGCGGTGGACCTGTAAGCAGAGACACTTACAAAGATTGATTATTGAAATCATATGCAAGAAATCAATGTTTCTGCCAGCACTATCTGGCGAACTGTGGTTGTTAGACGGCAAAATCATTTCTCTTTCCGGAATTTTCCTTTAAAAATTAATCCGAATAACTACAATTCCTCACCCCTAAAAGATTATTTTTTTTGAAATAACGCTCAGTTGAATGATTGGTACACGAAGTTTGGCATTGCTGGCAGAATAAACAATTTTGGTCGTCGTTCCAGCAAGGATCCTTCATCTGCAAAGTTTTTCGGCGTCCTTAGGTGAGTGAGCGATTCCTTGGTGAGTGACTGAGGTCTCATGGCTGTCGTAAAATCTCATTTGCGTGCTGTGAAGTGTGGGTTTAATTGCCGTGGTAGTAAGATAAAAACTTTTCGTGGATAATTCTCCTCTGGTCGACTAGTATTGACATTAAGCTTTTCTTCTGCCTTGTGAATAATTACAAAATTCGTTTGAAAATAGCATCCAACGTTCTTTGCCATTTTCAACCCTCTTACCACCCACTCACAAATAGTCACAAATCACTTACCCTCTCCTTCTGTACGTAATTTTATCTGTAATAATTATGTAATCTTCTTTACATAATGATTTGCCTTTTTCATACACTATTTTTCCACAATAACATAGTGAAAGTCTTCTTTCTTATGAGCTACTTTATTTTTCCCTTTTTCTTACACCAAGCGTACTGAAAGGCTATATGTTCGCTCCGAAAACAAACTTTTTATAGAAGGCCCGGGGACCCATAGTGCTGTATACCAATCGACTCAGCTCGACAAATTAAGGTGATGTCTGTGTGTGTGCGCAGAAAAACTTCACCCACTTTTTAAGCACTTGCCCTTAACCGATTTGCTCACAACATGTTGCATTTTACGGGAAATCCTATCCCATTGTCTCCTATTTGAATTTGATTGGCCCATAGTCCGAGGCTTGAAACTTATGGTCAAAATACTATTTTAAAAATGCACGAGGAATGCACCATTCTTGCAAGGTAAATTAATTAGGGTTTTAGATAATCAGATGATTGTTCTGTCGTTATTGCTTCTCGTATGTCTTTATTTTGCGGTTTATAAGAAAATGTTTGTTTCTATGATTAAAACACGAGTCTTTCAGTTCACTTAATCTAACGTTATTTTGTAAGAATAAAATAGTATAAAAAAGATTTCGGCTCCGTAACGCTTAACAGCATATGAGCCGAAAGCTTTTGAAATTAATTAATGATTTATAAAATTTTAAAAAAATCTTTCCATAGCAGGTGAAATACTATAGTACCTATGTGAGTAATAGTTTAATAGTACGCTTTACATACAACAATACAAAAAAGCTATTTCTTTCATAGTGAATACGTTGTCAAGTACATTATTTGCTATTCAAAGTTACATGTTTTACAATTTCTTTTAAGAAAACAATATCTTTGAATTCTTGGCAATTCCATAAAAAACACTCTAGCAAAAAGAGTAAAGGTTAGGTATGCATAACAAAATCTTATGTGATTGATAAGTTCCATATGAATCATACATCATTGAAAACTCTATAACTCGAGAACGGCTTATAATACCTTGGGGTTTCGAGTGTTTCTTATGCAAAATTCTCTGGAGAACACGATGCTGGTGTTATTTTTCAAATAAAAATATACCGTCTTTCGGGGTTACTTGGGCCTAGGGGGTAAGATTGGGCCAAAAACGAAAAATGTTTCAACTCCTGATATCTCAGAAACTGTTACGAATTTTGATCAAAACTTCAAACGGTTCGAAATTATAGTAAAACTCACGTCTAGGAAATTATAAAACAAATTCGAAGAACTAATTGTGCTCGTACCATAATGCTTGGAATTTGAATGTAAAACTATTGATAGAATGAACCCGTATTAAAATAGTGTCAGTAATACCCCACAAATCTATTACATTACTAGTTGGACATAAACACCCCCCCCCCAAGAGACGAAATTTTTTTTTTTTCGCTATTTAAATTAATTCATGAAAAAAATGTTACTTAGGCCCTTTGAAAAGTTAAGCGAGAAATAGTCGCGAAATTCGGGTTTTTGCCGTGTGCTGTCAGTGAGTCAATAAATAAGTGAAATATTGCGATATTGAAGGGACCATCGAGTAGGGGAGGTATCGAGATATGGAACACATTTATATTTGCCGAATGCCGTTTAGCCGAACAGTTAAAATTTGAGAAGTGAGTAGTGAGAAACGGAAGTGAGTATTGAGTAGTGAGATGTGTGCAGTATCATGTGAGAAATGGAAAGTAAGAAGAAAGTGGTGAGAAATGAGATGTGAAATGAGAAGAAGGATGTGAGTAGTGAGAAAAACAGAAGCAATGGGTGTGAAGTAGAGATGATAATTATAAGGTGAGAAGCGAGATGTTGAGTAGTGAGAAGTTAGTGGAGATATATAAGACAGGAGAAAGAAGACAGAAGTAGGAAGAAGAAAAAAGAAATAAGGAAAAATAATTAATCTCGTTTCTCACTTCTTGTTCCCCGGTCCTCACTTCTCACTTCTTACTACTCCCTTCTCACTCCTCATTTCTCACTTTTCACTTCTCGCTACTTCTTCCTTCTCTCTTCGCAAATAACGCTTCTTACCTCCATTTTTCCACTACTTACTTCTCTTTTCTCACTTCTAGCTATCAATTTCCACCTCTTACTTCACACATCTCATTTCTCACTTCTTATTTTTAACTTCACACTTCTCACTTATAACTTCTTATATCTCACTTCTGAATTCTCATTTCTCGCTCATCACTCATCACTTTTTACTTCTGTATTTTCACTTCTCACTTTTCCATTGTTACTTTTCACTTGTCATTATTCGCTTAGAACTTCTCACTTCTAACTTCTCGCTTTTCACTTCCATTTCTCACTTCCCACTACTCACCTCTCACTTCTTACTTCGAACTTTTCACTTCTCATTTCTCACTGTTCACTTCAAATTTTCTACTTCTCACATTTACCTTTCTATTTCTCACTTTTCACTTCTTACATCGCACATCTCACTTCTCACTTCACACTTCTTACTTCTCACTTATAATTTCTTATATCTCAATTCTGGCTTCTCATTGCTCAGTTATCACATTTCACTTCTAACTTTTCACTTCTCACTTAATATTTTTCGCACTTCGAATTTCTCACATCTTACTTTATATTTTTCACTCTACACTACTTATTTCTCATTTCTCACTTCGCACTTCTCACTTCTCATTTCTCACTTCCCACTTTCCACTTCTAACTTATCCCTTCTCACTTCTCACTTATAACTTCTTATTTCACACTTCTCATTTCTCACTTCTCGCTTATCACTTTTCACATCAAACTTCTAACTATATCGTGCATGTACTGGTTCTGGCAACACCGACTTAGCGAGATGAAAATGCATTGGAAAATTACTTCGACTTAAAGAATATCGAGTAAGGGGCTGTACATATACCACGTGGACAGATTTTGATCAGTTTCAGATATCCCCCTCCCCCAGCGTGGACAGCTGTTCATATAAATTTTCAAGAAATTGTGTGAGCCGTGGACATTCGCCATACTTCCCTCCCCAAAAACTGTCCACGTGGTAGGTGGACATTGGACAGCCCTTCAGGAAGATATTGACTTACGGAGGGAGAACAGTATGCTAGATTCAAGGGACTTTGAATTGCATCGAGTAAGGGAAAATGGATACAATACTTTCCGTGGATACAAAGGTATTCTCAGTCTCTAGTAGCATCAATAACTACACACTAAAGTTCTCCTCCTTTTACAACTGTCTGTAAGGACTTGAGCCGTAATTGATCTATGTATATTTGTGAGCTGCTGAAACGTGTACTTTAAGAATAGGTGGTAAATCCCAACCTCTATTCACTTGGATCGTAGTGCAATTTACACCAGTTCTGATCAATCACGGAATAGCAACCATTTATATGTACAGTCAGTTTAAGCTAAGCTTTCTATACTAGTTTTGGCTGGATCCAGCGAAAAAAAAAACAAATCCGTAAAATAAATCTACATGATGAAATTCGTCTTGAAAGGGCTAAGATTGGAACAGATAGTGTTTTCAGTAATGGTTTAATCTATCTTCCTGCTTGTTGAAGGCAACCCAATATAGTAAGTAATCGGTGTTCCTCCATGGCTATGTGACTTAAACCTCAAACTATGTTTGAGATATTTCCTCAAGCACTATTTTTTAATGTTATGTATAATATTTCGTTTTTGGGCCTGTCTTAAAGACTCAGAACGATTTGAAGGGCCAATTATCTCAAAACCGGACACTAATGGATGGCATACCTAAAAATGTTACTAAGCGTGATACTAATAGGCTTTCAATGTAGTAAACTGTATTAGTCATCGGACGCGATTTCCATTATCTTTACGGCCTCCATAAAGTCGGTACCTACATGAACGCATTACCCCGATAGCAGCATATTCATTAGTTAACTTCAGTTTCGATAACCTCGCGGGCCCGATCCCGCCTATCTTAATGTCAAATTTATTGCACAATAAATCTTCCTGCAATGTATTCTAAGCGGGCGCAATTACACTCTCAGCGTGCTCGATCACGCATAAATGTAAATCAGTTCTGCCGGGCTCTATCGAGTCGCGCGCTGTCAATTTATTTGTGCATTATCATTCGAGATCAGCTGGTCTGCCGCGAGAGAAAGAGAGATCAAACTTGGCGCGTGATCATTTTGGTCAAGCCGACTATGACCCGCCACCACACCGACCGCACAGAACGCGTGCTGGTCACGTTCACCTTTAGTGCGACGACGTGTGATGCCCGTAAAGTAGTGTAGAGGGCATAGACATGCCGATGAAAAGTTGTTTAACTGCCCTCTAGTTCACCCATGATAACGCTCCGAAATGGTGCAATATCGACTTTTCAGTCATCGAATTTTGAAAAGAAAAAAAATATACCAAGAATGAATCTGATTGGCGTATTCACAGGAAAAGGCGACGGGCAACCAGTTAGTTGATCGTGCATAGGGTAAAGAAAAAAAAGCAAGCCGAACTAACAAAACACCGTCATTAGTTTGCGTGATTATCATTCTGATCTTGCCACCGAATGAACGTTGGTCGAGTAGCCTGCAGTTCGTAGTTCAGTTCGTAGTGGCATAGGAGATACAGTGCCTTCTCATATTTTTAAAATGCCTACTTCAAGATAATTTTGGGGACTATTTTAATTCTGTTTTCTTTTCAATAAACTGAGACCCTTCTCTGTGGATTTCTCGATCTTTTTTAATAGATTGGAAGGCTGTACTTCATGTTTGTGCCTCGAATTTATTTTTTTTAGAAATGACATGAACCTATCAAACGCGACTAGTTTCCCAGAAAAAGAATGACACTGTTCCTTGCCACGCACTGCACGGTAGTCTAGCGTGTTAAAACTTCAGTCTGATCGGTGCGCAGAAAGAAACCCACTCAGAACACTGCTCGGGTCGGGGGTGCCTCCATGATGCGTGGAGGGTGCGCTCCGCTCAGTTTGTCTCTATTGGATCGATTAGCACATAGTTTGCCCGGACGTACTGCAGCAACAGCCGGTCATCTATCGTTGTCAAGTGCGTTTGGTTTAATTATAAAACCATCGAAAAAAACATATGTGCGTGCGCGCGGTGGGTGCTGCGTGGTGTAGCGAGCAACTGGGTATATGCCGCACCAGTCAATTAGATTATGTTCAAATATCAATCAAATGGTGCCTAGTTTGCAAGGCGGTGGAGTTAGACTTTCGTAGGTTTGGGCTGATCGTTGATAATAACTGCTACATTGTTATTATTTGATTAAATGTTTATGTTTGAGTTGTATCTATGTCGAATAACGACAAATCAAATTTTATGTCATTTGTTATCAAATTTAGAACCTACCAAGATCGGTATACTGATCAGGCACTGAAAAAAAAGCTTGCGAAACGTTACTATTTCGCAACCATTATCTTCAGTACCCATTTTAAATACTTTTATTATAGTTATTGAATCAAATTAATGTTCATCACTTATTTTTTTTAGTTCCTGGTCAGTACACAGATTTATAAAATATTTGTGTAGGAATCTAGGAATTTCGAATCAGTTTTTATACAGATTTTAGTAGGTTCTTATACAAAAATATAAGAAAATCTTACATCGGATGGATGTCCAAAAACATGTTACTTTTCTTGATACAACCTAAAGACATTTAAGAAACGCTTCTTGCCTTTCTAGTATACTATGTTTTGCATAATGTTAGAGAATAATCAGCTGCCAATCTCAAAACTTTCCGTCCGTTAGCACTTGGCTCGAAATTGCTCTATGGCATAACTGGTATGATTAATGATCACCTGATTCTCAGTTATTCTTACAGAGTTCTTATTGCCTTATTTGATATGAATTTTGTTGTCGCAGATCTTTTCAACCACCTTGACAGTTAATGTCCTATTGAATTTCATATGATAAATGTGCAAAGCCGACACCAATAACAAGATCAAATCTAAATCAATTCTCTTCAACACCTGCTTCTATTTTCGGAGAACAAAAGCCTAATTTGTAAAACGAGCCATTCGGCTGGTCTCTAAGCATCTGACGAGCATGCCGGACAAGCTTATATAGATGTTACTTAACTTAATGTCTCGAACCGCATACTGTATCGGATTTCGGATTCAGGTGATTCGAGTAAAATTTTACTGTACTGACTAATAATGTTTCAATATGCCACACCTCCATCGTTTAGTTAGTGTGAAAGAGCAATTTCATCTTTCTACCAAATATGCCAGAAGCAAACGCATTTCACAAGTTGTGATGATTTCTTGGTAGCTACTAGCATCCGCGGGACGCCCATATATGTGAACTTCAACTTGTTTAGTTTATCAAGTGTTTCAATTCTTTTAACGCCGGGTAGCAGCAAGTTGTGCCGCTAAGATATGTAGTTTTCAACGCGGTCAAATTCACTAGGGTGGGTGTACCAATTGTCGCCATACATAAGAACAACTATTTTTAAATAAATAAGTAAAAGACATGTGGGTGGACTTAATATATCAAGCGAAAGGTTTTACTTCCTGCTTCTTAGAACAGCTGTGAAAACCACAATAAAATTTGTTATTATCCGAAAAATTGATTAATCCATAATAGGAACGCATGCACCAGTTGTGGCACTATTCTTAATTTTGGTTCCTTATTTGGCAAATCCCATTGTTTTCTTATGGGATTGGCCAAATAGGGACCACTAGTGCGACAACTGGTGCAAAGGACGTCGAAAATTAAGCAAAATCAATTTTTACAATTATGCTTTGCTTGTTTTGGAGAAAATCAAAGGTGTTATCGCATCATATGAATATGCTTTATCGATATGAACTTGATTTGCGGTGATTTGATTGGTCATTTCGCATATAAAGCACTAGTGCGACAACTGGTGCTATAGCCACAACTGGTACACCTAGCCTACATTGATTCGCAGAACTGAAACTACGTTGAATCGGAATTGGATCACACATCTGGATAACACATTGCGAAACTAACGACGATTTTCGATTTGGACTTGTAGGGGGCGAGTGATATGTGGTAGCTGAGTTTAATGTTTCAAGCTGTGTTTTTTTTTTCATTTTCTTCATTTCCAGCTCAAGTGCCGAATAGAGTTCAAAGTCACATCGCTACTCGTTATATTTTATTTTTTCGAAAGTTTAATCATTGTTGATTGGGTGAACTCTTTTTATGAGCTATTTTTGGATTATCATATTGAGTTTCGATCCGAACTTACACATATGGTATGGATATCCGATTTTTGAGCAACTGAAGATGTTCCTGGGTATCATTTTCTGGAGATTTGAATGGTGTTTCAGTTTGTAGTGGCACTTCGGGTCGGACGCATATACTCGATAAAAAGTTAGAAGAAAATCTCGCGGGACTCTGTGGAGAAGTTAATTATGTGTTTTGTGCAGCGATAGTGAGCAAATAAAGCAATGAGGTGTGTTATTATTCAGATTGATAAGGTTATATCATGAGTTACTTAATTTTGTAACACACTTGGGAGAATGGAAAGGTAAAGGCCTGTCACATTTTGTAGTGAAAAGCGTACAGGTAATACCGTACCAGTTGAAATTTTATCAAAATGCAAATGATCATAACACTGTGAAATATCAACCGATTCTCTGCCAGGGCTCGACGAAAATTCATTAAGTTTTGATTAACTGGGTCAAATTTAGGCTCAGACCACCAGATACCGGGTATAATTTGGATAATTTGAGGGCATGTGAAAAATATTGAAAGAGAAGTCGAAACAGCAATTAATGGTAATGGTACATCCCATTATTTCCATCATATTTGATTGCACGCATATAGGCCGTTACAAATATTTAATTAAAATTATGTCCTACTGATCTCCAAAAAGTCAAGGGTGGGTGGATAAAAAATAGATAATAAATTGAAAAATATTTTTAAAAAACTCCTCGGATTTGTTAAAGAATGTTTTGAAAATCTTCAAAATTATCCGATTTTTTTTTGTTTTCCTCTCAAAATATTATTTTTGGGCAAGAAAGTTCACATATTATATTATCGTTTTATTATTATATCTTGTTATAAAACTTGTAATCTGAACAGAATATTAGCATCATTATTACCATTCTTATCTTTTAGAAAACCAAGAATGTTCAAACGAAAAAAGACAAGACTAGAAGATTCTTCACTCCTGGGTGAAAATCAACGGTCAACGTTGGTTTGTCAAAAATGCAACGCAACATCGTCGACGTTGAATCTTTGAAAAGTTGACGTTAACGGCGTTAATCGTTGATTAACGTTAACCACCCTGTGACGCAATAACAAAAATCAATCGAAATTGATACGTTTAGAATAACACTTCAACATTTTAACCTTTTGTATGTGCTCTGGGGTCAATTTGGCCCCAGGCTACTTTAGAAGGCTGCATTTTTTTTTCAACCGATTTTCGTAATTTTTGATAATTTTTGAAACTCGCCGAGATCTTTCTGCTACGTGCAAATTCGCTTGAAAAATTTTGAAAATAAACGCTACAGTTTAATTTTTTTCAAAAAACTCACGTTGTCGGTGCTCTGGGGTCATATAGACCCCAAATTGAAAATGTTAGACCTTTTTGTTTTTTTGTGCTGTTTCGAAAGATAATTTAATCATCTTCTAGAACGTTACCTAAGATTGATAATAGTGGTCGGGTGATTTAAAAAAGTGGTTAGATCCCAAAACCGACGTTGAAAAAATTTGTAGAAAAAAACACATAAATCAATTTCTTCGGAAATTTGTTATTTCTTTATTAAAATTTGTTTGTTGGCCCTAGAGGTGGTTTGTTGGCACAATAAGTGAAGAAACGTGAAGAATCATGAGAAAAAACCGTACAATTCTGGCAACATTTGATTTTGACAACACAAATGGTCGGAGCTAGACCTGTGCGCCGAAGTATTTGTGAACGGCGGCGGCGCATAGCCATTTTTACACCGGTGGTGGAGGCGTCGGCGTCACGCCGTAAGCAAAATTCGAGCAGCATTTGAGGGGTTTTGAAAATTGCTGTATCTCCACAGCAAAAGTTTGAATTACATCCTCCACTAGAACATTGCCGCATCACAGTACAAGTTCATTGGAAAATACTTTGGATATAAATCCAGAAATGCGTTTAGAAATTCCTCGTGATATAAGTATGAAGAATTTCTAAACACATTTAGAATTAATTAATTTAGAATTTCTCTAATGAATTCCTTCAGAATTTCCTCCAAGAATTCCCTTGAAAATTTATTTGGGAATTTCTTCGGAAATTCTTTAGGGATTACTTCGGAAATTCCATTACGCAGTCTTTTACGAATTCCTCCAGAAGTTCATTCGAAAACATTTTTGGAAATTCCTTTAAAAAATCTTTTAAGAATTCTTGAAAAAATACCCATGGAAAATGCTTCAAGAATTTGTATAGGAATACCTACGGACACTGTTTTAGGAATACATTCGAAAATCCTTTCAGGAAAAAAGCCTTCGGAATATGATTTAGGATTTTCTTCTTCTAGATATTCCTTCAGGAATTTCTTTTAGGAATTGCTAATAGAAATTTTTCCACTAATTTCCAAAAAAAAAATATTTGGGAACTCTAGGAAGATATGTTTGGTATTCTTTCAAAATTTGCTTATGTAAATTTATTTAAAACTTTCTCTAGAATTTTTATTCCGAATTTCCTTCGGACATTCCTCCAGAATTCCCTTTACAAAATTTCCCAGAAATTCCTGTAGACCTTCGGAGATTTCTTTTGAAATTCCTTCGGGAATCTCTTGGGAAATTCTTTTGGGAAATTTTCAGATATTTCGTTTGTGTATTCCTTCATTTTTTTAAATCGTTGTTTTGAATTAAATTGAAAATAAGTTTAACACTCGAATACCTCTGGAAATTTCTTCGAAAATTCCTTTACAAATTCTTTCCCGAATTCTGCAGGAATTTTGTATGGTTTAGTTAAGGAATTTCCTATGGACTTCCTGGAGGTAGGGAAAAAATATAAAGGGCTTTTCGGAGGGTTTTCTGAAAGAATCCCTGGATGAATGTCCAAATTAATTCCTGGTGGTTTTTCTAAAGACATTTTCAAAGAAAATTTCCTGAAGGATATTGGATATTCGGATCTTCTCAATAATTCCTTAGGAATTTTCTGCAGTAGTTCCTTCGAAATAAAAATTCTTAAATTTTTCCGCTATATTGGTTTTTCTCAGTGATAATGAATAGAAACCGCATTATTTCCCGTGACGCGTTTCGGCTTACTGACCTTCAGCCATCATCAGACTTAACGTGCTGGATGTAACCTGTGTTACACTGTATAATTCTCTAGGAAATACATTCAGGAATTAATTCGGTAAGTTATCAAGAAACGCATTCAGGAATTCGGGAATTCAGGAAATGCTTCGGAGCTTCTTAGGCCCTTAGGAAATTTCTTAAGGATTTCTTCTGGAAATTCCATCAAAAATTCCTCTGAGATTAATTCTGACAATTCCATCAGAAATTTATTTTGGAATACTTTTAAAAATTTCTACTATTCCCCACAGTTGTAATGGATTTGACGCCTTCTTCAAAAAGAAAGGGAAAAAGGATTGCGAATCTATTTATTAATCTGTTGGGTTACACTGTTGAAAGGAAATTCTCACTATCCCGCGAGCTTCGCGTAAGTATCTTTGCTTGTGGGTCCGCTACCTCTGTTTTTTGCCCTTCATACAGCAGCGCATTGAAAGCAGAATGGTAATTAAATACGACTGTACTATTGGGTGGAGCCGTATGCAGAGCAAGAATCATCCTGGCTTGATGATGGTGGATAATTACACACTTTTTAAAATTTCTACAAAATTCTTTTAGAAATAATTTTAACAATTCCACTGGAAATTTTCCAGGTATTCCATAAGACATTCCATTCCCTCGGAAATTCATATAGTAATTCCTTCGGAATTTCCTCCGCCATTTCCTTTCAAAATTCTAGGACGAATTTTCTGATATCTTCGTACGAATTCCTAGAGCAATTTCCTAAAGGAATTACCGACCTTCCTAAATTTTCTAATAAATTTTTTGACATTCCTGTAAGAGTTCCTTCGGAATTTTCCTTAGAGATTCTTTCAGAAAATCCTCCAGTAATTACTACGGAGATTAATCCTGAAATTCCTCAAGACTCTAAGAATTTGCTTCGTATATTCCCTTAGAACTTCCTCCAGGACTTCCTTTGGAAATTATTTCAGGAAAACCAGAATTTTTTTTTTGGGAATTGTTTATCAAAATAAATCGAAATCAGTTTTTTTTCAGAACAATTCTGGCAATTTAGGTACAAGGAGGATTGAAGGCAATGTTCTATTTGCTATCGTGCTCCAGCTCCAAAAGCCAAGTTATCATTTTTGCATTCTGCATTTACGCATTCACGAGGCTATCACAATGATACTCCATGAAAGTTTAAAAAAATCCGACCAGACCAGTGTTGACTTGTAGCCGCGTATATACCAATTAAGATATGAAATATTCAATCCTTTAAAAAGATGATAAACCTCCCAATGCGACCAGATGAGGTTATTCGACATGAAGGTACATATGAGATTAGAAGTTAATCGCTACGCTCATTAATTTGTAGATCTGTAGCCAAGAAGCTTCGATGACCTAACATTTAACACGCCACTGCGAGTAAAAGTGACAGAGATAAAAGCAAACAAATCTGCTAAAGATATAATAGCTATTTTATTATTGCATGATAAGTTGCCTTGGCCCTTTTTTTTTTTTTTTTTTTACAAGGGAGAATGCATTTACACACTAACCCAGTACACGTGCATTGTAGTTGCCAAACTACCACACGGAAGTGTACTGGAGTGTCGGACTCGACCATACCGGTAATACCGACTAAACTCCCTTGGGCTCCACCATCGTTTCCCCCAGGAACTACCTCCCAGTACTACTTCTGGGGGATGGCAGTACTAAACGTACTCGCTCATTATCGCTCACACAGGCACCCGTCCCATGCGAGACTGACTTGGGTGCTCGCACACCATTCACTCCATTTGAGTCTTACTTGGATGCTCTCCCGGGCGCTCCGCTGCCATGCCTCGAGGTGTCAATAGCGGTAACTGCCTGGGCCTACAGATATTACGCTACGACACTCCTGCCTCAGCACGAGCAGATCAATCACACCACTGCCGAAGCAGACCACACGCTACCCTGCCGAAGCAGGGACACTCCCCATGCACCACATGTGCACAACTGTAGGTGTGTGGGTACAACCCACTGCTACCCTGCCGCCGAAGCAGCTTCTCCAAAGACCATTCGCTCCATGTGACCCTTTTTCGGGTGCTCACTCTAACACTCCACTGCTATGCCTCGAGGTGTCGATAGCTACCTCGACTCCTACCTCAGCATGTGCAGTCCATACTCAGACTTCTGCTGCGCTTCGAGGTGACAATAGCGGCGACACGCTATGACACTCCTGCCTCAGCACAACCAGATCACTCACTCCCTGCCGAAGCAGCTCACGCGCTACCCTACCGAAGTAGGGACACTCCCCAACTCACTCTAACACTCCACTGCCATGCCTCGAGGTGTCGATAGCGGTATGTAGGGACGAATCAACGATACTACGCTACGACACTCCTACCTCAGCATGTGTAGTCCATATTCAGACTTCTGCTGCGCTTCGAGGTGACAATAGCGGCGACGCGCTATGACACTCCTGCCTCAGCACAAACAGATCACTCACTCCCTGCCGAAGCAGCTCACGCGCTACCCTACCGAAGTAGGGACACTCCCCATGCCAATTGGCACTCCCTGGGCTTGTGCTTTTGAAGCGGCACACAGTCGCTTTGATAGAGTCTGATTACGGGCACTTGTGGTTTTTTGGGAGGGATTTTAGCAGAGCCCTCTGCTAAATCCCACCACGCCCTAGGCAGTTCTCCCTGACTCACAGACAGCTGGGGAGGGGTCGTCAAGCCCTTGGACATGGTCCATGCTGTCCCTGCTGTCCCTGCTGCCCCCAAAGTTGCCTTGGTTTGACATAATACAAATGCACTGCATACCGTGATTTTTGTGCTAGCCAATCTTCGGCGTGAAATACGAAATTCGGCGGCGTGCAGTCAACCGGCGTATGGCGCGTCGCCGACATCTTCATCGTTGTCGGCGTACGTTAATAAGACGGCGGCGCACAGGTCTAGTCGGAACCTGTCACCAAAATCGAATGTTATACGTATAGTTTCAAAGGCCTTAGCTCCAGGGAATTCTTTGATGACCAAGAACATATACCGTGAACGCATTTTATTCTTTTTGTCACTAAAAACATGTACCATATTAGAAACGGACTGTCATCACTCAGAGTATCTGCAATATTTGAAACAAGCTTGCTAATTTCTGGTCAAGCTTATAGTCTCAAAGGCCTTAACTCCAGGGATTTCTTGGATGGCCAAGCACATATACTGTGAACGCATTTGAATCTTGATATCACTCAGAGTATCTACAATATTTGAAACAGGCTTGCTGATCTTTGGTTACGCTTATAGACTCAAAGGCCTTAACTTCAGGGAATATAGCGGGAATATGGATACTCCAACCTTCTGCATTTCACGAGCCAGAAGGCTCACTCGTTCAGGTTCATTTAAGGTCCTGACATTCCAGGTACCGAGTTTCCAATCATAGTCCTTATTTTGTTGCCGGGTCGGTTGCCTAAAATAACGTTCTCATTTTTCTATCTGCGTTTTTCGTGGTATTTGAGAGGCTTCAGTAAGCTACCTTACCGGGGTCGCGTTACCTACATCGCGCTGGTGGGGCTGCCACCTTAGGTATAGCTGACGCGATACAGCATTTCGTTGATCAGCCGCTAGGCCGACCAGGACGACGCTGTTTGAGCCGCAACTCCTGGTGAACTGACGCTCGAGGTGTACCTTCTCACTCTAGCTGATGTCAGAAGGACAACAGTGCCCAGGCTGCACTACCAGCTAAGTACACAACCCTTAGCTGGCGGTTTTTTTATCATCGGGCGACCCGTGGAAGCGTGAGATAGGAACTTGTGGGTACCAAAGCTCTGTTGAGCGCTCCTTCCTTGATGTCAACCCACCATTTTGCATCCTTATAGAGAATATAGAATAGCGGCCAAATTCTGAACTAATCAATGCCTCAAATCGAAGTACACGGCTTCCTGCATAACCTTTTTTGAAAAGATGCAGTTCAAAATTGGTAAAAATTTTAGTTTTAAGCAAAATCAGCATAGAAATTATTTTAATTTATTGAACGGCTACTCAGTCTTGCACTTATTACAACGAGTTTTTTATTTACCCGACGTTTCGACACGGGGATTGTGTCTTTTTCAAGGGGAAAATATTTTTGTTGTTTGTCGTTGTAATAAGTGCAAGACTGAGTAGCCGTTCAATAAATTAAATTAAAACATACAGTCGATCCATAATCAATAAAAATCACTGTTTTCGTACCCTTTTTTACGAAAACCCCTCCCCGCGAGGTACCCGCCCACCTATGGTCAATCTTAGGTAACGTTCTAAAAGATGATTAAATTATCTTTCGAAATAACCCATCCGGGATTGACCAAAGAACCAAAAAGTTATTACAATTTTCATTTTGGGGTCAATATGTTTTTTTATTGTGCACTTAGTGTACGAGAAAGGCAAAAATATGTCAATATGGATATCAAACTTCATGGTTTTCAAATTCCATAACAAAGCAAATATCACTTGTCATTAAACGAGTTAGAATTATCCCGTTTAATTCCATCACTTTATTGTACCTTTGACATATACGTATTTCTACCTTAACAATAAGGCCGTCCTTAGTGTCTCGTACTTGACTCGGCTTGTACAAACTCGTCTTTTATTATTATTTATTTAGTTTACATCTAAAGAGACAAACTCGTCTTATGAAAAATGAATACATTACACTATTAGCTCAAAAAAAATTAGCTAAAATTAATTGTGTTTCCGCAACTAGTATTCCATTAGCTTATATACGTTCAATCAGGTGAACATTATACCATTTCGATACACTATTGTATGTATCTCATGGTACAGAACACCAATCCGGTTGGTTTTCCAAGAGATCAAAGCCATCAACTGAACAAATAATGGGACTGTGGGGTAAGAGTACGCAGGAACGGGTGGGGCAAGAGTACGCATGTGAACCTTCATGTACTGATGTCAAACCCGTATCTCCGGCCTAAATAATAATTATTTCAACGCGTAAGGATCCATAACAAAGTAAAAAGGGACAAAAATCGAAAATTATCACAAGTTTTAAGGATAAATCCTTTGATGCTAGGAAGGGCTAAGCGAACAAAGCGCAGAAGCGAAAAAAATAAATTGTACTATGTATTGTTTTACACCTAAATATAGTCCGAGAACACAATTTCATCTAAATGATTTTTTCTTAAAAAAAAAAAAAGAAACATTCATATACAGTGTTGGCCCGATTTTGTCTACCCTCGATTTTATCTACCCACGATTGTGTCACGTTTTCGACCCGATTTTATCATGTCACGATTTTATCACGTTTTCGACCCGATTTTGTCTCCAAAAAAATAATTGGAATTTTTTTCATTCTTTTTTTTTCGTAAGTAATACCGCAAACAACATTGATTTTCAGGAAACAACTTTCAACCTGTACTTTATTATGAATGACTTCTGAGTACCTGGGAAGGATTAAGCAAGCTATTTCAACAAGAAATAACTGGTTCCGTTCACGCATTTTGCCTTTCCAGAAATATGATGATCCATACATTTTTTTAGAGGATTCAAAAAAAAGAGTAGAATAGGGGGAGGGGTGATAAAATAGTCAATTTTTGCGTTACGTACTTAGTGGATATTCTTTAAGGAATATCCCTTTGTTTGTCCCAGGTTTTTTTTAACCAAACCGTGTTTTAATCGATTAAGACCCTCAGCGCCAATGAAACAATGAGTTAATCTCACGAATCCACACAAAGAAAAACCAAGTGGTATTTAAAAAACTATGAATGTTCAGGTTAACCAAGAATTTAATGAATTCCTAGGTGTAGTGAATACTAGAGATGGGCATTCAGATCCGGAACCGTTAAAATGATCCGGATCTTTGATGTGAGTGAATGATCCGCAGTTCACTTTTTAAAAGATCCGGATCACCAGATCAGCAAATTAACTAACCATTTGGAAGAACATGATAAAACGAAAAGCTTATTGCGGGTTCTTTACACTTATAATGTATCCTTGTGGTTTTGGTATGTACGGGTCGAAATCATGGTCCAGAATGCCAACCGTTTCACTATTTTTCATTCTCCCTACGTATTGTTCTAAAGATCCGATCCGTATGAAAGATCCGGATCATTAGACTGAATGACCCAGATCTGAACCGTTCAACAAAGTGATCCGTTTTTCTCATCTCTAGTAAATACTACACTGTCCACTGTCCAGTTATGTTGAAACAGTCAACTCTCACTTAGTCGATATTGGAGGGACCATCGAGTTAGGGAAGTTTATGATACGGAACACATTTATATTTGACCGAATGCCGTTTAGCCGAACAGTTAACATTTGTTTCCTTATTAAGTGAAAAGAGAAGTGGAATATTCGAAGCAGAGTCTCTTAATTCTCGTGTATACATGGATGAGACAGTGTGCCATGAGCTACAAAAGCGCACGTAGCATCGATTCAGTGCGACGAGAGAAGCTAGCGCGCGCATAAAATAACTGAGTGAGCGTGTCTCAATGTTCGTCTCATGAGACTCATCTCATGCGCTAGGAATGCATAGCTGGCGTTACTTAGGCGACGTTATTATTGAATGAAAATTTTCCGCCCAATCTGTTTTACGCACCTCCGCTGTTGTTTGCAAAAGGTTTGCCATGGCAAACAGCGCATGAGCTGATCGCATTGAAATGTCTCAGTGCGACTCACCAACGTTCATGTGAGGTACACAAGCTTCGTGAGACTCGCGTGCGCTAAATTTTATGTGCACGTAGCAGTCATTGCTCAATCTCATCCTCTTTTGTACGCGTGCATGATGTCTGATTCGAAGTGAATGGTGATTAACGAGAACCGTCGAATGAGAAATAAGATTTTCGAAATGAGTACAGAATAGTGAGAAGTGAGCACTGAGAAACGGAAGTGAGTATTGAATAGTGAGATGTGTGCAATAACTTGTGAGTAGTGGATAGTAAGAAATGAAAAATGAGAAGAAAGTGGTGAGAAGTGAGATATGTTAGTTGCGAAATGAAAAGAAGGATTTGAGTAGTAAGGAAACAGAAGCAAAGGGTGGGAAGTAGAAATGAAGTGAGAAATAAGATGTGAGTGCAGAGATATAAGACAGGAGAAAGAAGATGGTGCCTTTCTCGTGTATTATAAAACAAAAAAACACACAAAAGCATGTAACAGAGATCAAAATTGCACTCACTCCTCATTCCTCACATTTCTCGCATCTCACTTATATCATCTTATATCTCATTTCTGGCTTCTCATTCCTCACCTATTTTTCGCTTCTAATTTTTTACTTCTAACTTTTTACTTCTCACTATTCACTTAGAACTTCTCACTTTTAACTTCTAACTTCTCAACTCTCATTTCTCACGTTCCACTACTCATCTCGCACGTCTTACTTCGCACTTTTCAGTTCTCATTTCTTACTTCTCACTTTGAATTTCTTACTTCTCACTTTTAACTTATCATTTCTCACTATTTATTTTTCACTTCTCACTTCACACATCTCACTTCCCACTTCTCATTTTTCACTTTTCTTTTCTCACTTATAACTTTTTATATCTCACTTATCACATTTCACTTCTAACTTTTCACTTCTCCCTTCATACTTTTCACTTCTCATTACTCTCTTCGCACTTCGAATTTCTCACTTCTCACTTTGTATTTTTCACTTCCTACTACTTATTTCTCACTTCTTACTTCGCACTTCTCACTTCTCATTTTTCACTTTCCACTTCTAACTTTGAATTTCTCACTTCTAACTTTTCCCTTCCCACTTCTCATATCTCACTTATCATCTCTCACTTATAACTTCTTATTTCTCATTTCTCGCTTATCTCTTTTCACTTCTAGCTTCTAGCTATGTCGTGCATGTACTATTTCGAATAACATCGAGTTAGCGATGTGAAAATACAATGGAAAATTACTTTGACTTGGAGAATATCTAGGAAAGAAAATATCGACTTACAGAGGGAGCGAAATATGCTAGATTCAAGGGACTTTGAATTTCATCGAGTAAGGGAAAATATCGATTTACATAATATCGAGTTAGGGAGAGTTCACTGAGAGTTCACTGATAAAAAACAGAAGTGGAATGTATTGAGATGTGAGAAATGAAAAGTGTGAAGGGAGAAGTAAGAATAGAGAAGTGAAGAGATTCGTATAGCAGAGCTCTTGAAAACATGTTTTTTGCATTACCGTCAGTCACTGAAAATCAACAAATATTTTGCCGGATTCCCATTTGTCCGAATTTCGTCTGGCTGAATGCCGTCTGGCCGTATGCCATTTTCTCATTTCTCCCTTTTTGATTATCATTTCTTATTCTTCAATTCTCAGTTCTCAGCTCTTAGTTCCAGTTCTCAGATTTCGATTGTCTGCTCTCAGTAGTCAGTTCTCATTTCTCGGAGCCCAATTCTCAGTTTTCGGGGTCTCAGTTGTCAGTTACCGATTCTAAGTTGTCAGCTCTCAATTTTCCATTCTCAGTATTCATTTCTCAGATTTCAGTTCTAAGTTCTCAGTGCTCAGTTCTAAGTTCTCATTTTTCAGTTCTTCATTCTCCGCTCGCAGTTCTCAGGTCTCAGGTTTCAGTTCTCACTTCTCATTTCTCACTTCCCACTTTTCACAATTCGTAATATGAGGTAATTTTTAAACTACTCGGCCAAATGGCACTCGACCAAATGGCGTTCAACCAAAAGGCATTCGGTCAAATGGCCTGACACCATCAACTCCGTTCGACGAATTTAAGTGATGCATGTGTGTGTGCGAAAAAGTCATGTCATCATTTTTGGCACTTATCCTTAATCTATTTGTTTGCAGTTGCATTCAACTGTCCCATTGTTTCCTTTCGAAAATCCGAAACGCCGGATCGGAATATGTGCTCAAACGTTCAGGCCAAAATATGTTTATTGCACTTATTATCAACAGATTTATTCGCGAATGGATCCTGTTGAAAAAGGTCGAACTATGAGTTAAGGTCAAAATACATTTTTTTAGTATAAAAAACGATCAAAAAGTCTTGTCTTATTCTAAATGGATTTACTCTTAACACGTCGGATTCGTCGAGGAATCTTGTCTCATTAGTTTCATTTGTAAACAGGTAAGATCGGACTATGGACTTAGAAGTAATGAATAAAAAACTATTTTATGGAAAAATATATAAAGCTCTTTTAGTGGAATGTATTCAACCGTCTAAGACGAATTAAGTACTGTCCATTTAATTCCACCAGTTAATTTTCGTTATCTTTGCAGATACGTATTTCGACCACAACTGTGTGGTCGTCTTCAGTGTCTCGTACTTGACTCGACTTCAAGTAGTCATATTAGCCATAAGAAAAGCAATATTACCGCTAGGTGGATTTAACAGGGATATTTTTTTTTAAATATTACCGTTATTTTCTTGGGGTAGCCTTGCGAGCAAATGCGTAGGATTGCCAATCCAGAGATGGCGAGTTCGATTCTCGATCCGGTCTAGGATGTTATCGGGTTTTGTAGCATTTTCGCATATACCCAGGTTATATACAGTTTTTGGCAGGTTCTTAAACAGAATTGTTAGAAAATTAAACAATCACCAGTTGGGTGTAGTATACTTGAAGAGAAAATGTTTTCAAAAATGTTCTAAAACCATAGTTGTAACTTAAGCTGCCTAGTTTCTTATTCAGCTCTTGGGAGCAAGGACAGATGTTGTTTTAGTTATTTTTATCTGGCGCTTGTAGCATGTCTCAACAATATATTTGAAATGTCTCAAAAGTTATTGCATCGCCGCCCTGTACATATTAAAGTATTTACAACATTTAATCCTAATTTCAGAAGGAGGCTTTTACTTTTTATACAGCTAAACATTGCTGTCGTTCTAGCGCGTGAGTATTCTTCTACCGCCATTTGGAACTCCATTTGATTTTTCTCCTAATCTTTTCTCCCTCAGAGGACATTTTTGGCATTGGAGAGTACGATGAGGGACCATGTGGTCGTTGGAAACCCGGTGATGTCGATCTACGCTCCTTTGATCTTATCCGTGAGTTCCATTTGGATCAAATGGAGTCCAGCAGCCACCATGTGTACAGAATCGAAGGTAGCAATGTTCTTCAAACGGCCTACCGGTTGGAAAATGAGGCCAACCTTACCATGAGGACGGTGGATGCATTCCCTCTGGGTCTCCCCCATCAGTTCTCACTCGAATGCACCTACAGGACGGATAGCGAGCCAGTGTCAGCGTGGCATCTGTTCGAGGTGACGAATGAACATCATGAAAGCCAACTAGCGGTGACAATGAATCCGGGAAGACATACTTTAGAAATTGGATTGCCCGGATTGGAAGGAGATTTGCAGATTGTTGAATACCACAATTCTGCGGTGAGTTCAATCCAAGTAAGCTTTGAATTAGACCATGACCATCGTTGTATGTTTTCATAGTTATTCGATCAACGTTGGCACAAAATCATGCTGGGAGTGACGAACGACCACCTTAATCTCTGGATCGATTGTCAGCCGGTTCGGGATGTTCAAGGAAATCTAAATGCGCCTCTGGAGACACGTGGGCGCTTCGATACCAACAATGGGTTCGTTTCGATCTCGCGATATGCGGAGACATCTGTTATGGAACCGGAGTCTCCGATTGTTGATTTGCAGTGGATGGTGATGAATTGCGACCCAACACGACCGGCACGTGGCAATTGTGACGAACTACCGTTGTATGATGTGGCACATTTGAGCAATCAGTTGCCGCATGGGCAGGAGCCCAAAGCTGATTGCAATACCGTTTGTCCCCCAGGTTATAATGGGACTGATGTAAGTCAATAAATTAAAACGGATTTTTATGTTACTACTAATACCTTTCTCCAGGGAGCTCCTGGTTTACCTGGAGCCCCAGGTGTTCCAGGAATTAAGGGTGAAGCAGGGGCTAACGGGAGACGTGGTCCTCCCGGGCCACGAGGTTTCGAAGGCCAACCAGGAGCATCCATTAGAGGCGATAAAGGCGACATTGGCCAAAAGGGAGAACCTGGAGCAGCGATCGCTGCCGGTGTTGGTGTGATTGGTCCACCTGGTTTACCCGGTCCCCGAGGACCCCCCGGCTTAGGAAGTACAGGACAAAAGGTAATGTTTGATTTTAAAATACTGGAGAGAATTATTCGGGGCTAATAGCTTTTTCATGTAGGGTGAACAAGGAGAAATTGGACCACCAGGGTTGAGAGGTGAATCCATTCGAGGGCAGCCTGGCGTTCCTGGATTTCCGGGACCTGAGGGACCTCCAGGCATAAGTATTAGAGGTGAAAAGGTAATTGAAAAATTTATTCTAAAATAAAAATTGTAATCAAGAAATAATATATCTGCAGGGTGATCGTGGGGAAGCTGGACTACCTGGTCGTGCAGGAATATCCATACCAGGTGTTCCAGGCATTAAGGGCGAAAAAGGAGAACCGGTAACTACAACGTTTCCCTATATGTTATGCCCACCTATGCATTGTTTATTTTTTAGGGAGATGTATCCGCTGCTATAGGAGTACGAGGGGAAAAGGGAGATAAGGGAGATAGCGGTTCACGAGGACCTACCGGTATTCAAGGTTTGCCAGGTTTACCTGGCCCTATAGGATCTCCTGGTCTACCTGGATTGCCAGCCACTGAAAATAGTTATGCCACTGGTAACCTAGGAGTGACCATTCCAGGACCCCGGGGAGTCCCAGGTGCCCCAGGAACTCCGGGTCAACCTGGTCCACCGGGACCACCGGGGCCACCAGGAGAAGGATCTTCTTCGGGTGGTGGGAGATATTTGGAGAACTTTATGTCATATGGTCATAGGGGTCCTGTGGGATACACTGGACTTCCAGGCGAGAGAGGGGCTGGCGGCGATAGAGGTCCAGAAGGCAGTGTCGGACTACCAGGTATTCCCGGGCAAGATGGTGCTCCAGGAATTCAAGGATCACCAGGAGTGCCCGGTCAACCAGGAGCATCGGGTCTACCCGGCCCTCCAGGAAGGAGTTACACAGAATCGGAAGTGCGAGATATATGTGCAGCTGTGTTGAGAGATCATCTTGCTGAGCTGACCGCGGGCCTGATCGGTCCTCCTGGACCTCCAGGTGTAACAAAGACTGGAAAACCAGGTTTGCCTGGTAAACCAGGACCTAAAGGCGATAGAGGATATCCTGGATCTCCTGGTAGGTGTTAAATAATGTTATTGATACTTCATAGTCGATTCAAAACCATTGTTCCGATAGGTGAACGAGGATATCCTGGGGAATTTGGCAACCCCGGCCAGCCGGGACCACCAGGAGATCGTGGAGAACCGGGTCTAGAGGGTAGACCAGGACATGATGGGTTTGGACGAGACGGCGCTCCAGGCCCAGTGGGTCCCCCTGGTCCACCGGGTCGAGAGGTTCCAGGAGCACCTGGCAGGCAAGGTGAAAGAGGAGATACAGGAAAACCGGGTGCTCCTGGCATTCGGGGCGCTCAGGGCGTTCCAGGGGCATGTCCCAATGATTGCTATCTCGCTGCAGCAGCTGCTGCACAGAGTTTCCGTGCCAATCAACAAACCAAAGGACCGGTTTATTAATAGCATTTTACTCAAATTTAGACCATTTGGTCGCCGATTAATGGTTGAACACAATACATACTGAGAATAATAAACTTCCTAGTCTATTATCCCTTGCTTCAATATTGTGCAAAAAACATAACCGACTTTAGTCATAACGTCCAATTTTAGTTCACCCTAAAGTTAATTTAAACATCAATCAAAACATGTCCTTTTTATGATATTACAACTCAACCTTCAATTACACTTTAGTAACGACCATCATAGTTAGACCTGTATCGTGTATTTTTCTGACCTCAGATAATCAGTTCTTCTGAGAACAGAGTTAATACCCAATCGCGCTCTGGTAGCATAAAACGAAGAAAAACGAAACGATTGTATTCTACTTACCGACACCAAGAACCATAAACGATTCAAGATCACAATTTATGAGATTGACTTTTGGCTTCGGTCAGGCACCGGACTTGAAGCCATGCTCGCTCTTGCTCTTGATATGTACTACAGCCTAGAAATTTATGAGGTTAAGACACATTATTTTCCTCAAACAAGCCCGGTTTGGCATGGCGGCACCGACTTACGTTTGGCGATGCGGCGAAGCTCCGAGTGAGATTTATAAAAGGGCACGTTGCCATAGGTCTTTGAGGCCGCCTCTTGACATGGGATTCCGAAAAGGCCAACCGGCTGCACAGCACAGACATGTGGGACAAGAAGGTTTGATACATTTACGGGGGAATTCCAGTGTCAGGCATCAACAGTCGATTACAAATAACGACGGCGACAACAACGGTTTGCATTTAATGGCCACTGTTTCCATTTCTTCATTGACGGTGGATGGTGTTTATGCTGTTGTCGATGTTATTGCGTGCAGGTAAGTGCCCTTACCGCTCCGGATAGGATTTAATCAGATTGTACTTGCACGATGTGTATGTTTAACGTCAATAAATAAATAGCTTTTGAATGGACAATAATGTTTGTTTACTTTCAATTGGCAAATGTTTGTAACTTATATCATTTACTTACCATATGATTGGATGCAGCCCTATTCAATGGCTAAGTTTAAAGTCGCGTATAGTCAATAAAACATAATAGCCCATAAAAAGTTGAAGCATTTATGGCCAAACATCAGTTCATTGCAATATTTTTGTTTTATGTTTTTATAATTTTAATAATCATAACATATTTTGAGATTTGTTCTTAGGAATTTTTCATAAAACTGTGTGAATCGCAAATTGCAGTATTGATGTAAAACGTCGTCGAGAAATCCACAAGCTTATTTTGTAGCATATGAATTTCTTATCAGTTGCACAAAAATCATGCTAGATATGTGAACGTATTGTTGAAATTGTGATAAATAATGATTGCAGTCAAGCTGAGTTTATCTGTCAAAGTTGTATGGCGTTTATACAAAAACAAGATTCAGTTGGTAAGAATAATATTCTGCTGGAAACGGCATGTGAAAGAATTCAAGGTATAACGAGTGAAAGAATATCTTTCAAAAACATTCCTCCACCGCAGCCGACGTACAAACAGTTTGAGGAAGATGTCACACATGGCGAAAAAACTTCCAAATCATAAATGGACGGAGCATCATGGAGTAATGAACTCAATATTTGATCCAATTTGACACAGATCCATTTTACCGGTGACGATTTAAAAGTTTTCTATTTCGACGAAGAAGCATACTCTACTTTGAAGGGTAAACCTTAGCGCGGAGAATTGTTCGATAAAATGAAGTAGGGGAACTGTTCCGATCTCAATCTCACTGTACATATATCCATCTCATCGCTAAACAAAGAAATACGGCACCAAATTCGTCGCTTCTTTTTGTCAACATGCATGCTCACTGCTGAAAAAAATCACAAAAATAATAAACAAACCAAATTCCTTTCCATTGCTTTGTTTTTGATGGGATGGAAATAGGAGCTATGAGATTAAGTGGCGAACCGTTCCCCTATATCACCATTCTTCGAGATAAAATGAACGAATTTGAGTGAAACTGTTTGTACTGTGTAGAGAATCAGTCACATAGTAAGAAAACAAAAATATCATTTACGCATACTGCAAGCATTACAAACCAGGAAAACATTGAAGATTATTCAAATATGTTGTATCTTTACCACAACAAGACGGATTAATGTTTGAAGTTTTCGTAAATCAAACAAAAATCTGTCATGATTCTCCCATGTCGGAACCATCCAAATTACTTGCCATAGAGAGATTACAGGGGAAAACTATTCCTTTAACAGGCTGAGCAGGTGTCATTTGAACTAATTGATAAAGCTAAGAATGTAACGCAAGTTCAATTTTTGAACATGATCAAATGGGCGAGGCATAGAGCAATGGCAAGAAATGACAGACAGAGATGCTCGTGCGAGTAAAAAACAGCTAGTACGATAAAAAGAAAGATACGATACCTGTATACTATCACATACCTTATGATTTAAAGGCAATTACTTTGCAAAATGGGTTATTTGAATCTTTAAACTCATACTTGCAACGGTTTCCAAACGATGGTGTTCCTTTCAAGGGCAGAGATGCCAGATTTGAAGACATGTCTTCAATTTGAAGACATTTGAATCTCTGTGAAGACATTTATTTCGTGAAGACATTTTGAAGACTTTTCAAAATATGTGAAGACTTATCAGCTTATTTGAAGATACCTGAAGACAATCAATAAGCCAACGAGTGGAAAATACAATTTTATTTTTTACTTCTATATGTAAATTATACAAAAAAAAATCACAAAAGTTATAAAAGTCTTTGTCTCGGGCCTAGAATCTCAAACATAAAAATACCTTCACACTAGCGGGCTGATAATTGCAACGCATTTCAGACCTCATACGCACTTAACTTTGAGTTGTGCGCTGATTAAAAAATTCCCGATGGCAGAATTTGTTTGATTTTTTCTTGGCGGCGGCGGCGTTTTTGACGTATATGTAAGAAGTTATTGGTGATCTAGATATTATGTCGACAAGAAATTGAATTAGTTCTGGTGTTAAATGATTATTTCTCATTATTTCCACGGTAAATTTCGACGTGAAAATCTTTCTTAAATAATTCAGAGAAATTCCACAAAAGAATTAGGGGTTTGTAATTAAATACTAAATAGCAAAATCAGAGGAAACTTGTTACACACTTTCGTTAAATTCTTCCTTGAATTCCTTTGGCAATTCTTCTAGAAATATCTTTGACCATTCTTCCAGTATTTTCTCTGAGAATTCCTTCAAGAATTTCTTCAAACATGCGTTCTGGTATTCTTTCCGAAATTCATCCAGGAAATTGTCCGGAAGTTTCAGGGATTTTTTCGAAAAATCCTCCAGGAATTCATTTGGAAGATCCTCCAGAAGTTCCTCCAGAACTCCTTCGGTAGTTCCTTCACGAATTTCTCCAATAGTTCTTCCAGGAATTCTTTTAAAAGTTTTCCCTGGGATTTCTGCGGAAGCTATTCCAGGGATCCCTCCGGAAGATTCTTCAAAGTTGCCGAATTACTTTCCAAGAATGCCTCTGGAGGTATACTTCTATTTCCTCCAAGATTTCTTTCGGAATTTTCTGCAGCAATGCCTCAAGAAGGAATATCTCAGGAATATCCTTCAGAAATTCATCAGGAAACTCATTCAGGTATTCCTCCAGAAAATCCCTTCGGAATTCATCCTGAAGATTCTTCAGGAATTCCTTCTCAAGTTCTTCCAAGTATTCCTGCGGAAGTTCATTCAGAACTTTCTCCAGAAGTTCCTTCAGTAAATCCTTTGGATGTTCCAACAGGAATTCCTCAGGAAATTTTTTCAGAAGACTTTCAGAAATAATAAGAAGCTCCATCCAGCTCCATCGGGAATTTATCCGAAAGTTGATCTAGATATTTATCCGGACGTTCTTTTAGAAAGTTCTATGGATGTTTTTCAAGTATTTCACAGTAAATTTTTAATCCCAACAGGGTATTCTCTAAAAAGAAATTTGGAAGAGTTCCACGTGAAAATTGAGTTGATAAATCCGACTCAGTACAAAATCCAGGAGAAACTCGTTTTAAAAAAATAAAGAATTAAAAAAAAAATTCTCTTGAATTCTAACAATTTGAATGTTAAAAAAATAAACATTATTCAACATCAGTAATACAAGGAGATTATTGAATTTACACACCTATTGGGGTCTCCAGTAGCCTTGCGAGCAAAGGCGTAGGATTGCCAATCCGGAGATGGTGAGTTCGATTCTCGGTCCGGTCTAGGATGTTATTGGGTTGGAAACATTCTCGACACCCTGGGCATAGTATATCCATTGTACTTGCCACACAAGATACATACTCATGCAATGGCGGGCATATAGAAAAGCTAACTGAGGAAATGCTAATTTAATACTAAGTTGAAAAGCGGGCTAAGTTCCAATTGGAATATAGAGGCAGTGAAGAAGAAGAAGAAGAAGAAGAAGACCTATTGGATTTTGAAATTTTTCGCTGATAATCATAATCTTAATAGACGAATCCAAGTAAAAACAAGAAGAAGACACACTACGGTGTTAACTTTGACAGATGTCCCAAGTAACAACTGCAGTTGAATAAACATCAGTATGGTCAGATTTATTCAGCCAGCGTTGATTAAAAATAATACTATCATACATGATAACATTTGTTCCAGCATTGTTCGCCCAAAAATGGAGTATTTATTCAACAACAACTAGAAACCTCTCTTCAACTTTAAATAAACAGTAGATAACAATATTTATTAATCAACTTTGTTCAAAAACCAGGTATAATGTTAATTCAACTTGTCAGCGACTTACTGATTAGGCTTTTTTTAATTATGCGTTTCTAAATACTTTTATTTCACAACATTGCTACACTTATTAAGGCATTGTTCAACATACTGGAGATACGATGAAAAATAAATTATGAACAGGATATCGGTGTCGATCCAACGACCTTTGAATCCCCAGCCCTCTTGTTTACCATCAGCTATATTTGACACATTGGATAGTACCAAGCTGAATAAGGAATATAAACCTCACGTTGTTGAATAATACTGGTTGAATAGCTGTAATGGAATTGTTGGTCATTACGCTTCAAAGTTGACAGCAATCGTACAAAAGCTTTACAAGAGTTCCATGATGTTATACAACTATGTAAACATAGTTGTATAACATCCTGTAAAGCTTTTATACGATTGCTGTCAACTTTGAAGCGTAATGATCAACAATTCCATTACAGCTATTCAACCAGTATTATTCAACAACGTGAGGTTTATATTATTGCTTATTGATTACGATTGGTTCAGTTTGTGTTTTCAAATCCTTTTATTTCATTACGCTGCAACGCTAATTCAGGCGTTGTTAAACATTGGAGCTGAGATAAAAAAAAAAACAAATTGGAAACAGTTTACCAGTATCGATGCCACGATCTTTGAATTCCTAGCCCTCTTGACTACTATCGGCTATATTTGTCACCTTGGATAGTACTAAGCTGAATTAGAAATATAAATCTCACGCTGTTGAATAATACTGGTTAAATAGCTGTAATATGATTGGTAGCCATTATCCTTCAAAGTTAACAACAATCGTACAAAAGCTGAACAGGAATTCCATGATGTTATAGCTAGTGTAAAATGTCACACCGGAAAGCAAACTATTATAGTTCTGGTATGATAGTTTGCTATTGTATATTTGTTGATAAAGTTTGTTTTATAAGAAACCTACATGCAGTTCACGTTGTTTATTAATCCATTACACATGAACTGCACGTAATGGTAAATATAATCAGTGTGACAATTCCCAAAATAAAAGTTATATTCACGGTGCTTTTTGCTGTCATCAACGCTGCTGGCGATTGTGGCGATTAGCTGCCTTCGTGGAAAATGCAGATTATTGCAGGATTTGTCAATTATTCCTCAAGTAAGTAGGTATTAGAATAAATTGTGTGAATTCAGTGAATTGAAAAGTGCAGAAAGTTACAAATGTTACCAATAAACAGCACAGCAGCTTAAATAAATCAATTTAAAGAATGAAAAAAAAAACGTTTGTACAACGTTTATTCAAAGCTTTTGTTGTTATTGCAATAAGCAAATTGTCAAACGTTTATTCAGCGTTTCAAGATTATGTTAATAAAATTTCATTGGATTCATCTACAGAAGCGATGTTGTTTACTGATAACGTCAATTATTAGACTTCTGAATAAGCTTGTGTTGTGCTTAGATTGTAGTAGAGTTTTCAAGCGTTTGTTCAATGGTTCAAACACAAATTATTTAAACATATGAATCATGATGAATAGGAGAAACTTTGCAAGTTTAAGTTTTTTGTATTCAGCTAATTGTTCAATATGAGTTTCGAAATAGAAAGAAATGTTTCGGCAACTTTTGAAAACGTATTTTTCAGATATATAGTTGAAAGTGGAACAGTAGATGGTTACTAATGTCAGCATTGTTTGCTCAACATCTTATTCAATACTATGCATTGTTCAGCTACGAATACTTTTATTAAACCTTAGTTCGACAATGATGTCTGTTTGTGGCCACCAATTGTTACTTGGGGTGTAGGTTTCGAATTGTGACAAAATATTTTTTTAGGTTCTGCCGAGACATTGTAAAGTCAATAGTTTCGCAGTGTTGATTATAGATAGCCATCATCTGATTGAGAGGTCCGAATTTTGCATAATTTGTACGGCAGTAGAAATTTAATTTCGATAAAATGTTTGTTGAATCAATACGCTGCGAAACTATATCGTTAATAAATAAAACCATTGCAGTTTCACGACGCTCTTTCAAAGATTGAAAGTTTATAAGCTTGCAGCGTGCCTCATATGATGGAAGTGGGAATGTTGTCCAACCTAATTTACGAAGAGCAAATAATAGGAATTGTTTTTGTACTGATTCTAATCTTTCTTCGTGTGCTATTGAAAATGGAGACCATACAATGCTACAATATTCCAGTATCGACCTTACATAAGCAATATATAATGTTTTAATTGTGTATGGGTCATGAAAGTTATAGCAGAAACGTTTTATAAAACCCATCATATTATTTGCTTTATGAATAATGATGTTGTAATGGTCGATGAATGTTAGTTTGGAGTCTAAGATAATTCCTAAATCCCTAACTCTATCGCATTTCTCTACAACCTGGTTTCCTAATGTAATTGAGAGATTTGATGCTGTTCTTTTTCTGCTGAATGATATAAGGTTACATTTTTTTTACATTCAGTTGCAATAGGCTTTTATTGCACCATTCGTAGAATGTGCATATTTCGTTCTGGAATATGTTGAGGTCATTTTTATTCCCTATCTCCAAAAAGAGCTTCATGTCATCTGCATAGATTAACACTTTAAGTTTGTCAAGAATGAAGGAAATGTCGTTTACATATATTATGAATAATAGAGGCCCCAAATGAGAGCCCTGGGGACACCGGAAGTGGCTTGAATGGGTTTTGATCTATTGTTGTTAAATTTTATAATCAATTGGCGATCAGTTAAGTAGGATTCAAGCCATTTGAGTAGTCCCAGCTCAATTCAGTTTTTTAATTTGAATAGAAGCATGGGTATATCTATGCGGTCAAATGCTTTACTGAAGTCAGTATAAAGAGCTTCTACATGTTTTCCTTTATCCATTGCATTCAGGGTATAGTCAACAAATTCAAGAAGATTAGTTGAACTTGAACGCCCTTTACAGAAGCCATGCTGTGCGTCTTTTGTTTGCTTGTTTGAATAATTTTTCGTTTACTATGGCCTCAAAAAGTTTTGGAATGCAAGAGATAATGGCTATTCCACGATAATTACGTATGTCTGATTTTTTTCCAGATTTGAAAATGGGTATCAAAAATGAGTTTTTCCATATATTTGGGAATTTTCCTGATTCTAGTGACATATTAAATAGCCAAAATAATGGAGTGGTTAGTTCCACTGCTAGGGTTTTCATAAATATAGGAGGGATTCCATCAGGACCAGGACCTTTCGAAGCATCTAAATTACGTAGGGCCTGCAAAATGTCATGGACATGAAGTTGATTCACTCCAATATCATTTGAAAACTCTGGAAAAAATGCAAAATAGTCGCGGTCACGATCATTTTCAGAAAATGTAGAATAGGTTTCCTGGAAAAAATCTGCAAAAAGATTACAGTTCTTTTCCGAGCTATCCCCCGCGTTTTCGTCTAGATGCATAATTGATGGAAAGTTATTAGATTTCAGTTTTGTTTTTATGTAATTAAAGAAGTTCTTTGGACAGGACTTTATTTCGCTCTCAGTTTTTAAATTGTAATCTTCCAATGCGTTACTGACAGCGTAATTCAATTGATCGCATACGTCCAAGTAATATACTAAATTTTCATTACTGTTATGACTTTTGTAAATTTTGTGTGCTTTTTGCTTGCGATTTCTTAAATTCTTGATTTGCCGGTTATACCAAATTGGGTCTTTATTATTGTTATGACATCGTTTTCGTTTTAGTGGAGTTTCTTACGAGATTATGTCAGATAATAATCTGTAAAAAGGGTTAACAGATGCTTCGACACTTTCTTCATTTCTTAAAACTAGTTACCAGTTTACACTACTTAACCTACCTCGAATATTTTCATAGTTCGCTAAATTGTATTCAAAGACATCCTCATACTCCCAATCGTTGGGTCTTTGTTCTTCATGAATGAATAACGAGTATTCGATTGCAGTGTGGAACGCTTCATTTTTCCACAATGGATTGATAGATTCTGTTACACAGAAATCTTCATAGATATTTGTCAGCAAGAGGTCCAAATAGCAATTTTGATTGTTTTTTATGTGATTAATTTGGTTTAATCCTAAACTTGCAGACTTGTCAAAAATTAATTGCAAAGTTTCGTTATCCCCAACGACTGGCAGTAGGATACATTCGTTTTCTGTGCCTAGAATAAAGTCAGCATTGCGTTGGTTAAAGTCCCCATAGATGTGAACTTTAACCTCCGGTGGATATTCTGATAGTATTTGTTCAGCGCACTCAAAAAAAGATTCATAGTCGTGCTTACAAGCATGATTAGGTGGGAAATATACCGATGCGAATATATGCATTTCTCCAGCTATTTGGGTTTTTACCCAGACATGCTCAAATTCATTGAATTTATTTGTTGTGATGATTTCTGAATTAAAGTTTGCTGAAATAGCTATTAGAACTCCACCACCGGACTTTTTCTGAGACGTTAGAAAACTCCTGTGTTGCCATGGACCGAGCCGAATGGAGAAGACTCTTACATACTGCACAGGCCACTTCGGCCTTAGTCTGAATAAATAAATAAATAAATAAATAATAGAAAACTCCTGTCATCTCTAAATACATTAAAGTTACTTCCAAAAATTTCTTTACTCCTAACGCTTTCATCCCAGCTTGTTTCAGTTGCCAGAATAATCGAAAAGGATGAGCTTAATAAATTTTAAATATATCCTTCATTTTGGCTGGGCTTTTCATTCGATTGAAATTCTGACAATAAATTAGAACTTCAGTCGAATTCTGTTTCTGCGAAGAAGTTTTTGGAAGTATGACGGTCGACGAAATATTTACCTCTTCTGATGTTTCATGTAGCGTGTTATCTTCACTTGTTAATGTTACTTCCGGAGAGTGCGTCATTGCCGATGAAAATTTGGTGGGCTGTAGAATTTATATGCGGCCTCCCTAGTGCGTTGAAGTTGTTGAGTGCGTTCACTGGAAAGGAACGAACGGTGTGATTGAAGGTCTGCCAAGGCGTCGTTGCGAGATATTCCTAGATCCTCGTGTACATCCAGGAAAATTTGACCCAATAGTTGTAAGTCTGTTGGTAGGTCCTTCAGATGCTAGCATTGCAGTGGCGCTGGTTTTGGTGGTTCCACGAATGCATACTGTAGGTGGCTGGTCGTGCAAGTATGACAGGAACATACGCACAATGTCCATAATTTTTGGGTCCCGTAGTCGTGCTTTTAAAAAACGTCGATCACCAGACGCAGATTGCTCTGTAAGTCTTACTATAGGTGGTCGCATTGGGTCCAGCAGAGGAGGGTGCTCGATATCCATTTGAAGTCGGCTTTCACTGCTGCAAGAAAGTTGTGCTGGCTGTTGCTGTTGTTGTTGGCTTTGTGACTGTTGATAGTTTTCTGGTTGATGTTGTTCTTTTTGAATAGGTGGTTCTGCTCGATATGGGTTGATAGTTTCACCCTTTCTAAAATTAATTAGTTTTGGGACCAATAGACCAGGGATAGGATGGTCGGTGATAGAGGGTGGACCGGCAAATTTAACTTTAGCAATAGCAAGTAGTTCCTTGTCTTTACCCATGTGTCCTTGAGTATGATCTTTGAAAGTTGCAGGTGGTTTGTTGCTAATACGAACGGATTGTTGTTTTCTTCGTTTCCTTCGTTGTCTAGCCTTATCAACGGCTTTTTCTTTGAGCTTTTGCCTATTCAGCTTCTTGTTGTATGTCGACCAGTCTGGCCTCCAATACCATTTATTTCCCAGCATTCGACAACCAACGGAGGATTGAGCTTCGTTGCTCAATTTAGAGAATTTGGCTCGACGCTCAGCAAACAGGTCCATGATTGCATTATTGGTCACGTCTTGCTGGGATTGTCGATTTTGTTGTTGTTGTAGATGTTCTGATGCCTTTTGCCGTTCATTGGAGTCTTGGAAAGATTGTTGTTGCTGTTCTTGTTGTTGATGTTGTTGGTGTTGATGCAGTTCTTGTTGATGTGGAGACAGCTCAGTAGTCGAAACGTCATATAGCTCGTCTGCCAAAGTGTTGTGTAAAGGAGGTGAATTTATTTCTGCACTGTTACTTAAGTTGGAAACAGTAGCAGAAACATGTTTCACTTCATCCAATTTTTTTGATTCAGTGAGGACTAGGAAAGATGGCACCAGGTCGCTTTTGAGGTCATTTATAAGTTGAGGAATAAGGCCCATTGAAATTGTTGTTGTTTCCATCGCCTCCACTGCTGCTGCTGTAGCTGATTTAACCGCCTTTTCTACTATGAGGTCGTCCGGAGGAGGTGTGTCCAAAAATGCTGATAGCTTGTTTTTAATTTCTGTAGCGTATGCTCTGTTGTTGTTGGTGACATTGATGACGCCCCGCTCAATGTTGGTAAGCATTGTTTCGACGTGAGCAATCGCCTCATCGTGTGTGTTGTTTAAGGTCTCAAAATTTGTGAGCACCTTATGATTTGCCACTAATGTGTGTTCAATGTTCTCAGAAATGTTTTCAGAGACATTGATAATTTATTAGATTAAGTTCTTGCGCGAACTTTTCTTGGCAATCATTACAGAGAGGCAGCATAAAGTGCGTAGCACTTCTTCGTGATTCCTTTGGACGCCTATGCATGCTGCATGAAAGGTGCGTTTGCAGGATCCATAACATAGTGATTGTCACTTTGCGCACAATTTCTTATTCCACACTTCATGGCACAATTAAACGCGAAATGCGCGCGGGTCAGGTCAAAATATTTAAAAGATAAGCACGGCGGGGTAAAGTTGAACGCGAGGAGAACGCGCGTGTATGTAAAATAAAAAATATTTATCACGTCAAGTTTAAATATTTAAAATTTTTTAAAAATTTAAGACGCCGCGATACGAGTGGCTACACGACGAGAAAAAAAAAATAAAATTAAATACTTGCGGAGCGCAACGACACGCAACCGCCTTCGTCAACCACTCGTGATGGAAAAAGATCCTACAGCGCAGCATAGGAAGATCATTTTAAAATGCTTATAATAAATTCTAGACAAATTGTAATTAAAATCTGATTAATGTATGATACGGAAAAAGTTTCGAAGTTTATGATAGATACATTTTTGGAAAATATACAAAAAATGAGATAAGCTTCCAAATAAGTACCTGAGAACTTTTTCCGTATCGTACATCAATCAGATTTTAATTACAATTTGTCTAGAATTTATTATAAGCATTTTAAAATGATCTTCCTATGCTGCGCTGTAGGATCTGTCAAAGTTAACACCGTCGTGTGTCTTCTTCTTATTTTTACTTGGATTCGTCTATATTGAAGACATTTGAAGACATTTTTAAACGACTGTGAAGACATTGGAAAATAACACCTGGCATCCCTGTTCAAAGGGATTGTTCGTGATAATGCTAAAGGTAATTTACATGCCCTCTGTTTGGCATTTAATAAAATGATTTTGGTTCAGTCAAAGTAAATTGCCTATGTTCCGGGTATTAAACCACCCGACTTGGACATTAATTTACAATGCAATTAGACAATTTTTGGAATTAATGCTAAGTAAGGCCGAAGTCGTTTTCACAACATTCATGACTTATGTCGAATTCGTTTTTAAAAAGTTCCAACCTAGGTTGGAACCAGTTCCAACCTAAGTGCTGTCAAAGTGTTTTTTTATTCGCTCAGGTTGGAACTAGGTTCGCACTAGTTCCAACCCCAAAGCTGTCGGGTTCGCACTGTGTTGTTCCACGGTTTCGCACCGGGTTCACCAATACAACTGTACTTCAACTGTCAAAACCATGTGAGTGGGTGGGACTGGGCGGAATAAACAAGCAGAAGGGAAAAACAAAATTGTCTGTTATTCAAATAAAATGCGCGCTGAATTTTTTTTCCGGGAATTTTGTTATATTTGTTATTGAAGTTTTAAATGAAATTAATCCGGTACTGTTGTCTAGATTCTGTTTTAAAAATAATTGTTGAGGAAGTTATTCATAAGTTCATTCAGGGTTTTCCTCACAGATTGTGCCCTAAATTAGGTCGGTGGATAGAATTCCCCCCGTTCACAAAATTCGCTAAGAATTGTCAGAAAAATATAGGTATTCCAGGAATACCGAAAAGAATTCTTTCTTAAATAACATGCAGAATTGATTTTGAAAATCTTCCAAAAACTCTTTCGTGCGTTTCAGAATTTAATTACAGTAATTCTTTCTTGAATTCTTGTATGTATTCATTGGCAATATCTTTCAGGTATTCCACCATATTTTGTTTCAAAGAGATCCCTTCGAGATTAATTCCTTTGGAAATCTTCTAGGAATATCTTTGAATACTGTTCCAGAATTATATCTGAAAGTTGCTCCAGGAATTAATATGCAAGAATTCCACTGAAAGTTCTTTGAGGAATTCCTCCGGAAGTTTCTTGAGGAATTCTTCCGGAAGTTACTTGAGGAATTCCTCTGGAAGTGGAGGAGCTCTTCCGGAAGTTCTAGGAGGAGTTCTACCGGAAGTTCTTCCAAGAAATCCTCCGCAAAAGCCTCCAGGAATTCCCCCGTAAGTCCTTCACGAGTTTCACCGGAAGCTAAAACAGAAATTCTTACGGAAGCTCCTCCAGGAATCGGGAAGTTTTTCGAAGAAATTCCTGGATGAATTAATGGGGGAATTCCTTAATAAACTTTCGGAGGAGCTCCTGGTGGAACTTCCGGAGGAACTTAATGAGGAATTCCAGGAGGAACTTTCGGAGGAAATCCTGAAAAAACCTTCGGATGAATACTTCAAGGAACTTACTGAGGAATCCTTCATCGAACTTCCGGAAAAAATCCTCAACGAACTTTCCGACTGGTGTGAGGCTACCTTTATCATGAGGGGTGGCGAGGAAAAAATATTAGCATATCCTGGAGTACCCTGGAATTTTTATTATATGCTTCTGAGTGTTTTCCAAAAAAAAACTTTTGCAGAAATAGTGATTGGAATTTCAATATGATTTATTAGATGATTTTTTGTAGAATAGAAAATCTCCTATATATGAATTCTATACGGAATTTTTGGTATAAAAATGTGCATGGGATTATAGAATATAATTAAATACAAATATTCACCGCCTAAAAGTAAATTCCATTATCCGTAAAAATCAGTTAACGCACTTAAACATTTTTATTTCTCATGATCTGATTAGTCAAGACCAACGCACTGCCAGTGCACTGGATGTCCTGGATCATATGTTTCGAATCAAAACAAACACGATGCTACGCACACCAACATATCCAATGACAGATGGAACTGAAAATGTTTTTTTATTCAGGGTTCAGGTTGGCACTGACCCAGGTTTAAAAACGAATTCGACATTAGAAAACAATGTCTCAAGAGCTTACAAAGTAATTATGGGGTGTTGCTGTAATATTGCATTTAATGAGTGTACTTGACGCGGGGATACTCTATTTGTCCAATGAACTTACAGTTGCAAATAGAAATCGGTACATGAACAATCTTTTTTTTTCATTCTGACGCACTTACAGGAGTACTTGGTCGGGGTTCTGCCAAAACGCACCAAACGGCTTTTTGACTGACGTGTGATATTTTGTTTGAAAAACAAAGACGAACGACGAAGGCGAATTGAAGGATTTCGCGCCAACTCGAGCAAATGTTGGCAGCACCTTATCAGATTTCAATGAAACTTTCTGGACATGTAAACTTTGTTACAAAAAGCCACTTTGCATACTTAGTTTTTCCAAAATTGACCTAGACCAGCGGTTCTCAACCTGGGGTACATGTACCCCTGGGGTACCTTCGCTGGCCCAAGGGGGTACCTCGGACAAAAAAAAATAATGGCGAATGTATTACAATTCCAAAAAAACTCATTGATAAAGTTTTGATAATTGTTTGACTTTTGATTCTTAAACTTTGTGTTGCATGGCGGCCAGTAAATCAAATTCTAGTTAATCTTGCCTACCACAACCAGCACAGTGTATGAAGGACTGTAGGACAAAAGGTAAAAAAAAAACAAAACGACTAAGGCACAAAATTTGATTTTTTTAATGTAATCTATCTGATCGAGATGCTTCTGAACTAAGATCTAGAATCCATAGGTCCAAAGGTCTGTTGCAAGTGGCTTGGAAGCCCCCTTTGAAGCGGCTCGTAAGTTTTTACTCAAGAGCTTCGGAAGCCTCCTTTTAAAAAGCCTTTCAAAAAATTAGATACCTCCTTTCAAGAGGCTCGGAAGTCTCGTTTCAAGAAGCTCGATAGTCTGCTTTAAAAATCCTCCAGAGTCTCCTTTCAAGAGGCTCGGAAGTTTCCTTTCTATACGCTCGGAAGCCTCATATCAAGAAACTCGGAAGCCTTCTTTCAAGATACTCGGCAGCCTCCTTTCAAAAGGCTCGGAAGCTACCTTTCACGAGGCTCGGAAACCTTCTTCCAAACGGCTCGGAAGCTACCTTTCACGAGGCTCGGAAACCTTCTTACAAACGGTTCAGAAGCCTCCCTTCAAGAGGTTCGAACGTCTTTTTTCAAGAGGGTCGGAAGCCTCCTTTCAAGAGACTCGGAAGCCTCCTTTCAAGAGGCTCGGAAGCCTCCTTTCAAGAGGCTCGGAAGCCTCCTTTCAAGAGGCTCGGAAGCCTCCTTTCAAGAGGCTCGGAAGCCTCCTTTCAAGAGGCTCAGAGCCTCCTTTCAAGAGGCTCAGAGCCTCCTTTCAAGAGGCTCCAGAGCCTCCTTTCAAGAGGCTCAGAAGCCTCCTTTCAAGAGGCTGGAAGCCTCCTTTCAAGAGGCTCAGAGCCTCCTTTCAAGAGAGCTCAGAAGCCTCCTTTCAAGAGGCTCAGGAAGCATCCTTTCAAGAGGCTCAGAAGACTCCTTTCAAGAGGCTCAGAGACCTCCTTTCAAGAGGCCCGTAAGCCTTCTTTCAAGAGGCTCGGAAGCTTCCTTTTAAGACGCCTGGAAGCCTCCTTTCAAGAGCCCGGATGCCTCCTTTCAAGAGGCTGGGAAGCCTCCTTTCAAGAGCCCAGATGCCTCCTTTTAAGAGGGCTGGAAGCCTCCTTTCAAGAGGCTCAGAAGACTCCTTTCAAGAGGCTCAGGAAGCCTCCTTTCAAGAGGCTGGAAGCCTCCTTTCAAGAGGCTCAGAGCCTCCTTTCAAGAGGCTCAGAGCCTCCTTTCAAGAGCTCAGAGCCTCCTTTCAAGAGGCTCAGAGCCTCCTTTCAAGAGGCTCAGAGCCTCCTTTCAAGAGGCTCAGAGCCTCCTTTCAAGAGGCTCAGAAGCCTCCTTTCAAGAGGCTCAGAAGCCTCCTTTCAAGAGGCTCAGGAAGCCTCCTTTCAAGAGCTCAGGAAGCCTCCTTTCAAGAGGCTCAGAAGCCTCCTTTCAAGAGGCTCAGAAGCCTCCTTTCAAGAGGCTCAAAGCCTCCTTTCAAGAGGCCTCAGAAGCCTCCCTTCAAGAGCTCAGAAGCCTCCTTTCAAGAGGCTCAGAAGCCTCCTTTCAAGAGGCTCAGGCCTCCTTTCAAGAGTTTCGGGAAGCCTCCTTTCAAGAGGCTCGGGAAGCCTCCTTTCAAGAGGCTCGGGAAGCCTCCTTTCAAGGGGCTCGGGAGGCCTCCTTTCAAGAGGCCCGGAAGCCTCCTTTCAAGAGGCTCGGAAGCCTCCTTTCAAGAGGCTCGGAAGCCTCCTTTCAAGAGGCTCGGAAGCCTCCTTTCAAGAGCCTCGGGAGCCCCCCTTCAAGAGGCTCGGAAGCCTCCATTCAAGAGGCTCGGGAGCCCCCCTTCAAGAGGCTCGGAAGCCTCCCTTCAAGAGGCTCGGAAGCCTGCTTTGAAGTGGCTGGAAAGCCTCCATTCAAGTGGCTCGGAAGCCTTGGAAGCCCGGATTGCGTCACTGGCGAATAGTGCTTTTTTATGGGTCCACTATATTGTTAGAACCAATTGTTGGCGGTTCTGGGTACATGGGCAATGGGGACCAGTACCATCTTCGCCTCGTTTCAAACATTTGTCTCCGTCTCCTGTGGCCTCCGATAGCCTCCCCTCAAGGGGGTGGTGACAAACTTCCTAAATAATTTCTTGAGCAATTTTCGGAGGACTCTTATTTGTGCTTGTTATCGGAATTATGTACAACTTAAAGGATAACTTCCGGAGGAATCTGTGTTGAACTTAATGTAAAACTTAAAAAAAACCAGATTCATCCTCCTAGCAGTGATGATGCCTTTCTCGTGCATTATAAAATATATTGGACAAATCACTTTAAAAAGGTCAAAAAGCTCTTTGGGTGAATAGATCACATTTTTCGATCATTTTTAATATTTTTGCCTTGCCACCATTCAAAAACAATTGTTTTTGATTTTTTTCAAGGGGACCTGTGGGAAAAAACAATGATTTTCAATAATTCCGAAAAACAATGAACGGGCCTATTTTCAATCGCAAACAATTCCCCGTCGAATGCAACTTGCTACGAGTAAATCAGATAAATCAAAGTTCTAAAACGTGTGTCCACAAAATGTGTACACATACAAATACATACACAAAAAAACAGCCGTCACCTCAGTTTGTCGAGCTTAGTAGATCGGTATATAACACTATGGGTCTCGGGCCTTCTATCAATAGTTTTTGGAGCAATCATATGACCTTTCGGTACAACTTTGTTGTACGAGAAAGGAAAAAATGCATATGTTACAAATATGCGATCGTGGGTAAATAGTACAATAATTAGCGCAGCGGTACGTTTTAAAAATACATTATAAAATACAATATGGATTAACTGTCCAGACAGCGCGTCTACAATTGTTTTAGGGCCGATTCCCACGTAGTGTTTTTCACCAGTGTAATATTAAAGTTCAATAAAACTAGTTGTATGTCATACATTGATTTTGCATGCCTTTGTGTAATAATTGTACAAGTACATTTGTGAAAATTAACAACACAATTCACATAAATATCAATGGAAAAAGCCGCATAATATGGAAATAATGAGGTGTATGAAAACGAACGTTATGTTCAAATCACCCAAATGCCCAAACTACACCATCATTCCACCCAAACCACCCAACCCAATAAGCAGTTAGCCTCAATGACGCGCCTCTTCTTTTCCTTCCAAAGCAGGAAAAAATGGCAGCAAACGTAACGAGCGCACGAGAAAGCATATACGAATGCGATTTTATTTCCAACGATGAAATTTTTACAACTGTGTTGATGCGAGCGAATAAAGTCATCGGCTTCGGTCTCTATAGCGCGTGTGTTAGTTTTCGTGTTCCACATTTGAAGCTTTGGAAAGCTTTGCTTGAGAGGTTAGCATCATCAATAAAGCACGAAAGAAGCAACACAAACTTTAATGCTGTCAGTATACACGGTGCGAAATTTATTCATTGAATGTGGAAATGCTACACACTTAATTTGTTTTACTCAATATTGTGCGGTTACTTGCTGAGTTTTTTTACTTTATTAAACTGTTTTTTTAATCTACAGATTATATTCAACACCATACTTGCTAAATGGACACGGTCGGTTAAAGTGGCTGGTCCTTATTGCCTGATTTTCTCAAAATTGCACGCGGTGTACCTTTCAGGCAAGGTACCGCTGCGCTTTCTACCGCTTGATTCTTATGGATGAATAGCATTGCGGTGTATCGTTTGTCGCGGCCGTACCTTTCGACAGTCATTCGCCGCGTGAAGTTTTGTGCAAGTACCCATTTGGGAACATTACAAACGCCGCGCAGTGTATCATATCCAGAAAGTCTGACAATAAAGTGTTCGTGAAAGTAGTCGTTAGATTATTCGCTGTTGGTTTGAGCAAACAGAGTATATGACAAAAAAATCAACCAGCAACTTGCGGTGTTTGGTTCGAAATGAACGTTTGTCAGCAATGGAATAATCCATCTAGATTTTCTACTAGATGGCTTTTTGCTGTACTATAAATCTCGCATAACTTTTCAAAAGTAACATTTAAGTAACTTTTCAAAAGTAACAAAAAGTAACATAACTAAGTAACATTTTTTAAATGAATTAATTTGAGTACTGCAATCAACAGAACAACATGAAAACTATTGATTGCAGTATTCAAATTAATTCATGAAAAATATTACTTAAATGCTGAAAAGTTAAGCGAGAATTCATGAAAAAATGTTACTTAGGTCCTTTTGAAAAGTTATGCGAGAAATGTAATAGAAATGAATGAAGCCAAATAGGACTTTTGGGAACTTGCAAGTGTTCTTATTGTTAAGTTGACTTTTGTCAATTTATTGGTCAATACTTAAAAGGTGCTGTAAAAGAAAAGTGCATACTTAGGTTTTCCAAATCTGATGCAGACTATCTTTTGAAAAGGGTCAAACTTGTTTTTACCGATTTTTTCAAATGGATATAATCGATAAACGACGCTTCCTACAAAAAAGTGTTGTATGGGTGACTGTCGCAAAATCATTCAAACTTTCTAATAAAACTTTTGAAAAACTCTAAATAGAGACCCTACACTAAAAAAATCAATTTAAAAAATAAAAGTCAATTTGCAAAAAAACGCTCTTTTGATTTGGAAGAAATTTTGTCTCAAGATAGGTGATTATATTCCTACCAACCGTCCATACATCGCAAACCAGGCACTTTTAAGGGAAAAAGTTTTTCTAACAAAACTTTTTCTTGACAGAATTGATTTTTCAGTGTCTTTAAGAAATTGGATTTAACATATGTATACATATATACTCATATTAAGTATTCCTGTACAGTCAGGCAGAGTACAATGTTTTGGTCGTAACTGGTCGCAACTAAAGAAGCTAATAATGGAATATAATATTTTTTTGAAGATATAAACCCCTTTTTAATATTACTCTTAATTTAAAACAAACTATATTTAGTGACTAAATTAGACAATGTATCATAAAAATAGATTTGCTTGGGGTTCTATAACGATGGCTTTCATTGGTTTAGTTTCAGATGAAAATACACTGAAAATAATTCCGACAAGAAAAAGTTTTTGTTAGAAAAACTTTTTTCCTTTACAAATTTCCAGCTTGCGATGTATGGACGGTTATTAGGAAACATAATTACCTATCTTTAGACAAAATTTCATTTAAATAAAAGAGCATTTTTCGCAAATCGACTTTAAAATTTTTAAACTGATTTTTTCAGTGTAGGGCTCAATTTGGATTGTTTCCGATATTTTCACTAGAAATTTTGACTGATTTTGCGATGGTCACCCATACAACACTTTTTTGTGGGATGCGTCGTTTTCTATTATATCCATTTGAAAATATTAGCAAAAAATTTCAGCTCTTTTCAAAGGATAGTCTAGATTAAATTTGGAAAAACATTTTTGTTTTCATTTCGGATCATCTGGTGATTTTCATTTCTCATTTTTCATTTCTTACTTCTTACTTTTCCTCCTCACTTCGCACTTCTCACGTCTCACTTTTCACTTCTCACTGCTCACATCGGCCAATAGGGAAAGAAATGGCAGAAATGACGCTTAACTTTTAAAAGAACATATGTCACCTTTTTTCATGAATTAATTTGTGTACCGCAATCAAAAGCAATCATATTGGTCTGTTGATCGCAATATTAAAATTCATTCATGAAAATATATTTCTTAGGTCATTTTAAAAAAATAAACTAGAATTTTCAGTGTATGCATGAAATCTTAAAATAGGTACCTTTTAACTCATTAATGGGTTTCTATGTTTCTTTGTGAAGTTTTTTCTTCCGTGTAAGCTGTGTATTCTATGCTGTCAGTGTGCCGGTTTCGAATAAATTGTGTCTTGGGAGAACATAACCTAGAAAATCGATAGCTTATTTGTTACGAAATAATGATGTCTCATAACTCTTTGAATATTTACTATTTTTTGAGACGTGCCATCATTATGAAATTCAATAGCGAACAAGAAGAAAACATTCCCCATCGAATGCAACTTGTTGTAGCAAAATCGATTCAGGTTTAGTACTAGAAAAATTGTCTAATGTTTCAATGTGCACACACATACGCACACACACACACACGGACACACACACGGACAGACAGACATTTGCTCAGTTTGTCGAGCTGAATCGAATGGTATATAATACTATGGGTCTACAAGCGCTCTATAAAAAGTACGTTTTGGGAGTGAAATGAAAGCCTTTCAGGTACAACTTTGTTGTACGAGAAAGGCAAAAACACAATAATAAAGATACAAAAATAAACTTCCGGAGGAATTTCTGAAAGATTTTCCGGAGGAATTTTTGGAAAAAATAATGAAAGAAATGCTGCAGACCTTTAATGGAATAATATAATATTTGTTTAAAGATATAAGCCCTTGTCAAATGAAAATCTCGATTTTAAAAGTACACTTGGTTGTTAAATCAGACATAATACTATAATAAATAGAGGTTAATTGGATTCTGAAATGATTAGAATGTTCACTGGTTTAATTTCGAATGAAAACTTCGAATATGAAAAAGTTTTTGCTAGAAAAATTATTTTCCTTAAAAGTGCCCAGCTTGCGATGTGTGGACAGGGAACATATTTACCTATATTGAGGCAAATTTTCGTCCAAATCACAAGGGGTGTGTGCAAATCGATTTTTTCCAGTGTGTGACTCAATTTGGAATTTTTCCAATATTTTTTTTTAACTTGGCTGATTTTGCGATAGTCACCAATACAACACTTTCTTGTAGGATGCGTCGTTTTACGATTATATCCATTTGGCGTTTGTTAAAAAAGTGGCTTTTTGTAACAAAGCTTACATGTCCGGAAAGTTTCATTCAAATCTGAGAGGGTGCTGCTAGCCCCAACATTTTTTTACCGTGCATCAAGTTATTTGACGCTTGCGAAACAGCTTTCCGACAGTCGACCATCGGACTCCGGTTCGATTTTTTCTATCTTCTCGCAATAGTGGAGATAGAATACATCTGTTGGTTTCGTACCAACGGGACTGAAGGGGTTAATTCCGCAATTATAATCGCCGTATTAAATCACAGGAATTTGGAGCTGTTTTACGGTCTATTATAATTTTCCTGATGAGGAGGGGTAATTTATACAGAAATTTTGTTATTAGAACCATTTTATCGATAATAATCAATTATCAATTTACTAAGTATAGTTTTATGTATGTCATAAGTCTTTAAGAAATGAAAAAATAAGTGCGTTTTGTATTAGGTTTTTAAATAAAGTAGACTTACGTTTAGTCCCCTATATGTTCTCTTCGTAGTTTGTCTGTCTCGTCTTAGTCTGTCGTATCTACTAATTAGAATATAATTCGCAATTTGATCTCAAAAAAATATCATCCATACCGTGATTGTGCATTTTATATCATATGCAGTTAAGGGTTAGGTTTCAGCTCGTTGGTGTAGTGAAGCTAGGATTTAAGTAATTTAAGTTTTAGCAGTTCATATTTTCATAGTGTTACAAAGATTACCTATTATTAAGCATATGAGTAGTTCGTTTACAGTAGTATATTGATGATTGTTGATAATATCACTAATTTATTTAGAATAATTCATTCGATAATTGAGAATAGAGTAACTATTTCACACTTAGTAGTGGCTACAATGTTATCATTGTTATCATCTGTTTACCTTTCTTATCTTTTTTGTTCTCACCTTCCGCATAGCCGTTGACGTTAGCTGTCAAGTCCGTCCTCCGTGTGTTGGTAGGGTTGCTAGGAAGATAGATGCGCGCTGGCAGCTTTACGTTCGCTAACAACATCCCTGCCTCACTCCAGCGACTACCCAGATGGGATCAGACAAAGCTCCGTTATGCAGGACTCTGCACGTAAACGCTTAGTACTGCGTTTCGATGAGGCCGATGATTTTATCCGGAACTCCCTTGCGTCTATTTGCGCCCCATAGATTCTCGTGATTCAGACGATCGAATGCTTTTTCGTAGTTAATGAATACCAGGTAGATGGACTTGCTCCAGAATGATTCGGAGCGTGACAATATGGTCCACGCATGATCTTCCTGGGCGGAATCCTGCCTGCTGCCGTCGGAGAGTCGAATCTATTTTCTCATGTATCCGATTTAGTATAACTTTGCACAAAACTTTGAGAACAATTCACAGTAACATGATCCCTTGCCTCGCACACAGCCAGATTCCCCTTTTTTGGGACCTTCACTAAGGTGCCCTGCATCCAGTCAGCCGGAACAACATTTGCACAGATAGCACGGCGTCAGCTTTGAGCATCTCTACTGAAATGCGATCGACCCCGGGAGCTTTGTTGGATTTCATGCTTAGGACGGCTGCTTCAATCTCCTGCAATTATGGAGCATCAGAATTGATGCGGGTAATGCGTCGCACCCTTGGCGGCTCATGCCGAGATTTTATTATTATTATTATTATAATCTTTATTAAAGAGGTTTTTAGCCCAAGGCTAGTTCACCTCCGAACTCATGCCGAGATGTTGATAGTTGGTCGGGCGTTGAAACTTGGTCGGGTCGGTGAGTAACTCACCTGTCGCATCTTTCACTGGCATCCTCGGGTTCATCCTTGCTCTACTCAGGTGTCGTGAGGTTTTTTTTAGAGGAGGTGAATATCGCCAGTCATTGCTGTTTTCTCCCCTTCGTTGTCCCGTATGTGGCAGTTTTTAACTTTCTTCTCGAGAGCCGCATACCGTTGACGAAACTCTTACTTGGCTGCTCTGGTTCTTGCCCGCTCTATCGCGGCTATTGCTTCTCTACGCTCCTCAATTTTCCGCCAGGTAGCATCCGTAATCCACTCCTTCCGCTGAGCACGCAGCTCACTCAGGTCGTTCTCGCTTGTTTCGATAAAGGCAATCTTGATGGTCGTCCACTGTTCTTCTACGCTGCCACCTTCCGTAACATCCGCCGGCCGAGTTCCAAGTTCTTCAATGAACGATCTCTTCATAGCTGGATCTTCTAGTCTGAGTGTGTTGAATCGCCGTCCAAGTCTCTCCTCGCGCCGCTGCATCCGAGCAATGGGTAATCGGATCTCGCCAACTAGAAAGTGATGGTCAGACGCGATGTCAGTGATGCGTTTATTCCGGACATCAAGAAGACTCAATCTCCATTTTCGGCTGATGCAGATGTGGTCAATTTGATTTTCAGTTTGTGCATCGCGAGAGATTCACTTGACTTTGTGCACTGGTCGATGGGGAAATAGCGATCCTCCAATCAACAAGTCGTTATTGCCACACAATTCTGCCGACAGCTCTCCCTTTTCCACTAATTTCTCCAAGATCATGACGTCTCATGACACGCTCATAGTCCGTGTTGTCGCAGCCGATCTCCGTATTGAAGTCGCCCATGTAGATCTTGTTGTCACCTTTCACTGTACAAATTCTCCTTGTCCTTGAATCGGCAACATCGGTCGGCGACAAGCCTTGATAACAAATTTACCAAACTATGTCCATTTAGAATCCGGAATAATAAAAACATCTGTATCTAGGTAACGGATTGAGATACAAATAAGATACATCGTAACGAAAGTAATTTAAGGAAAGTACTTTAAGGAAAACATATAAAATCATTTCTAGTTTTCTAGTGACAATTCGCACTTCCTTCTTTATTACTCTCATCAAACGCTAAACACCTCCGGAGACAACTTCCTTGACACATTTGTTCCACATTTTGGTCAGCTGAGTTGCGTCCCGAGCTGTTTATTCACTTTTCTTCAGCTTCCGCTTCATTATTGCCCAAAATGTCTCGATGCTCCAGAACTGCGGGCAGTTGGGTGGATTATGTTTTTATTGTTGAAATCGACGTTATTATCGCGGTAAAACTGATTTCCCGGCTGTAGTGGTAACTCGCCAAATCTGGCCAAAACTTCATGGGAGCTTCAGGGGCTTTCATGAAACTTAGTACGCGGTTTTTGAGTCATTCTTCCTTGTACAGCTTAGAGTCCATCGTCTTATTCGTCGCGAACACTTCTCGCGTGATTTTTGAAAACGTCGTAAGTCCAAATGAGAGACTCTCTTTCATTACGCTCTCTTTTGCTAATATCTAGACTAGTTTAAAATTTGTTGCAATATTTTCACCTCAGCACACTAGACAAAGCTATTTTCTTCACTCTTAAAATAAATCGCCGAATTCGGTTTAATTTTTTCCCGAAATCTCAACAGCAGAACTGTTCGGTAAATAATATAACTGATTTTCGGTGATTTTGACAGTTGAGCAATGGAAAAAATTACAAAAAATCTGTAAAATAAATTACCGAACAGTTCTGCTGTTGAGATTTCGGTAAAATTTACCGAATACGGTGAAATGAGTTAAGTGTGTTCAGATCGGTGCTGGAAAATCCAATGTAAATGTTAGTGTGGCTTTGCAATAATCGAAAGAGAAAGTAAACAAAGAGAGTCTCTCTTTTGGACTTACGACGTTTTCAAAAATCACGCGAGACTTTGTTCTTTGCTCTGCTGCTGCATTTTCCTCGCCAAATCATCAGTTTTTTTGGCAAATTTGTCCATAAAAGCAAACTTAATCTCGCAGGAACAATTCCTTGTGCCGTCGCCATGCAAAATTTTCAGCCGGAAAGCTGTCCTAAATCCATTTTGACGTAGGTTCCACCGTCGATGAGTAGGATTATCAACAAGGGATGCAGATTTTTTTCACTCCTCTCGGCTTCAATCTGGAATAATTTTTGACTCGCTGCACGAGACACCATGAAATTTATACCACAAAAAGTGGGCGCCTAGGTCGCTGTAAAATAATTCTTGCAGCGGTCACTCTACGTGCCGCTGCAATACAATGAATGATTCCGGATTCTAACTGGACACAGCATATACTTATACAAGTTACTTACACTTATACTATACTTATACTTATACAAGTGCGAAAGAACAGAATCGGATATGCAGCTGTGTAGAATTACTTCAAATGCTTCATCACAACCAGTGCTCACCGCGTTTTGAGATTTTTAAAAGAAATGTATCATGAGGTATAGCTTCCCGAATCAGTTCTTTATCATGCCAGCTTGCGAAAAAAGGCTCTCACGGTATGTATACAGAGATGATAAGTTAGAGACTTTTTCATTCTCTTTTGGATTCATTCCCTGGCCAGAGGTTTAAAATTTCTAGTAAAAATAGTATTAGGAATAATTGTTAAAGGAATCAAATAAAACTATTTTTTCTGATTTCAGAATGTATTGCAGTTTCATTAAAAATATATATAAGCAACGGGGAAGAGCTATTTACAAAAGAATGTCTGCCAAAAATGCCCGGCAGCCATTTGTGACTCAAACGGTAGAATTGGCCCAGGGGTCACCACTGTGCGGCTATGCCTCGCCAATATGGCGTTCTGGATATCACGTTGTTGTTCTGGGTAGGTACTTGATCTAGATTCATACTAGGAGAACGGGCTATCGACGACTGGACTTACAGCACGTAGCTAGCGGCTGGCAGAGCGGTGTAGGGGCTGAATGCGGGCAGAGCTGCACCGTAGGCAGAGTACGCAAAGGGAGATGGAGCAGCCAGGAGCTTGGCAGCTGGGGCAGCTACCAGTGGAGCAGCGGCGGCAGCAACATAGGGAGCAGCAATGGCGTGGTTGACGGTGTGAGCATTGTACGAGGTGGCGTAAGGGGCCACAACACCTGCAGCCGCAAATGGGGCCGCGGCCAAGGGCAGGACTCCAGCCGACACGGTGCTCAGGGCGCAGAGAGCCAGGCAGATCTGTATGATAGAAATAAAAAAATTGAAAAAGCTATTGTATGAATTTAACTGTTAGAATTAAATAGAAACTTACCACAAATTTGGCAGACATGATGCTTATGGGGGGATTGGTGTTGAATAAAATTCAAGTGAATTTAGCAAACGATGCTGTGTTACTGATGCTTCATTCGATAAAATAATTCGTTTTTATAGCGCTTGGAACGATTAATTGGATGGGTTCCCCACGAAAGTGCAAATAGAAATACGACATATGTACATACGTGTGACAATATACGGTACCGTGCCATTGCATTGGGACGAGCCTGAAATATGTGATTATTACGATTTGTTTAGCCGTGTTGACTTCCCTCCAGTGGATTGAATAAAAAGATTGTAGAAATATTCATTTAAAAAAAATCAAGCGCACGCATTACGAATTACAATTAGGACGGAGACGATCCAAAGGAAATAAGTTGGATAGAGTGGTTTGTTGACATAGGGATGTTCGAGTTTAGATGGAAATGTCATTGTGGTCTTGAATTAAAGGATTCAATTAATATTTTAAGCAATTTCAAAAACTTTCTCAACTTCTATAGGCACCGAATGTTGTTGTGCTTGCCACGCAATGTATAAAATCATGCAAAGCTCAGCATCGAAAGCTCTCAACCTTCTCTTAACCTTAACTGCATGTTTGATCCAGGACCATGCGAGTCCCGGAAGGTTAAGCTACATAAATATCCGTGTAAGTGTGTTTAAAACATTCAGTTGAAAGTCCGCATTGAGCTGATTGTCAAAAGAAATAATTTTGCAAAAGCCAAGAATAAGAAACTCATGAGTAGCTGGTGATCATCTCGCAAACTAGAACGGCTTATAAGGATGGAGTATGAACAACTTTAGATGCAAGATGCGTAGTGAATAAAGCTTAGAAACGTTGCAGTTGAGTGGTCTTCCGGCTCAATCATTCCTTGATGGGTAATCATTTGGCTTGTAATTCCTAACCGATGTGTCCAGCGGGTGTTGATTCGCGCTTAAGCGCATTTTACACCTCCCGTGAACGTGAACGTGAACAAACTGTTTTTCGATAATAACTTCTTGATACATACTCAAATCGTGAGGGAATCATGTTCAAATGAAAGGCAGATGCTGCATTTAGTAGTGAGATGCATAAAAACATGAAAAACATCAATAATATCAGATTTATGAGCATTCCACGGTCATGCCTATGAAATCATCGTGAAATCGTATCTGCGGTGAACTCATCGCAAGTGTAAACGCGACGGTGAACATGAACGTGGAGCTGTGGTGAATTCAAAATACAAGGAGAATAGATTGATTTGGATTGGGAGTTCACACTGACCGAGAGTGTTTACTGTTCTCGTTGAATCGGTTTCGGTGGGTTCCTGCTTTGTGTGTCGCTGTCGCTCATTTTAATACTCGTATCGGTTTGGTCGGAAGGAAACTAACTCAGTAGTTTCTCATAAATGAATTGTGTTTCTTTTTTATTATTTGGTAATATTATTTTTTCTTTTTAAATATTTATTTTAATACTTCAATCATTCGTATATTCAATCGATTCGTATATTCAATTTTCATAGATAGATTACTTCATTCATAAAAAAATTAATTCAATCTTCTTTTTCTTCTTCTTCCTCTTCAATGGCTCTATATTACCACTGAATCTTGGCCTGCTTCTTTACTTAATATTCCATTCACATTTCCATAGTTATTATTTGATGTTTCTATTCTGTACCCGTCCATTGCATGGATATGTGTCTTATGTTGCAAGAACAAAGATACGCTATGCCCAGTGAGTCGAGATTGCCGAAAACCCGAAAACAAACTTTTAGACCGCAACGAAAATCGAGAATACTCCGCCTTTGCTGGCAAGGCTAACTAGAAACCATTGTATTTATTCATAATTTTTTTTTTTTTTTATTTTATGATTTATATTTGATGTGATAGTTAATTCATATACAAAAGAAATACGACTGGAAGATTTGGTTTTTTATTGGTGTTTTATTTTTATTAAATTATATTAATTTATACGGGTCTCCAGTTAGCCTTGCGAGCAAAGGCGTAGGATTCCCAACACAAATTCCAACGAGTTTTCATATTTTTTTCTATATTTTATCTTTAGGAAATTTCTCTAAAATTGTGTTCATCTCTTCACTGTGGATCCATAGAGGTGCACTAAATATGTCAATAGTTAGAAATTTAAGGGATTTAGGGGTCAAATAGGCATCAAAGTGCATTTTATGTGAATTTTTCATGTATTCTGTAAAAATAAATAATATTTACAGATAATTGTTGATATTATTTTCCAAAAATGTTGTACAGACATTGATAAATGTTGGTGAAACAATAACTAATGAAGTAAATCATTTCGCAAATGTTTTGTTTTGTGATTTATTGGATAAAATACGACTTTTAAATACTTAAATACGAACATTTCCAAACCATACCCGATCGCACAACTAGACAAGGGTTATCATATTATTTGAGAGTCGATGTGACAATAGATAGGATAAGATCGGAAATATTCTTTTCTCATGCCTTTTCGCCCAAATTCCTCTATGCAATTATATAGCTCAATAATTTGTCAATTATACTATGAAAATAACAAATACTCGTATATTGCATTGAAAAAAATGATTCGAGGGTTTTTTGAGGTCAACAAGCTCAGAAGCTTATTTATATTAAAAATAAATTCACAAAAATGCGCTTTGATGATTATTTTACCCCAAAAACACTTTAATTTTCAACTTTTGCCAACAAAATATGTATAGTGCTTTTTGAGGATCCACAATGAAGAGGAAAACACAATTTTAGTTGTCATAAGACGAGTTAGTACAATCCCATTGAATTCCACCACTTAATTGTATCTTGACAGATACGTATTTCGACCTCAAATGTAAGGCCGTCTTCAGTGTCTCGTACTTGACTCGACTTAGTCGTCGAGTCGAGTCAAGTACGAGACACTGAACAACCTTAATCGAAAATCATGTCTGTCAAGAATTAAGTGATCAATGGGATAACTAACTCGTCTTCAAAATGAACATTCCACTAAAAAGCTCAAAATAATTTTCTTATCATAATTTTAGTACAAAATTTTAAAGATAAAAGGACGAAAAATATGAAAAAAATTGATTTATGGGACATTGGAGTAAAACAGTGGACGATCACACCTCGTTGTGCACAGACGCGTTTGTTCACTCGCAGGTTCGTTATCGGTGTTGTTTTCGTTCGTTTTGCCGTTCTACCGGGCGTGATGTCGAGCGAAATAGCAGTGAAAAACACATTGGCTTTCTTGTTCCCGGACAATGCCAATCAGCCAACGCTGGCTGATATGGTCCGATTTATTAAATCATTAAAAGGAGATCAGCGTATGATGGAGACTGGCTATAAAGTAGCAGACGAGAAGTCAGTCTTCATTCGCTTCAAAACAGAAGACGCGATGAAGTATTCGTTAGAAAACAATGAAGATACGCTGCCTTTCGTCTACGGCAATGGACAAAAGGTGATGGTGCATATGTCAGTGGCTGGTGGCAATACTCGTTATGTTCGCATTTTCGACTTGCCACCAGAAGTACTCGACTCCGACTTGACTTCAGTGATGTCTAAGTTTGGAAAAGTAAAACGTGTGGTACGGGAGCGTTTTCCTGCGGTGTATCAACTTGATATGTACACAGGTGTTCGCGGCCTCTATATGGAAGTGGAGAAGGCGATTCCAGAGGTACTCTATTTCCGGAAGTTGAAAGGACGAATTTATTACGAGGGGCTGAAATTGAAATGTTTCTTCTGCAAATCGGATTCCCATCTAAATCGTAGTGAGAAAAAGAAGGAAGCCGTATTAATTAAGAACGAAGATGCCAAGAAAGAAGTTGCAGTCGTCACCGAAATTAAAGAAGCAGATCTCGGAAGTAGCAAACAGCGAGTTGAAAAGATGACATCCAAAAGCAAGAAAAAAGAATCGAAGGGACAACCAATAGTTGCTACAAACAAATGTGAGGAAGGAAATGAGGTCCGCAGGTCACCGACAAGCGAAAGCTCTCTTGTCGTATCGAGCTCATCCAGTTCATGTAGGAAGGAGAATACCATCATATGATTGGATCGAAGATGAAAAAGAACGGAAAGAAATAATTGCCGAAGATAAAATTAGGATAGCAAATGCTTTAAAAACTAGTATAGATAATCTTGAATTTTATATTGATAAAACCTAATTTTGTATTAATGTAGATTACTGCTTGGTGGCTCCGTAAAGTGTTAAACACGACTGAGCCTAACAAATAAACAAAATGGTAAAAAAAAAAAAAAATTGGAGTAAAACGAGCTCAATAACTACATACAGTAGTATCCCGCGTCTATAAAAAATAACTCACTGAATTTCTTTGAAAATTTTCTTTTGGAATAAGCTCTCATTCTCCACTGTCGTCCGTGAAAAAAGTTATCCTATTTTGTAAAAAAAAAAATATTTAATGAGCTTTTAGACTTGTATGACCCCAAAGTCCCCTATAATTCAATACATTCAATGAAATATATGATTATTTGTTATTTTCATTATATCATTGGAAAATGTCATTTAAATTAATAGTATTTTCAGTTTCGCTGGTAACAAATCGCGTCGATCACTTTTTATGCACCTTTAAAATCGTCGCCAATATCTTTATTTTAAATCTGTGTTAATGCAAAGCCAAATCATTAAAACATGCAAAAAAAGTACTCAACTTCTGGAAATAATCTGATTATTGAAATCAAACAATTTTGTTCGTAGTTGATCTGACAGATCTTATGGCCATGTTTGCTGGCGACAATTTGCTTTGCGACGATTTCAAATTGACGCGGCCGGAAAATTCAAATAAAATGCATTTTGACGCTTATTAAACACCAAAATCCCTGAAATTTTCAACTTTTTCCATCAAAATATATGTAGTGCCCTTCTGTCGATCCACAGTGAAGAGATAAACACAATTTTAGAGCAATGTCCTAAAGATAAAATGACAAAACATATGTAAACTCGTGATGTATGGGACATTGGGGCAAAACGAGCCTCACAACTACATACAGAAGTGTTCCACGTCCTTGATTCTTAAATTCTTTGGAAAATTTCTTTTTGAATAAGCCCTTAATCTCTTCTGTAAGTTGTCGGTAAAGAAAGTTATTATTTTTCCTTTTTTGAAAGCGGATTACCTAATGTGCAATGAAGGAAAAAATATCATTTTTTTGTGTATTTTTAACAGCACCATCATTATTGTTCATTAATTATAATTTGTTCATTTGCTTATTACTAGGTTTCAAAATAAATTTATTGATTTATTATTTTTTGTTGTTGATATATTAGATTTTTGAGTGATTAGTTTATTAATTCCTTTTTAATTTATTAATTTACTGTTCATAAAAGCATAACTTTTCCATATAGATAGCAAATCATGTAAATATTGGACAGTTATGCTTGCAGCGGCAGTTTAGTAATTTATTAATTATTAATTGATTAATTTATTATATATATATTTTTTATTCATCAATTTATTAATTTATTATTTCATTGATTTATAAATTTATAAATTTGTTTATTTATCAATTTGGTAATTTAATAATTTATTAACATACCTTTATAAACTTACTAGCTTTATGTGCCCGGCCTTGCTCGGAATTGCCAGTTTGGTTTTCAGTTTTTACAATCAGGAAAAGATAAAACCAATTGGTCAACAAATAATTGCGTTAACTTATTGATACTTCATCATTTGATTAAAAGAAAGCTTTTGGAAACATTGACTGATCTTGAAAAAGGGATCGTTGGTTTGAATAGGCTTATTCCGGGCAAACGTCATTTGCTAAAGAAGGAAAAACATCCACCCATGCTTTATCCCGGGCAAACGCCCATTTTTAAAGAAGGGATCATACTCACCATTGCCTTATATCAGGCAAATGCAATCACATCCACCATTCAGAAAGAAACACATTAATCTTTGCTTTTCACTGGGCAAGCCATGGTTCCGATGAAGGGTAACAATTATCATTGCTATATACCCAGCAAATGCATGCTTTCTATGAAAGATTTTTCTGATGCTGTTCATAATTATTCCAAATGCCCTTCATGTCGAATGACCTCAAGCCAAATAGTGTTATGTTAATGGCCTGCTTCATTCAGAGATATGTCATTTTCAGGGAAATGACATATTCTGGAAGATATAATAATATCAGTAAGAATCATTTTTGGGAAATATCATTTTCGTTGAAGTCATTTTGAAGGAATGTTATTACCGGAAAAATGTTATGTTCGAGGATTTGCTATTTTTGAGAAATTCAGGGCAATTTGTTTTGGAGCATTGTACAATGTGAAAGAACCTCGAATGAACTAAATAGGAGGATTTTGAATTAAGTCGTTTTCCAAACAATATGCAACCCCAATAACCTCCCGCATTTCAAAAGTTTCTCCCGGCCTCTCTATAATAGTTTTGGGCAGAGAATACGTGTTTACAAATTTGGTTTGAATTGACCCAGGGGCCGTACACATATTACGTAAGCACTTATGGGGGGAGGGGGGTGTCTGTCAATATCTTACGCGCCATATAAATAAAAAATATTTTGTATGGAAAAAATCTTACATGGGGTGAGAAGGGGTCGAAAAACCTAGAAAAATTGCTTACATAATAAGTGTACGGCCCCCCATGCGGTAAAAAGGTATACTAAACTGTTCGTTTAATAAATATACCCTATCTCTCATTCAGGTATGACACTCCTATCCAGTCTGATACAGTCTTCCTTAAACAGAGAATATGGGTTCCAAATTTGGTGGACATCAGTAAATGGGTTCAAAAGTTATGCTGAATTGATCGATAATTGGTAGAAATCAGCCAAGGGGTTGAAAAGGTACACTGAGTTGTTCAATAACTTAGCGATACCCCTCCGCCCACACCCTCACCCTTTTTCCATAAAGCATCCCCAACCTCCCTATCGTAATCTCCGAAAGATAAAGAATGTGTGTTCCAAATTTGGTAGAAATCGGCCAAGGGGTTCAGAAGTTACACTGAGTTGATCAATAACTTAGCAATACCCTCCCCACCCCTCCCCTTTTCCAATGAGCATCCCTAGCCCCTCTATCGTCGTCTCCTAAAGATAAAGAATGTGTGTTCCCAATTTGGTTAAAATCGGTCGAGGGGTTCAAAAAGTACACTGAGTTGATCAATAACTTAGCAATACCCCCCCGCCTTTTCCAAAGAGTTTCCCCCTATCGTCATCTCCTAAAGGTAAAGAATGTGTGTTCCAAATTTGGTAGAAATCGGCCAAGGGGTTCAAAAGGTACACTGAGTTGATCAATAACTTAGCGATACCTCTTCTCACACACCCTCCCCTTTTTTCCAAAAGGCATCCGTAACCCCCCTATCGTCATCTACTAAAGATAAAAAATGTGTGTTCCAAATTTGGTAGAAATCGGCCAAGGGGTTCAAAAGGTACACTGATCTGATCAATAACTTAGCAATACCCCTCCCCCTGTTTCCAAATAGCATCCCTAACCCCCTTATCGTCGTCTCCTTAAGATGAAGAATGTGTGTTCCAAATTTGGTAGAAATCGGCCAAGGGGATCAAAAGGTACACTGAGTTGATCAAAAACTTAGCGATACCCCTTCTCACACACCCTCCCCTTTTTTCCAAAAGGCATCCTTAACCCCCCTATCGTCATCTCCTAAAGATAAAAAATGTGTGTTCCAAATTTGGTAGAAATCGGCTAAGGGGTTCAAAAGGTACACTGATCTGATCAATAACTTAGCGATACCCCTCCCCCCAACCTCCCCTTTTTCCAAAAGCATCCCTAACCCCTTATCGTCGTCTCCTTAAGACGAAGAATGTATGTTCAAATTTGGTAGAAATCGGCCAAGGGGTTCAAAAGGTAAACTGAGTTGATCAATAACAGCAATACCCTCCCCACACCCGCCTCTTTTTCCAAATAGCATCCCTAACCCCCTATCGTCGTCTCCTTAAGATGAAGAATGTGTGTTCCAAATTTGGTAGAAATCGGCCAAGGGGTTCAAAAGGTACACTGAGTTGATCAATAACTTAGCAATACCCCTCCCCCCCCACCCCCCCCCCTTTCCCAAAAGCATCCCTAACCCCCTATCGTCGTCTCCTTAAGATGAAGAATGTGTGTTCCAAATTTGGTAGAAATCGGCCAAGGGGTTCAAAAGGTACACTGAGTTGATCAATAACTTAGCAATACCCCTCCCCCCACACCCTCCCCCTGTTTCCAAATAGCATCCCTAACCCCCCTATCGTCGTCTCCTTAAGATAAAGAATGTGTGTTCCAAATTTGGTAGAAATCGGCCAAGGGTTCAAAATGTACACTGAGTTGATCAATAACTTAGCAATACCCTCCCCGACACCTCCTCCCCTGTTTCCAAATAGCATCCCTAATCCCCTATCGTCGTCTCCTTAAGATGAAGAATGTGTGTTCCAAATTTGGTAGAAATCGGCTAAGGGGTTCAAAAGGTACACTGAGTTGATCAATAACTTAGCAATACCCTCCCCACACCCTCCCCTGTTTCAAAATAGCATTCCTAACCCCCTTATCGTCGTGTCCTTAAGATGAAGAATGTGTGTTCCAAATTTGGTTGAAATCGGTCAATGGGTTCAGAAGTTATGCTGGAACATACATACAAACATACATACAAACATACAAACATTGAGTTTTATATATATGGATGGATGGATTATGGATTATGAAATATTTTTCATTATTTTACTATTTTATTTTGATTATTTTATTATATTTATTTTTTATTCAATAATTTATAAATTCATTTCATTTCTGAGTTTATTAATCTAAAAATTATCCATTTATTGGGTTTTCAAATCAATAACTTTGTAATTTAATCGATTGTTCATTTTTAATTTATCAACCCATTAATTTGAAGTCATTTATTTATTTATTAATTCTTTTGTTTATTCAAAGTCTTAGCTATATTAGTTATAAATGCTTGGCATACTTTTCTGCTTTGCTACTACTGAATCATTTGATATGCTTCCGATATGCTTGTGCATCGTCTCTGTCGTTCACGGTGAACAGATCTTCAGAATGCTTTTGCCATTCGAACGTGAACGAGCTCCGTGGAATTTTACCTTATTTACCAGAGAAAGCTTCTCTCCTCTCTGATATATACACCATATACGCCATATATCCACCACAGCAATACACCGAGACTGAAGAATCTAACAGGATGTGTAGGTTGCCTCTCTGTCGTTTTCATCCTGCCTGTCTGTCTGCCCTCGGTTTTGTTGGTACACATGCTCGTATGCTCTTTGCGTTATGACCATCCACGAGGTACAGATATTAATATTAATTATCATTCAGAATGTTTGTGATTAGGTATACCTATATTAGTTTATTCAATAAAGTTGTTTATTTGAAACAGTTTATGTGAGTAATTTACATAATTTGGATAATGACTATCAAAAAAAATCTTAGCACAGCAAAAATTATTGAATACATATTAAGACTTTCAAAAGTAAACACAACAATTAAATACGGTACGGATATACGCTACGTGATCAATTGAATTTAATACACGAAAACTTGAGCAAAAATTGTTTTTTTTTATTGGCGAACTGGTCAAATATTCAAACAGTAATGAACACTATTCGAACAAATGAATAATAAATTTAAAAATAAATGAGATGAAGAAAAGTATTGAACAAATGTAAGCTAAAATAGAAAGTCAAAAATGATATCTAGCAAAAGTAAAAAAAAATTAAAAACTCCTCATCAAATTAAACTTGTTACTACATGTCAAAATCAATCGTTCGAATGGGATAGAAGTCACTAGATAGAAAATTAGAAGAAATTACTTCTCTTTTCGTAAATTCGTGTTTTCTTAACATTATTGTATTAATGTGTGGAACAGAATGAATCATGTGAATTAGATGCTTCGTGGGTAGTTTTGCCAGAACTCCTTTGATGCGAACCAATCGAAAGATAATATTTGGATTCAGGTCAATTGATCACCGGAACTTGTTAATTTAGCTTTGAACGGTGCAAAATGTATACATTTGGTAGCACAGTTGAAAATTTGCCATTCAGAAATCATTAAGTATATGTACCTACTGGCTTTTCATAACAAAATTCCCGAACATTTAAACGAAAAGATGATTAAAATTAATTAACTTGATCAATATCGTTCCGTAGTATCATTCATATACATATATGCGACAATATGTTTCATTTTTATTTTCTTCGTTTACTACTGCACACTTACTTGCTGCCTGCATTCGTGGGCAATAATTCAACACTTCCAACTAGACTCGATTGTCCACGACGATGTTCACTGTGAAATTATCGCTCTTTCTCACCTCTTGTTCATGTTCATGTTCACGGGAGGTGTACAGAAACTTTAGTTTGAATTGTGCTTGAGTTTTGGAAATCATGTGATTCCCAACACTGGACATTGAAAATGCATCATCGTACTAATTATTCTTTAAACATTCTAAATTTTGATGTTATTTCAATTTTTTAAACAATGTACAAGAAATACGATCTCCATTAAATCTAGATTTAATATGCCGACGATTCAACAAAGTTTTGAACATCCCCACATTTCATGCAATTTTTCATACACCTGTCGATAGATCGTACGCAAAGCGAGCAGACCTTTGAAAAGGTACACTGCATGGGTACTTAATAAGCGTGTGCGGGAGTTGTCGCTGCCCACCGATTGCGATCAGCTGGAATCGACACGAATGGCACACGCATCGTGTGCCGGTCAGCGTGGTTTTGGATGTATGCTAATTTTGGACTCGATTTTCATTTCAACGATTACACAACTGGCGCGCATGGACTTGCGTAGCCAAGAATAGACCGGGTCGACCTTGGACGACACTGGACGAATGAGCGTACGCTCTTGACTAGCGGGACAATCCTTGAATTGTGCGGGCCGTGCCGCGCCGGCCCAAGCAGGAGTCAATCACTCTTACTCATACCGCAGGTTGGCATGTTGACAGTCTTTGAATGGCGTTTTTGATTCTTCTAGATAGGATGGATCGCCACTAGAATTCTTAAAATTTCAGTAAGGACTTTTAACAAAATGTGTGGTGGGTGGTCGCCCATCTAGAAGGGTATAAATAGGAAGCTCCAAGCCAGAAGAAGATACAGTTTATCAACCAAACAGCAAACCAATAACAACTTGCAAAGATGTTCGCCAAAATTGTAAGTACTGAACGTTCTTGAGTCAAGGGATCGTATCTTTTTTAATCTCAATGTTTTCCTACAGATTTTCTTCTGCGCCCTGGCCATCGCATGCATCTCTGCCAAACCTCTGGTGGCCTACTCGGCCCCCTACGTGGCGAGCCCGTCGCTAGCCTATGCTTCTCCGTATGCTGCCGCTTACAGTGCTCCCGTAGCTGCTGCCTACACTGCCGCTTCTCCGTACTCTGCCGCCTACACCGCTGCCTATCCAGCTGCTTACACCGGATTTCCCTATGCTGCCTACAGCTCGGTGGTCCTGTAAGCATCTCGTTAATGGAGAACAGATGTTTATCTCTGGGAAATGATTATTGCTTGAACGATTAACTGATCTGGTGTAACTGTTTGGAATTGATAGATTTAATAAAGGCACTGTTTATCTCAAAATGGCTTAAGAGTTTGCATGTTTAAGTTGCTACGATCTTCCGAAATTTCATCATTCAGAAACTGAGCACAAGTCGTTTCAAGTTTGTATGAAAATTGGTGTTGGGAAATTTTTCATAATGTTTATAATAGCGCTCTCTCAATAAGTTTTTGTGAGAAAAGAATCTACATAACAAAAAGCAATACTCAATACTTTTCACTTAACGAAAGCCGATCTCCAATTAACCTTTACAATACCTAATTAGGAATCGATTTTAATCTGTTTAGTTTATCTCTGTAACAGAAGTGATGTAATAAGTAAAATGAAAAATTTATTTTCCTATACAAATATCCACACAAACATAAAATGTTTGAAGGAACTTATAACATGAACTAGAATCGAATAAACGATGTGGATTAAAATTGATTTCGTGATGGATGCATTACATCATTCTAAGAACATCTATGAGTTCAAATTAAAATTAAAGTACAATTAATATTCTGTGAAATTTGTGGCTTGTTTATAATGCGTAAATAATAAACCCAAAGCCCCATTGTACGCTTTATTGACTAAACAGGTCTTTAACATCTGAGCATAATAATAGTTTTAAGTACCGTTGATTATCTGAGAATATAGCGATATATATTAGCCCAGGTTGTCGAGAATGTTTCCTACCCGGAAACATCCTAGGGTGGATCGAGAATCTCGCAATGCTAACTGGTGACCCCGGGAATGTTCCCTATGACCTTGATTAAATGGAATGAAAAGCCGTCATTCAACAAACGTGTGTATCGTGCTGACAAACCATAAAACATTGCAATGCTTATTCCATTTCCGCCAAACTTAGCTATTTATTTGCCGTCCTACAATATCAGTTTTACTTAATGGCCACAATCATCTTGATAACGTAAACAAACCAACTTACTGCACATGTTTTAAACCAGAAGTAAATTCACTTTCACTCAAGTGGTACAACATGAGCTCAAAACTAAGTCCTATAGTTATTTTCCAAATGTTTCTATATGTTCAAATTTGTCTGAGCCTCTATAAAATGGTCCTGGAATTCGATCGCTACGAAATCGAATACAGCATTATCGGTGACTTCTCCAAAATTCGCATTCGCAAATACAACCGCACTACGCCAGTTATCAATGGGTCATACGATTTGGCCATAGATTTGGACAACAAGCATGAGGTAATCCATCTTCAAATTAATGCTACACCATATTAATGTGATTTTTGTTATTCGAAAGATTGGAGTCACCTGTTCCCGTAGCGAGTTGGGTAACAACCAGTACAATTTGTTTCCAATGAAGCTGGCTGCCATGCCGGTGTGTGATTTCATCAAAGCTTATGCTGCAGACTATCAGTGGATTTGGGAAAACAAGTCGAACTTTCACAAAGTTGGACCGGAGGGGCTATGTCCATGGCCCAAAGGAGTATATTGGGTTAAGGATATGGCATTGGATGGATCTTTGCTTCCATCGGTTATTCCCGATGGGTATTATCGATGTTATTTGGACGTGCATCTCGTTGCGACAAAAGAACTTATTCATCATCAAGCTTACTATTCCCGAATAAGGCGAGAGCTTTTGAAAAATGTTTAGTAAAATAAAGTTAAGGGTAAGAAAATTATTTTGAGCTTTTTAGTGGAATGTCTTCACTTGTCATAAGACGAGTTTGTACCATCCCATTTAATTCCACCACTTGATTGTACCTTGACAGATACGTATTTCCACCTCAACAGTAAGGTCGTCATCAGTGTCTCGTACTTGACTCGACTAAAGTCGACATACAATATACATTCTTCATTAGTCGTTAGTCATTCATTCTAACCGGTCGTTTTCATTTCACTCTGCATAAGGTTATGGGCCTAGCGTGTGGCGATAGCCAAGTGAAAAGTAATTTAGTTTAAACAAATTAGTTAGACGGAAATGATTAATAACGGTGATTGAAGCAGAGCTGTATTGCCGGCCGCTGAAGCCGCTGGGAGCGGATAGATCAACGCAATCGCTTTCCCGGAGAAAAAAATGTGGTAGAATCAACCTGATTCTGCTTCGAATCAACAATATTTTTGCATTGATTTATGAATAACAATATTTTAGGATCAAACAACCAACTGGTTGCCAAACACGGGTTGCTGAGGAAGCTAACCTCAATTCATTGGACGAATACGATAGCGTGGAATCGTACGTGGATGAGCTGAAGTTTACTGCACATAAGTTGTAGGGATCGGCTTCAAGGTCGGCGACTCATGGCTTGCTGTGTTGTTGCTGATTGGATTTCCGGTGTACTACGAACCCATGATCATGGGACTCGAAGCATCGGATGCAGTGAAAGCAAAAATTTTGCAGGACGGGAGATTGTCGAGTGCTTCTAAAAAATACTAACGGAGAAGGTGCGTTATATTCGAACCCAAAATCCATACGGCCGGCGTGGCAGTAGGGTGAAGAAGGACGACGTGCACGTTCCAAAATTGCAAGAAGCGGGTACATTTTGCAGCGAAATGCCCACACTAGCAAAATACATCTAGGCAGTCTGGGAAAACTGTGTGCAGCGTTTTTGCAATTGGAGATGTAACCGACAAAGAGTGGTATTTCGATTCAGGCGCCACGTGCCACATGTCTCGCAGTGGCAATAAATTTGTAAAGTAACAAAGTATGGTGCGTGCTGGTGGAACGACCAATAACGGTATCAGGATGTCAGTAACAAGAAGTCTAACTTGAACTCAGTGAAGGTCCCACTGAAAATCAAGAAGTGCTGCACATTCCGGAGCCAGCTACTAATCTGCTTTCGATCGGCAAGATTTGCCAGAAAGGATTGACGGTGATCTTCGATGCGAACTAGTGTGAGGTACGTGAAGATGATGAAATTGTAATTGCATCCGGTACACACACAGTAGGCGGTTTGTATATGCTGAATCGTAAAGAAGAGCAAGCCCTCGTTACATCCGTCTGGCTTAGACGACTTGGTCATCTCAATCGCTAAAGTTTACGCAAGATTGTGTTGATGGCAGACGGAATCGAGTTAGCAAATGAAGTCGTACCAAAGTGCATCGCTTGTATTGAAGGTAAGCATGCTCGTGATCCTTTCATTCCAGTAAGTCGCGAGCCAATCTATAAGAAAGAGCACAGACTAGAGTGTGCCAATTACAGAGCGGTCACCCTTCTGAACTAGACGTACAAAATCCTGTCACGTATCCTGTTTAACAGACTGAGACCTCTTGAGGACTTCTTCGTTGGCGAATACCAAGCAGGTTTTCGTGAGGGCCGATCAATGACGGATCAGTTGTTCAGCCTGCGGATGATCCTTGATAAATTCTCTACAACACCCCAGGCATAGGTGTATCGACACTGTAGCCAACCAGGTATCAAGTAAGTCGCGAGCCAAAAAGATACTCGAATTAGTTCATTCAAATTTGGTCGGACCCATCGAAGTTCCTTCGCTCGATGGCTGCCGATATGTGATGACGTTCATCAACGATGCAAGCCTTCAGACCGCATCGTGCTTTCGTGCTGTGCGGCTCTTTCTCTCTTTGCGGAAGGAAGTTTTTAATACTACCCGAAGCTATTTTAATTTCAACAGTGCTTTTCAGCGCTATTTGTACCCACTGATCCCGTTGCGATCTTTGCAAGGACCCGTGCCTTCGTTTTACATTGGACCCGTTTGCGGAAGTAAAATTCCGACAAGCGGTGGTAATCCTGCAGGGACACCGTTCTGGGAAAAAACCTCTTAGAAGGTAACGTCTCCACGCTCAGCAATGAGCATTAATAAAAACAAGAGGAAGGCGGAGTCTCTGAATTCTCCACTTCCTTCAAAGAAACAAGGTTTCAAGACCGTCCTGCCCAAGCGCGGAAAAAATAGAAGGAAGCTGGAGACTTCCGATATTCCTTCTAAATCTAATGTTGACCTAGTTTCTTCTCCTATCGAACTGAACAATTAGTTCGATTTGATTAATGATGAAATTGAGCAAATCGAATCTACCTTTAGCCCAGGTGATTCGATTCATGCGAAGAAACAAAGGATTCCGCCAATTGTGGTATCTGTTGCCGAGTTTTCTGGCTTTCGGAATGAAATCTTGAGTAACCTTCAGGGGATCAAGGTTTCTTTTCAGATTGCTAGGAAGGGTGACTGCCGCGTTTTGCAGGGATCCTTTGACGATCGCAAACGTCTTCTTCAGTATTTAACTGAGAAGCGCCATAAATTCTTCACATACGACGACAAAACTGAGCGATTGTTTTGAAAGGTCTCCCCAGTGATGACAAATCACTGGATGAGATTAAAATTGAAATTTCTCAATTACTTGGATTTTCACCAGTCCAAGTAATTAAGATGAAAAAGAAATCCCACTCTGGTACTTCCCAGAGGGGCATTTCTCAAGAATTTTATTTAGTTCATTTTAACAAAAGTGAACTAAATAATATGAAAAGTTTGGAAAAGGCCTGTATTATGTCTCATGTCCGTGTTACATGGGAACATTTCCGCAGGCCTGAAATTTCCAAAACCCCACCCAGTGCCGTAAGTGCCAAAAGTGGGGTCATGGAACCAAACATTGTCACATGGATGCTAAATGCATGATTTGTGGTGGAACCTCTCACGCCAAGGACGCATGTCCTGTGAAAGAAGATTCCAATAAATTTAAGTGCGCAAACTGTGGGGGCAATCATAAATCCAATTTCTGGGAATGCCCTTCACGCAAAAAAGTTTTGAATTCCCGTGCAAAATTGATGACGGGAAATTCCAATCAGATCCCAGATTCGACGGGTTGAAATTTTTCAAACGCTCAAATTTCGAAACCAATTTGCCGCTCGTCAACGGGTAGCAAGCACTTCATTTTTTCCAATGTACCTACGTATGCAAACATCGCTGCTGGTAGACAAAATTTCTCTTCTCAAAATGAGGTTTATACCCATGTCCCAACGGAAAATAACGGTCATGTTGCCGATTCAGGTAGCATGACTGCTTCCGATTTTGATTTTTTAACTGAACAATTGCATCACATGATTGATGCAATGTTCAAAGCAAATACCATACCAGAAGCTGTTCAGGTTGGTGTAAGGTACACACAACAAGTTGTTATCGGACTCCGTTTCAATGGATCCAAATAATTGTGTGAAAGTTCTAAATTGGAATGCCCGCTCTCTAAAGGGTAAGGAAGATGAATTATTCAACTTCCTAACAGTTCATAATGTGCATATTGCCATTATAACAGAAACTTATTTAAAACCAGGACTCTCCATTAAAAGAGATCCAAATTATTTTATCTACAGAAATGATCGTCTTGACAGCGCCTGTGGGGTCGCCATTGTCATCAATAGACGTATCAAACATACATTATTTTCTTCGTTCGAAACCAAAGTTTTTGAAACCTTGGGAGTTTCTGTTGAAACAAATTTTGGACAATTTTTCTTCATTGCAACCTAATTGCCTTTTCAATGCAATGGGCAGCAAAAGAATTTGTTGAAAGCTGATCTTCAAATTCTGACTCGCAACAAATCAAAATTCTTCGTAATTGGTGACTTCAATGCCAAACACCGTTCATGGAATAATGCTCAAAGCAATTCCAATGGTAAAATTTTATTTGAAGATTCTTCTGCGGGATATTATACTATTCAATATCCCAATGGACCAACTTGTTTTTCTTCCAGTCGAAATCCTTCTACAATTGATTTAGTTTTAACGGATTCAAGTCAGCTGTGTGGCCAATTGGTAACTCATGCTGACTTTGACTCACCTTCCTGTGACGTTTGAAATCTCACAAGAAGCCATTTATAATCCAAACAGCTCTACTTTTAATTATCATAGAGCTGATTGGGATTTATATAAAACGTATATCGATAGGAATTTTGATGTTGATATTCCTCTCGATACCAAAAGTGATATTGATAATGCTCTCGTATCTTTGACAAATTTAATTGTCGAAGCCAGAGGCATTGCAATTCCGAAATGTGAAGTTAAATTCAACTCCATTATTATTGACGACGATCTTGAGCTACTGATCCGTCTTAAAAATGTGAGGCGAAGGCAATACCAAAGAACTCGCGATTTCGCGTTGAAAGTTATTTGGTGAGATTTGCAAAATGAAATTTAAAAACGTTTCGCTATTCTGAGAAATACCAACTTTGAGAATAATGACTCGAAGTTGGATCCCAGTTCGAAACCCTTTTGGAAATTAAAAATTCTTAAAAAACCTCAAAAGCCAATTCCAGCGCTTAAAGAGGGAAATAAAATTTTATTAACAAATGGCGAAAAGGCTCAAAAACTTGCTCAGCAGTTCGAGAGTGCCCATAATTTTAGTCTAGGTCTCACTAGTCCAATTGAGGATTAGGTTACACGAAGCTTCGAAGACATTCTCAACCAAGATAATGTTTTTGACCCTTCGTTGGGAACTAATTTGGATGAAGTGAGATCTATTACTAGAAAATTTAAAAATATGAAAGCCCCGGGTGATGATGGTATTTTCTACATACTTATCAACAAACTTCCTGAGAGCTCTTTATCCTTTTTGGTTAATTTATTTAACAAATGTTTTCAATTGGCATACTTCCCAGATAAATGGAAAAACGCCAAAGTTGTTCCAATTTTGAAGCCGGACAAAAATCCAGCTGAGGCTTCTAGTTATCCTTAATCAGTTTGCTTTCTTCAATAAGCAAACTGTTTGAAAAGATTATTTTAAATAGAATGATGGTTCATATTAATGACAATTCTATTTTTTGCTGATGAGCAATTTGGTTTCGCCACAGGGTTCAACCACCCATCAGTTATTAAGAGTAACGAATTTAATTCGGCTCAACAAATCTGAAGGATATTCGACTGGAGTTGCTCTTCTTGATATAGAGAAAACATTTGACAGTGCCTGTCATAAGACGAGTTTGAACAATCCCATTGAATTCCACCACTTAAGTGGTTAAGTGGTGGAATTAAATGAGATATTCAAACTCGTCTTATGACAAATTAACATTCCACTAAAAGCTCAATATAACTTTCTTATCATTTGACTGTGTTTGGCATGAAGGTTTGATTGTATAATTGATGAATTTTAATTTTCCTCTGTACATTATTAAACTGATCCAAAATCATTTATCAGATCGCTCCTGCAGGTAAACTATCAGAATTCTAAATCTGATAGATTACCTGTAAGGGCTAGTGTCCCCAAGGCAGCATACTGGGGCCCATATTGTACATTTTTACTTCTGACTTACCTGATTTACCACCAGGGTGTCAAAAATCTTTGTTTGCAGATGACACAGGTCTCTCAGCCAAAGGGTGTAGCCTTCGTGTCATTTGTAGTAGATTGCAAAAAAGTTTGGATATTTTCTCCACTTACTTGCAAAAATGGAAAATTTCCCCGAATGCTTCCAAAACTCAGCTTATAATTTTTCCACATAAGCCGAGAGCTTCTTATTTGAAACCTTCTAGCAGACATATTGTCACTATGAATGGGGTTCCAATTAATTGGTCTAGCAAAGCTAAATATTTAGGACTTCTGCTAGATCAAAGATTAACATTTAAAAATCACATTGAAGGCCTTCAAGCCAAATGTAACAAATATATTAAGTGTCTATATCCACTTATAAACAGAAAATCAAAACTTTGTCTTAAGAACAAACTTTTGATTTACAAACAAATTTTTAGACCTGCCATGTTGTATGCTGTACCAATATGGACTAGTTGCTGCAATACCAGAAAGAAGGCAATCCAGAGGATTCAAAATAAAATTTTGAAAATGATTCTGAAGTTGCCTCCGTGGTATAGTACCAATGAACTTCGTAGAATTTCTAATATTGAGACATTGCAACAGATGTCCAACAAAATAATTTCCAATTTTAGACAAAAATCGTTGCAATCTTCTATTGCAACGATTAACTCCTTGTACCCTTAGTATAAAATAGGTTAAGATTAGTTTAAGTTGACAACATTGTAATTCCTATATGGTTCATTTCAACCAGAGGAAAAATTCTAACTGCCAGAGGCAATTGAAATGTATTAATAATAACTAAAAATATAACATAGCAAATAAGGATGATAGTGTTAGGAAAACACGGAACACCTAGTCTAAGAGATGAATGCATGTATTAGATAATTAGCAAATAAAATTAGTTAAAGAAAAAAAGAAAAAAAAGATATCGACGGAAACTAACCATGTACTAAAAAAAAACAAGTAATTCGGTTGTAATGCGTTCGAGTAATGAACGTTGCTGACGGGAATAGGGGGTGCTGCTCAAATGGTTCTCTACCTTACTGCTTTAAAAACGGATGCAATCCATAAAAAAAAGTGGAAATATGGAGGATTTTTTTTTTAATCTTTCAGGGCTTTCAAAACCTCCTTGAGTTCAGAACTTGATGATCTACATAAACAACAAAGCGTTTTATGGAGCCTCAATCCTAATATGAAGTTGGTAATGGTACTTGAGCAGGGTTTGAATCCAAAGGAGAATGAGAAAATCTCTCACTTATCATGTCTGTATACACTCTCGATAGGTAGCATACCGTGAGAGACGTTTTTCGGTAGCTGTTACGATAATGAACTGATTCGGGGGAACCCATGATAAATTCATTTTAATAAGCTCCAACTGCGGGGGGCACCAGTTCTGGTGATGAATTTCAACTTGTTTTACACAGCTGTGCGAAAAAAGTATGGTCCCCAACATAAAATGAGCGAGAACAACGCGTTTTATCAAGCCCCCTCGGTGGGAACCGCCTATCCAAATCAGTTCTTTTCCAACTTGTACACATTTTTTTTTAGTTTTGTTTTCATGGCTTGTTATGATTCGAAGAGGTTTTTGCTTCTCTTTTATCGTTGTTTGTTATCAAGAGCGATTTCTGCTATTCCTGTACTTGAGGCATAATTAAACTATTTTTTATCAAATCGCAGTGTTACCAGAACATCAACGGTATTATTCTGGAGTTCATATCCTGGAAGTCCTCAAGACCAACAGAGTGATTCAAAGGTTCCTGACCTTGTGTTATAGTTGGAGTAACCCCATGGGATATCATTACACCAGTATATACAAAATACAATTCTTCCAGAAGATTTACGGTACTTCCAAGCATTCTTGATTTCAGATCTTGGGGTCTATAAAAGCAACAGACTGATTCTAGGCTACCTAGCTTATGTATCAGTTGCAAAAACCCCATGAGACATCATTATACCAGTATATGAAAATTATAACATTCCCAGAATATTTACGGTACTCCAAAACATTCTTGAGTTCATATATTGGAGGTCTACAAGATCAACAGAGTAATTCCTCGGCTCCCGAGCTTGTATGTTAGTTTGAGAAGCCCCATGAAATATCATGACACCAGTATATACAAATCATAACATTCGGGGGCAGCAGGGACTATGTCCAAGTGCTTGACGATCCCTCCCCAGGCCTTCTGCGAGTTGTGGCGCCTGCCTAGGATGTGGTGAGGTTTGACAGTGGGCCCTGTTAAATCTCTATAAAAAGCTGCATGAATCCGCAAGTAGGCTCCGCCAAAGCGACCGTGTGCCGCTCAAAGCGCACAAGCCCAAGTCCTGGTGTTAGGTGGGACGCCAAACAGCCCTGATACGACGGCCCTCCGACGAGACAGGAGGTTTGCGCAGGCCCAATAAGCCGCCTTTAAAACCAACTATTACGAACGACATAGAAGATAATACGACTCGATACAATCGGCAACGACCTAGGCGACGAATAAAGGATCACGATTGGAAGCTTGGAACATGGAACTGCAACTCGCTAGGCTTCGCAGGTTGCATTACATCCCCGCAACTTCGATGTCGTAGCGCTGCAGGAAATCTGCTGGACAGGACAGAAAGTGTGGAAAAGCGGGCATCGAGCAGCTACCTTCTACCAAAGCTGTGGATGCCCACTGCGGGACGTCAAAATCGTCATCGGTGACATGAACGCTCAGGTAGGAAGGGAGGAAATGTATAGACCGGTCATCGGACCGGATAGTCTGCACACCGTATCGAATGACAACGGCCAACGATGCATAAACTTCGTAGCCTGCCGCGGAATGGTAGTCCGAAGCACTTTCTTCCCCCGCAAGAATATCCACAAGGCCACATGGAAATCACCTAATCAAGTAACGGAAAACCAAATCGACCACGTTCTAATCGACGGTAAATTCTTCTCCGACATCACGAACGTACGCACTTACCGCAGTGCAAATATTGAATCCGGCCACTACCTCGTTGCAGTATGTCTGTGCTCAAAACTCTCGACGGTGATCAACACGCGTCGAAGTCGTCCGCCGCGGCTAAACATTGGGCGGCTGCAAGACGGTAGACTAGCCCAAGACTACGCGCACCAGCTGGAAGTGGCACTCCCAACGGAAGAGCAGCTAGGCGCAGCGTCTCTTCAAGATGGCTGGAGAGATATTCGATCCGCCATTGGAAGCACCGCAACCGCTGCACTATGCACGGTGGCTCCGGATCAGAAAAACGACTGGTATGACGGCGAATGTGAGCAGTTAGTTGAGAAAAATAATGCAGCATGGGCGCGATTGATTGCTGCAAGACCGCACGAGGGCGAACGAGGCACGATACAAACGGGCGCAGAACAGACAGAACTCGATTCTCCGTAGGAAAAAGCGCCAGCAGGAAGGTTGAGACCGTGAAGAGACGGAGGAACTGTACCGCGCTACTAACGCACGAAAGTTCTATGAGAAGTTGAACCGTTCACGTAAGGGCCACGTGCCACAGCCCGATATGTGTAGGGATATAAACGGTAACCTTCTTACAAACGAGCGTGAGGTGATCCAAAGGTGGCGGCAGCACTACGAAGAGCACCTGAATGGCGATATGGCAGACAACGGTGGCGGTATGGTGATGAACCTAGGAGCACGCGCGCAGGACATGCGACTTCCGGCTCCGAATCTCCAGGAAATCCAGGAGGAGATCGGCCGGCTGAAAACAACAAAGCCCCTGGGGTTGACCAACTACCAGGAGAGCTGTTTAAACATGGTGGTGAGGCACTGGCAAGAGCGCTGCACTGGGTGATTACCAAGGTTTGGCAGAATGAGGTTCTGCCGCAGGAGTGGATGGAAGGTGTCGTGTGTCCCATCTACAAAAAGGGCGATAAGCTGGATTGTAGCAACTACCGCGCAATCACATTGCTGAACGCCGCCTACAAGGTACTCTCCCAATTATGCCGCCGACTAACACCAATTGCAAGGGAGTTCGTGGGGCAGTACCAGGCGGGTTTTATGGGCGAATGCTCCAACACGGACCAGGTGTTCGCCATTTGCCAAGTACTGCAGAAATGCCGCGAATACAACGTGCCCAAACATCATCTATTCATCGACTTCAAAGCCGCATATGATACAATCGATCGGGACCAGCTATAACAGCTAATGCACGAAAACGGATTTCCGGATAAACTGATACGGTTGATCAAGGCGACGATGGATCGGGTGATGTTCGTAGTTTGAGTTTCAGGGGCATTCTCGAATCCCTTCGAAACGCGTAGAGGGCTACGGCAAGGTGATGGACTTTCGTGTCTGCTATTTAACATCGCTTCGGAGGGAGTAATACAAAGGGTAGGGATTGACACGAGTGGTGCGATTTTCACGATTTTCATGGTACGTCCGTCCAGTTATTTGGTTTCGCCGACGACATTGATATCATGGCATGTAACTTTGAGAGGATGGAGGAAGCCTACATCAGAATGAAAAGCGAAGCTAACGGATTGGACTAGTCATCAACACGTCGAAGACGAAGTACATGATAGGAAGAGGCTCAAGAGAGGTCAATGTAAGCCACCCGCCACGAGTTTCTATCGGTGGTGACGAAGTCGAGGTAGTTGAAGAATTCGTGTACTTGGGCTCACTGGTGACCGCCGATAACGATACCAGCAGAGAAATTCGGAGGCGCATAGTGGCTGGAAATCGTACGTGCTTTGGACTCCGCAAGACGCTCCGATCGAATAGAGTTCGCCGCCGTACCAAACTGACTATCAACAAAACGCTTATAAGACCGGTAGTTCTCTACGGACACGAGACCTGGACGATGCTCGTGGAGGACCAACGCGCACTGGGAGTTTTTAAAAGGAAAGTGTTGCGTACCATCTATGGTGGGGTGCAGATGGCGGACGGTACGTAGAGGAGGCGAATGAACCACGAGTTGCATCAGCTGTTGGGAGAACCATCCATCGTTCACACCGCGGAAATCGGAAGACTGCGGTGGGCCGGGCACGTAGCCAGAATGTCGGACAGTAATCCGGTGAAAATGGTTCTCGACAACGATCCGACGGGAACAAGAAGGCGAGGTGCACAGCGGGCAAGGTGGATCGATCAGGTGGAGGACGATTTGCGGACCCTCCGCAGACTGCGTGGTTGGCGAAGTGCAGCCATGGACCGAGCTTAATGTAGAAGACTTTTATGTGCAGCACAGGCCGCTCCGGCCTTAGTCTGATAATAAATAAATAATCTTTTCATGGCTGCCCTTCATGCGAAATTGATCAAAGAACCCAAGATAATTTCATCATGGCCTGTCTTATCTGTCTTATGACTATCGCGACCTTTTGCAGTATACTAGTCCCGTTTCTAAGTAACGATAGCATATCTCCACAGCCAATATTCAACATCCTTTGCCTTTACTCCATGGCTTCCGCGACCGGTAACCTCAGGAAGGCTACCTGCGGGCCACAGGGACTGCCTCTTAGGCGTACAGAGGTCTTGTATCTTTCATAGCAAGTGACAATGGATTGGATACACTATGCCCAAGGAGCCGAGAATGTTTTCCATCCGAAAACATGCTAAGTCGGACCGAGAATCGGACTCGCCATCATCGGATTGGCAATCCTACGCCTTTGCTCACAAGGCTTACTGGTGATGTATCGGGGGTGTTCCCTTGATTTAAAGGAATGAAAAGCCGAGCCAGCCTCGGGCTGAAAGCCTCCTAAATAAAGACAAAAAAAATGAAAAGCCGTCTGTCAACAAACGTGTGTATCGTGCTGACAAACCATAAAACATTTCAATGCTTATTCCATTTCCGCCGAACGCAGCTATTTATTTGCCGTCCTACAATATCAGTATCACTTAATAGCCACAATCATCTTGATAACGTAAACAAACCAACTTACTGCACATGTTCATATCCAGAAGTAAATTTACTTTCACTCAAGTGGTACAACATGAGCTCAAAACTCAGTCCTTTAGTTATTTGCCAAATGTTTCTATATGTTCAAATTTGTCTGAGCCTCTATAAAATGGTCCTGGAATTCGATCGCTACGAAATTGAATACAGCATTATCGGTGACTTCTCCAAAATTCGCATTCGCAAATACAACCGCACTACTCCAGTTATCAATGGGTCATATGATTTGTCCATAGACTTAGACAATAGACATGAGGTAATCTTTCTTCAAATTAATGTTACACCTTATTAATGTGAATTATTGTCATTCGTAAGATTGGATTCATCTGTTCCCGTAGCGAGTTGGGTAACAACCAGTACAATTTATTTCCAATGAAGCTGGCTGCCATGCCGGTGTGTGATTTCATCAAAGCTTATGCTGAAGACTATCAGTGGATTTGGGAAAACAAGTCGAACTTTCACAAAGTTGGACCGGAGGGGTTATGTCCATGGCCCAAAGGTGTTTATTGGATTAAGGACATGGCATTGGATGGAGCGATGCTTCCTTCGGTTATTCCCGATGGGTATTATCGATGTTATTTGGACGTGCATCTCGCTGCGACAAAAGAACTTATTCATCATCAAGCTTACTATTCCCGAATACGGCGAGAGTTTTTAAAAAACGTTTAATAAAATTAGGTTAAGGTGTTTTTATTGAACGTTTTATAATTGTTGAAAGATATGGTGAAAATTTTTGAATTCAAAATTTTTTTCTTCCAAATTCATTTATTTAGTAAGCTTTTAACACGGACGGTTTATTAACATATGGTTTATTATCATATCAACCGATATCATCTAATTAGACCCAAAATAATATTTAAAACCCAGAATAATCCAAGTAGCGGTGATGGTGCCTTTCTCGTGTATTATAAAACAAGAAAACACATGAGAGTAACAAGAAAAGTACATGAGAAAGCATTAAGCACTTCCAAAGTTATCAACTCAATCGAGATCTAGATCTCCAAAATTTACCATTTTGTATGAAAAACGGCAAGTGGGATTTTCATTATGCAGGTCACTGTTAATTTTTTACATTTGGCTTGAATGCCTTCAATGAGATTTATAAAAGTCAATTTTTGATCTAACATAAGTTCTAAATATTTTTGCTTTGCTAGACAAATGAATTGGAAGCCCGATTTTGAATAGTTGATTTCAAAGGTTTAGTGAGTTCGGAGAAATGTTTCAATATGTTAAGAAAGGTTCATGCTTTTTATCGGTAGTATAGACTTTGTAGAACATTCGAAAAATCTGAAAAACATGTTGAAGAAAACATCGTAAAAGAACTCGACTTCTATATCAAATAGAACTGAATTTTTCGTAGCAACCTTTTCTGCAAAATTCTTGAAGACAAGGTGTTCAAGGTCAAAACATTTTCGATTACGAATTCATGGAACACTGTGGACTGGTTTCGGATTTGAAGCGTTTGTAAAATTTCTTCCCGGTCAATCGGGAATCCGAATAACGTATCCGTATGAGGGGTATTCGCAGAAATTGGATTGGTGATTGCCTCCACAATTTGCGAGGTTTTCGGCCCTTTAAAATAAAGAAAAAATTAAATCTTGTCGTGAGTTGTTCCCCACAAATCATGCATTTGGCATCCATGTGGCAACTAGTGATCCGAATAAACGAATGTTTTCTCCTCGTGGACTTGAAGACTTGATTCTTACGAAGAGAAAAACGTCTTTTAGCTGGAAGCGGTCAGGAAGCGTTCAGGAAACAACGCAGTGCGTTCTAGTATAGACAGTGCAGTGCGTGGAGACGCGTAGTACATTGTAAGTTAGCCCCACTAAGGCGTTGGCAAATGAGCCTACCCAAGGCATTTTGCCTCGCTAAAATGTTAGAGAGTCATGAAAATAATCTGTTCCTGTCATTTTCGCGATCACGAAATTGAAATCCAGGAACGGCTCTACCGTATCATGCCCTCAGGTGTACTTCATCCCAAAGAAAGGTTGATGATTAAAATGCTGGTGCTATCATACAAAAGACATTGCATCGAACTGCATGAACAACGCTATCAAGATTCTACATTCACGACAAGCGCGCCAGAAAGGAGGATATCATATACATCCGACAATCTTGGCACAGCAGGAACTCCAAGCTGAAGTGTTTATAAGGAAATACAATAGATCTACTGATCTACGAACTGCTGTGAAACGGAAAACTACAGGCCCCACTTCAATCGGTAGGAACACAAGAAAGATGGCCCTGGTAGTTCTTAGACATTATTGATGAGATCTTTCGAATACCTCGATCGAATGAAACACACTCTATACAAATACCCACTATTTTACAAACGATGTTTCATCTAGATAGTTCATACAGTTCCCTTATTTTGGTTGATGGGCAACAGTGCCTAAATCCGTTCATGCCATTAAAAAATGAGTTATGTGGGCGTAATCATGCACTTCTTTTCGCTAATAGAAGTTGGAGTACACTACACCAACATATTATAAATTCCTCCTAAATGTTTATTAGCAATATTTGGCTTTATGAACCCATATTAACTTTGTAAATGCCGAACAACTTTTTTGCAAAATCGTTGTTTAATAATTCGCATTGTCGCTCGTATACCTTCGAAGAGTGAAATATTTGTGGTTTAGTATTTTCCCACAACTTCATTTCATTTATTTAGTTTACATCTAAACAGATAACACTGAATCACAACCATTTGACGCCACAATACACGGTTCGAGGCCGCATCTCTCCATCCTCGGATACGCCCCTAGCTCGCCAAGTCGTTTTGCACCTGGTCTGCCCATCTCGCTCGCTGCGCTCCACGCCGTCTCGTACCTGCCGGATTGAAAGCAAACATCATCTTTGCAGGATTGCTTTCCGGCATTCTTGCAACATGTCATGCCCATCGCACCCTTCCCGCTTTAGCTACCTTCTGGATACTGGGTTCGCCGTAGAGTTGGGCGAGCTCATGGTTCATTCTTCGCCGCCACACACCGTCTTCTTGCACACCGCCAATGATGGTCATAAGCACCCGTCTCTCGAATACTCCGAGTGCTTGCAAGTCCTCTTTGAGCATTGTCCATGTTTCATGTCCGTAGAGGATAACCGGTCTTATAAGCGTCTTGTACATGACACATTTGGTGCGGTGGCGAACCTTTTTCGACCGTAGTTTCTTCTGGAGCCCGTAGTAGGTCCTACTTCCACAGATGATGCGCCTTCGTATGTCACGACTAACGTTGTTGTCGGCCGTTAGCAAGGATCCGAGGTAGACGAATTCCTCGACCACCTCGAAGGTATCCCCGCCTATCGTAACACTGCTTCCCAGGCGGGCCCTGTCGCGCTAGGTTTCGCCCACAAGCATGTACTTTGTCTTTGACGCATTCACCACCAGTCCAACTTTTGTTGCTTCACGTTTCAGGCGGGTGTACAGTTCCATGGGCGTAGCCAGGATTTCGAGAAGGGGGGGGGCCAAATTGTGTGGTCTTCTAAATCGTAGTTTTATACTAGTTTTATAAAAATACATGAAACCAAATCCAAACCAAATCGAAACAATAATGATTAAAACAATAATGGATTTCAAAATACGTGATTTATTGCTCATCAGATATTTTTAAATAAAGTGAGAAAAATATTAACGAACTTAGTATTCAGAAAGAATATAAAATCGGCTATAACAATTATTATAAAAATCCTGCATTCTTCCATAAGTTAAAGAAAACTAAAACCATACATCTGAATTTCTAAACAAATCCTCTCTGAAATAATATTTATTATAAAATAGGCAGAAAAATCAATATGCAAATTCCAGGAATTCCTTCGACAATTGCTCCTGGCATTCTATCCGGAATTCTATCAGGGATTCTTTAGGAATGCCTCCAGCAACTTCTTCGGCAGTGTCTCCAGGAATTCCACCATAAATTTTGCCGGGAATTGATCCGAAAATTCCACCATTATTTACTCCAAGAAAATATTCACGAACTTCTATATAAGTTCTGCAGAATTCCCTGCATTAGTTCAAATTATTTCGTGCTGTTTCCCATAATCTTTAAGAATAAGAATATTCCGTGGAAATTCCGCAGAATTGCCAGTAAACATTCCTGAGAATTTCACGAAAAATCTTCGAATTTCTTGTGTAAATTCCATAACATTTTCCGTGAATTGTTTCGAATAATTTCTTGTGAAAATTTTAAAGATAATCTCCAGGAATTCCACCGGAAATTTATACAGAAATTATATCGAAAATGAAATCAACAATGGAATTTTCGGAGGAATTCCTAGATTAATTCGCAATGAAATCCTGAAAAAATTCCGGTGGAAACTTCAAGATTTCCACTGGGAGATCCTCCAGGAGTTTCTCCAAAAATTCCTCCTGGAATTCTTCCACCAAGAATTTCTCTAGGATTTCCTTCGAGAATTATTCCGGTGGTTCTATCGGCAGTTCCTCTGAAAATTTTTCCGGTGATTTCGGCAGAACTGGAATTTATTTAGGCTTCTTCAGGAATTTATATAAATTTTCCACCAGAAGCTCCTCCGAGAATTTCTCTGCGAGCTCCTCAGGGAATTCTCCGGGAGGTCCTCTGATGATGATGATGGTCCAGCTACAAACCCCAACAAAGGTTTCAGCTAGACGAGATTTGTCCATAAGATGAATTCTCTTGTTTCCGAGAATGCTTCTGGTAGTTTCCCCGGGGTTCTTTTGAAAATTCCTCGGGAGTTTCTTCAGAAATTCTTCCAGAAAATTCCTTCGAGAGTTCCTCCGGGAATTCCACCAGCAATACATCCGGGAGTTTCTCCGGAAATTCCTCCGGGAGTTCCACCAGAAGCTATTCCAGGAAATTATTCAGGCTTTTTTCAGGAAATCATTTAGGCTTTCTTCAGAAATTAAGCTGGAAATTCCTTCCGAAGTTCTTCCGATAGTTTCTCTGGGAGCTCATCTGGGAGGTCCTCTAGGAATTCTTCTAGGAATTCCTCCTGAAATTCCTCCGTGAGTTCTTACGGGAGATCTTACGGGAGCTCCTCCGGCAGTTCCTTCTGAAATTCCTCCGGGAGATCCACCAGCAGTTTCTACGAGTATCCCTGCGGGAGTTTCACTGGCAGTTTCTCCGGGTGTTTCTCTGAAAAGGAACTCCCGGAGGAACTCCCAGATTAATTTCCGGAGGAACTCCCGAGGGATTTTCTATAGGAATTTCCGGAGAAATTATCAGAGGAATTCTCGGAGGAACTGCCGGTGGAACTTCTGGAGGAATTTATTAAAGAACTTCAGGAAGAATTTCCGGAGGAAATCCTGGAGGAACTCTCGTAAGAATTCCAGGATGAACTCCCAAAGGAACTTCCGTAAGAATTCTTAAAAGAACCTCCCGGAGGAATTCCCGTAAGAACTCCCAGAGAAATTCTCCGAGGAATTTCTGGAGGAATTTGTAGATAAATGCCTAAAGAAATGCTAAATTAATTCCTGAAAGAAAGCCTGATTGAATTCCCGAAGTAACTACTGATGGAACTTCAGAGGAACATCCGGTGGAATACCCTAGAGGAAGAGAAAAAATATTTCAGAAGGAACTTCCGAAATCCCATTTTCCGTGAAATTCCTGCCAAATATCGTCCAAGAATTCCCTGTAAAGTTCCTGGAGGTATTACCGGAAAATTTCTTGGAAAAACTCCTGGAAGAACTCCCGGAGGAACTCCAGCAAGCACTTACGGGGGAACTCCCACATGGAAGTCCTGAAATAATTCTTAGATAAGTTCCTAAAGGAATTTCCGAAAAAAATATCTGAAGGAATTCCCAGAAAAATACCAGGAGGAATTAATGCAGAATTTCCCAGATGAAATCCTGTAGGTATTCCCAGATGAATTGCTGAAGAAAATCCCTGTGGATTGTTCCGAAGAAATTTCTGGAAGAACTCTTGGCAGATATCCGAGTAAATTGCGAGTGAAGTCCGGAAGGAATTCTAGTACACTTCCGCGGAAAATCTCCCGGAGAAATTTCTAAAGGAATTCCTGGAGAAGTACCTGAAGAAACTCCCGAAAAAATACCTGGAAGAATTTCTGGGGAAATATTTGGACGAATTCCAGGAGAAATTCATGAAGATATTTCTAGAGGATTTCTTGAAGGATATTCTGAAGTAATTGCGAAAAGAATTCCAGTTTGGAATGCTAGATGATTTTGCTATTGAATGTTTGGAGGTATTCCCGGAAAATTTCCTGGAAGTAATCCCGGAGGAATTAAAATAAGAGTTCCGAGAGGAATGCCCGGAGAAGTTCCCAGAAGAATTTCCGAAGAAATTTCTTATAGATTTACAAGTGAAATTATGGAGTTAAATCGGAGGATTTCCGTCATAAATTTTTGAAGAAACTTCTGGTAGAATTTTGGGAAGAAATTCCGTATGTATTCTTGATGGAACTCTCGAATGCATGCCTGAAGAAAATGCCGGATTCTTCCTGAAGAGAGATTAGCCGAAGAAATATCTAGAAGTAAATCTTGGAGAGAAGAAAAGAAATCTTCAAGGAATTTCCTCGTGAATTTCCTAAAAAAAATTATTGGGGGGTTTCTAGATAAGGAGGAATTACAATTACCGGAGAAGGATTTTCGAACGATTTTCAGAGGAATTTGTGGATAACTTTCCGGAGGAATTCCGAAGTTCTCAGGAGAGCTTCTAGAAGGATTTCAAGGAGAATTTTTGAGCCCGAAATGTTTCGAGTTGTTTTGAACTTTCATATATTATGGATCCTGGATGCCCTAATAAGTTTTTGGAATCTTTTGAATTTCAACCACCTATTTCTGTATATGATTGGATCGTAAAGTGCACATGTTTGAGGGAATTCATTTCAGTACCCGTTCAATCTTTCCACAACTTAGGGGGGGCGACGCCCCACCCCCTGGCCCCCCTTGGCTACGCCCTTGTACAGTTCTGCCACCTTTGCAAATGTTCGGCCGACAATGTCCATGTCTTCTGCGAAGCAAATAAATTGACTGGATCTGTTGAAAATCGTACCCCGGCTATTACACCCGGCTCTCCGCATGACACCTTCTAGCGCAATGTTGAACAACAGGCACGAAAGTCCATCACCTTGTCTTAGTCCCCGGCGCGATTCAAATGAACTGGAGTGTTCGCCCGAAATCTTCACACAGTTTTGCACACCATCCACCGTTGCTTTGATCAGGGAAGCTGTTCTCGTCCATAATTTTCCATAGCTCTACGCGGTCTATACTGTCCTATGCCGCCTTGAAATCAACGAACAGTTGTTGCGTTGGGATCTGGTATTCACGGCATTTTTGTAGGATTTGCCGTACAGTAAAGATCTGGTCCGTTGTCGAGCGGCCGTCAACGAAGCCGGCTTGATAACTTCCCACGAACTCGTTCACTAATGGTGACAGACGACGAAAGATGATCCGGGATATCACTTTGTAGGCGGCATCAAGGATGGTGATCGCTCGAAAATTCTCACACTCCAGTTTGTCGCCTTTTTTGTAGATGGGGCATATAACCCCTTCCTTCCACTCCTCCGGTAGCTGTTCCCAGATTCTGACTATCAGTTTGTGCAGGCAAGTGGCCAGCTTTTCCGGGGCCATCTTGATTAGCTCAGCTCCGATACCATCCTTACCAGCTTTATTGATCTTTAGCTGTTGAATGGCATCCTTAACTTCCCTCAAGGTGGGGGCTGGTTGGCTTCCATCGTCCGCTGAACTGACGTAGTCATCTCCTCCGCTGCCTTGACTTTCACTGACTGTACTCTCAGCGCCATTCAGATGTTCCTCGTAGTGCTGCTTCCACCTTTCGATCACCACACGTTCGTCCGTCAAGATGCTCCCATCCTTATCCCGGCACATTTCGGCTCGCGGCACGAAGCCTTTGCGGGATGCGTTGAGCTTCTGATAGAGCTTGCGTGTATCTTGAGAACGGCACAGCTGTTCCATCTCCTCGCACTCCGCTTCTTCCAGGCGGTGTTTCTTCTCCTGAAAAAGGTGGGTCTGTTGTCTCCGCTTCCGTCTATAACGTTCCACGTTCTGCCGGGTACCTTGCTGCAGCGCGACCTCCCGCGCTGCGTCCTTCTCCTCCAGAATCTGTCTGCACTCTTCGTCGAACCAATCGTTCCGTCGACTTCGACCCATATACCCGACGTTGTTCTCCGCTGCGTCGTTAATGGCTGCTTTAACTGTATTCCAGCAGTCCTCAAGAGGGGCCCCATCGAGCTCACCCTCTTCCGACAACGCAGCCTCGAGATGCTGCGCGTATGCAGTGGCGACATCAGGTTGCTTCAGTCGCTCTAGGTCGTACCGCGGCGGTCGTCGGAAACGAACATTGTTGATGACGGATAGTTTTGGGCGCAGTTTAACCATCACCAGATAGTGGTCAGAGTCGATGTTAGCGCCACGATATGTTCTGACGTCGATAATGTCGGAGAAGTGCCGTCCATCAATCAGAACGTGGTCGATTTGTGATTCTGTCTGCAGTGGTGATCTCCAGGTGTACCGATACGGGAGGCTGTGTTGGAAGTAGGTGCTGCGAATGGCCATGTTCTTGGAGGCGGCGAAATCAATTAGTCGTAGGCCGTTTTCGTTCGTCAGCCGGTGAGCGCTGAACTTCCCAATAGTCGGTCTAAACTCCTCCTCTTGGCCAACCTGAGCGTTCAAATCTCCTATGATGATTTTGACGTCGTGGCTTGGGCAACTGTCGTACTCACGTTCCAGCTGCTCGTAGAATGCGTCCTTATCATCATCAGTGCTTCCGGAGTGTAGGCCTCTAACAATATCAAAAATCGAAAACAAAAGCCGAAAAATGTTTTTTTGTTTTAAATTTTAAAAATACTTAGAGGCGTCGAAAAATATGGGTTCTTTGGAGAAGTTTACCTTTAAAAAAAATGGATTAAGTGAATAAAAAATGTTGAAGGGAAAGGTCAAATTGAAACCATTAATTTTTTTTTTTTTAAATTCAATCCATAGCCACTTCTGAAAATTCTTAAAAATGTTTGAAGACATGCTTCTAGGAAATGATCTTGCAAAACAAGTTTTATAACTTATCCGAGGATGTCTGAAAAAATCTTTTGAAATATGAGAGGACCTTCGGAAAGTCCTTGAAATTCAGTTTTTGTGCTACCCACGTCTCGGAACGTGACCGCGCCTCTGGGTGTCACATAACACATTTAACGTAATATGTGAATATGTACGTTATGTGGAAGATATTGATTTGGAAAATGTATTGGAGGTAACCACTTTCCCTTCGATGGGACTCGAACCCATGACCCTACAGAGTCCCATCGAAGGGAAAGTGGTTACCTCCAATACATTTTCCAAATCAATATCTTCCACATAACGTACATATTCACATATGAGTTTTCATAACATTGTAAATTAACGTCCAAGTCGGGTGGTTTAATCCCCGGAAATAGGCAATTACCTTTGATTGAACTGACATTTAACGTAGTTCCAAAGGAACTTGACCATCAAAAATTATTACTGCCTTTAATAATTGAAACTGCATTTAATAACTTTGTATTTTTTCGGTATTTAAAAAGTTGCTGTTGTTCTTTTTGATCCATACTCGCTCACTTTGAGTGATTAATTGTTTAACCTCGCGACAGATTACAAATTAACAACTATTCTAAAAGATCAGATAAAAAATTGGTAATACTATATTCCATATAAAGTTATCCGTATTGATTAGTAAAATAGAAGTTGTATAGATCGCATCACTATTCTTGGTGAATCCCGATCTACGTTTCTAATTACCCCACCCAACCAACATAACTTCCTTTCCGTGGCTATTGTGGAGATGCAGAGGTATCCTCGGTCTCTAGTAGCAACACACAAAAATCACACACTAGCATTCCCGGCTTTTCTCTTCTTATTGCTCTAAAGGAGTGTTGCCGGGGAAGAGCGTTATTAGACAATTTCTTCTAGTGTTCAGCTTTGGACCATACGCTAAAAGGACGACAGTTCATCGTGGGTTTTTAAGAAGAGGAAAAGATGATGACAATTACTGGTCTTCTCCTCCGCTATGGGGTTTTCCGTAGAAGAGAAGAACAGAATTTGCTTCAACCTCACGAATTCTGTTACATTTTCAATCAAAATTATCTATTTTGCTACAACCTCATCGTAATCTTTTGCACTTGCTTCAGAATGTTTGTTGAGTGCTTTAAAATAGGCGGAGATGTGCCGAAGCGAAATAGCCTGCCAGATAGTTATCTGAAGTTTTACATTGACCCAACATGGTCAATCCTCCATGTTTTCTATCAAACTATAACTAACATGTGTATCGTGCTGACAAGCCATAAAACAATTTAATGCCATTACTTTTTATCCTATGCAATCAATTTTACTTAACAGTCAGAGTCATCTAGATAACATAAACAAACCAACTAGTTGCACATACTTATATTCAGAAGCGAATTCCCTTTCACTCAAGTAGTACAACATGAACACAAAACTCAGTTCCATAGTTATTTTTCAAATTTTTATATATGTTCAAACTTGCTTTAGCCTCTATAAAATGATTCTCGAATTTGATCGCTACGAGAACGAATACAGCATTATCGGTAATTTCTCCAAAGTTCGCGTTCGCAAATACAACCGCACTACTCCAGTCATTAATGGTTCATACGAGTTGTTTATAGATTTGGGTGGCAAACATGAAGTAAGTAGTTTTAAATCATATGTGATATTAATGATATTAATGTGATTTTGTTATGCGAAAGGTTGGATTAACTTGTTCCCGTAGCGAGTTGGGTAACAACCAGTACAATTTGTTTCCAATGAAGCTGACTGCCATGCCGGTGTGTGATTTCATCAAAACCTACGCCGAAGACTATCAGTGGATTTGGGAAAACAAGTCAAACATTCACAAAATCGGACCGCAGGGGTTATGTCCATGGCCCAAAGGAGCTTATTGGATTAAGGATGTGGCATTGGATAGTTCGATGCTTCCCTCGGTCATCCCTAACGGATATTATCGCTGTTATTGGGACGTGCGTCTCATCGCGACAAAAGAACTTGTTCAGCGTCAAACTCTCTATGCCAGAATACGACGAGAATTTATGAAAAATGCTTAATAAAAATAGGCTCAGATATTTTTATTGAATGTTTTATAAATGTTGAGAAAAATTTAATTCTAATAGGAAGCAAATTCCAATTATTTTTATGGATTTATTGGTTAATATTCATTTAATTACACTACGGACTAGCAAGGTACTGAATTAGAACTAAATAACTATTAAATGCTTCACTCTCCTCTTTCGCACCATTCCATCACGTCGCAAGTTTTAGTCCTCTAGACTACAACCGAGCGATAACGAATGGTTGTAAGGTAAGGTGCCGTTCGCACAGGTGCCACCACTTTTGCCACGGGAGCAGCGGCCACCAACTTGGCAGCGGCTGGAGTGGCCACCACAGCAGGAGCAGCTGCAACTGCGGGAACTGCTGGAACCGCCGGAACCGCAGCAGCCACTGCTGGCGCTGGAGAGTACACCGCATAGGAGAACAGTGCCGGAGCTTGCGGCACATAGAATGCGGCGAAAGACGGTGCAGGGACGTGGAAATGTGGTGGTGCGACTGCTGCTGGGACGGCTGGGGCGGCTACTGCTACTGGAACAATTCCGTTGTAGGTTCGGGCAAACACCTGGGAGCTCTGTGCAGTGACAAACGCAGGTCCTGCCACTGCCGGGGTTAGAACGTGCGGCTTGGCACTGACCGCAGCTACCAAAAGGCAAACAGCAACGATGGACTGCAATGTATCAATCAGGTCAGTAAGTGTAGATCAATTAGGGCTATCGATTGGACATAATCAGTCGATTGGATAACTTACCACCTTGGCGAACATTATGGTTTCGACTGTGAGTGAGTGAAGCGAACTCAACCGCAACGCTTTGCGAACAATTAGTGAATATTAAGTGAATAATGCCGTTATCGGTATTTATACATCGAATGTTGATTAATGCTGGGCTAATAAGTGCCCTCCCATTGTTCCTAGCGGTAGTGTATGGTCAAAAATAGTTGAGGCGTGGAGTTTTGGTGCGGGGTACCTTGATTTGGCGTTTGGTGCAAAGCAAGGCGTGCATCACGATTTTTGGATATTTTTTTGAATAATTTAATTTGATTTAGGCTTTTCGTACATCAGCGCAAATGATGCAACTATGACATTGAACTCAAATATATGCTAAAGTTGTTAATGTTACTGAATTAAAATGTGTGCGAGGGACTGCATTTCGATGTAAAATTTGCAATTGAAAGCGGCACCAAATTTAATTCACCATAAACATTAAAAAAAATTAAAATTAGATATTCAAAGTTCACCAAAAATCAAATACGATAAACGCAATCTCTATATATTAAGTTTCGAGAAATTTTTAAATAGAACTTTATGTTCGTCACTAACAAGAATTGTAAGTTTCCAATAAAGACAAACCTTCCTGAACCCGAAACTAATTTCACTCACGTTTTCCAGGGCACCCAATACGGAAACATAACATTAACATTTCGGATATTTCCCCGATCCTAAGAACAATAAGCAAATTATATTGCGAACGTTGTAATATATACAATATACATTATTCTTTCGGGGCCCTTCTTAGCCGTGCGGTAAGATCCTACAAAGGCTACAAAGCAAGACCATGGGTTCGATTCCCGGTGCCGGTCCAGGCAATTTTCGGTTTGGAAATTGTCTCAACTTCCCTGGGCACAAAAGTGTCATCGTCTTAGCCTCATGACATACTAATGCAGAAATGGTAGCTTGGCTTAGAAACATCGCAGTTAATAACTGTGGATGTGGGGGATGTAATGTCAATGAAGAGAAGAGAAGAATATAAAATTCTATGTAGCACAATATAAAATTATACATTGAAAAAAAAAGGTCCTGTGTTTGTGTTTGGCGAAAATCGTGATTTTTTTTTACCTTTTAGGGTTCCCAACGGATTCTATATGGTTCTATCTCTGTTGAATATTGTTTTCTATTTCCGGCATTCATACCTAGTGACAAGCCCATTGATGTCTAAAAATGATTGATGTCTTAAAATGTCTATGATGATTCGAAACGGATCGAAACGAAATATAGATTTACTTTCGAGACTTCGAAACGATACGAAATCGGGGTCCCTTTAATTCGAAATTTTACGAAACGAAACGAAATTATAAAATTTTTCTCCGCGGATTTTATATTAAATTGGTTTTACATTATGTACGGAATTTCAATTTCACTTTTCAAAGTCAAATAACTGTTTTGCGACCAATATAGTTAAAATAAGAGAAGAAATAGTCAACCCACACTCCAAATTCCAATATAACCCACACTCCATAGCACTTGCGCTTAGGCGATTGACGTCGCAAACCGCACGGCTACGAAGCCCACTGCTGAAGCATACTTTATGTTTACTTATCAGCGTTGTTTTATGGTATTGAGCTAATTCGAAATTAGAAAATGAATGCATTGATTTTATTTGTTATCCAATGGAATACTCCGTCGTGCGTATACGCAGATAGAGAATTGATAATAGCATACATTTGCTTACTAGCAGAATCCTGTGAACCTTTCTAAAATGCACAATAATTTTTCCTTTCTCATACAAAACATTGTATCAAAAGGCTATCATACTTTCAAATTCAAACTTTTTATAGGAGACTCGGCCCAAAGTCTTATATGCAATCAGCTCGACGAACTGAGCTATTGTCTGTTTGTCCTTGTATATGTGTTTGGGCATATGAGGAATGCCAAAATTGTTGCCAAATTTCCATCATTATTCGATATTTCATGGGCTACAGCTCTTCGATGAACCTACGCCGCATGGAGTATCCTTCTGCACCAGAATCGATCCTGAGCCAATCGCTCCCAGTTGCCCTGAACATTGAGCGCCCTCAGGTCCTCTTCAACTGTAAAAAGCCATCGTGTACGCGGCTTTCCACGAAGCCTGCGGCATTTTCTGGGTTCTCTACTAAATATTATCTTCGCTTGACGTTCTTCCAGCATACGAACAACGTGACCAGCCCACCGTAGTCTGCCGTGTTGTATAAGCTTAATAATATCCAGCCCTTTATACACCTGGTACAATTCGTGATTCATGCGACGCCGCCAGATATCGTTCTCCTGTTTACCGCCGAGTATTGTCCGCAGCACCTTACGCTCAAACACTCCGAAAGCTCTCCGATCAGCCTCCTTTAACGTTTATGTCTCATGGCCGTTTAAAGCCACCGGAAGAATCTGAGTAGTATACAGCGCGAATTTTGTTTTCGTTTGCAGACTACGGGACTTAAGCTGGTTACAAAGTCCGCAATAAGCCCTATTTGCAGCTGCAATACGCCTTTTCACCTCACGGTAATTACATTATCGCACGTCACTAATGTTCGATGATATACAAATGCTTCTACCACCTTTCACCATCCAGCACCATTTAGCTACCACCACTACTACGATGATTGCCAGCGACCATGTACTTCGTTTTACTGGTATTGATCGTGGGTCTAATCCTCGCTGTCTCCCTCTTAAAAGGCACAAAAACCTCTTCCACGGCACGGCGATCAATCCCGTTAATATTGATATCGTCCGCAAATCCCAGGAGCATATGCAATCTTGTGATAATGGTACCGCTTCTTTGCACACCAGCTCTCCTAATCGCTCCCTCGAGCGCTTTATTGAACAGTAGATTCGAGAGTGCATCACCCTGCTTTAATCCATCTAAGGTAACAAATGACGTCGATATTTCATCCGCAACCTTTCACTTGATTTCGATCCGTCCAACGTTATACGAATCCGCCGTATCAGTTTCGCCGGAAAACCATGTTCAAGCATCCCTAGCAGCACACTTATCATATACCAGTTATTAAAACCTCTGTATAACTAAATCAAGTTACATATGAGTTGCTGCAACCAAATCAGTCCAAATTGTGCTGCTTGGGATAATTTTCTATAATTCATTCCGTTTCACTGAATCGTACGCCGCCTTGAAATCAATTAACAGATTATGTGTCTGCAAGTTGTACTCCTGGAATTTATCAAGGATTTGTCTCAGGGTAAACATTTGATCCGTCGTTGATCGGCCCTCAAGAAAACCTGCTTGGTATTCGCCGACGTTTTGGCGCTGTCTTTTTCCGCACGCCATTGACAGACTCATAGAACCTCCGCATATAAGTCTGCTCCATTTTTTCCTCCGCCTCGCTAATCACTTGTTCTTCATATTCTTTCTTCTTCCGTTTTTCGTTGGGTTCGTTTTTCGGCTGCTTTTGCTTCCTTGTACCGATCTCTGTTCGATTGGGTACCCGACACCAACATCCGGTTTCTGGCAACGTTCTTCTCGTCTGTCACTCTCTGACACTCCACATCGAACCAACCCTTCCTTGGTCGCCTCTGTGCAATGCCTACCACTGCTCGTGCTGTTGTGCTCACCGCTCCATGGATCGACTCCCATAGATCGTTACTTGATTCCACCGCATCACTCGCTTCATCTGCTTGCCCATCATTAAGAAACCAACTCCATGCTCTGCTTTTCCGCCGCCGCTGTGATAGATGTTATATTTGAATGCAGTGTTGGTCGTGGCGGGGTCCACGGCTCGGAATTCACGTTCTCCGGATCTAGGCCATAGGACTTCTTGAATAGCGGCCACGTTCACTCCAACCTTCTGCAGTTCACGAGCCAGAAGGTTCACTCGTCCAGGTTCATTTAGGGTCCTGACATTCCAGGTACCAAGTTTCCAATCATAGTCCTTTTTTCGTTGCCGGGTCCATCATCAACCGACTTCAATTAAATGCAAGAAACAGCTGTTATGATCAGTATGAGCTGAAAGCAATCATGAGTAACAGTAAAAGGTATCAATAACAGAATAAGTCATTGTTTCCTCCCCTTGGATATGTTATCGTGATGCGATGGGTGGGCTTACGCCATTTGCACTGAGATGGCACCCAAAGACATATTCTGTCGTCACAAGTTGACTATTTTTGCTTGGTGCCATGTCCCATATCTGACATTGATGCACAAATTTAACGCATGTGCATGTGATCCAACGAACGTTGTGTCTTGATGCTTTGAATGGTAGTGCAGTCAGGCAGAAGCCTTTTTCATCAGTGATAATGATGTGAGTTCCCTCCTTTTCGGCAATTCTTTTCTGATACGTTCCCTGTGACGATGAGTCGTAGCTACGCTTATATTTAAATAGCTAGGCATTTATTGATAAACACTGTATTCACTTCGAAGAGCCATAATAAAAAAAAATACCTCACATTATTATGATGGTATATAAACAATCTTATGACGGCTTCATTCTCGATCATTTTTACTAATAGATAGGGAATAGGTGTGATGAAGCTTTACTTTGCTGCTTAGCTAAAAATCGTACAGATCAGTCTATATGATTAAGAATGAGTTAATGGGAGAGAATATCTAATTAAAATTGTAAATATAACGTCTTTTTAGTCAGTTCAACAGTGTCTTAATGGACGACATGATCCTTAAACGGCTGGAAAACTGCTTCAAAAGTTATTAACTTGTAATTTTCATAAATCGGGGATTGAACTTCCGACTCAGTTTCTATGATGAAGCATGTAAGTTAAAAAAACTGTTTCGGTCGATTTTGAACGCGTATAATGACAATAGACATCTAAATAGCATAACAACTCAAAAAATAATTTGACTCTTACAAGAAAATGACAAAAATGACTTTAAACTATTACGATGTTAGTTAGAATTACACCTCTCTGACTATTTATGAACGTAATTCCCTCTGATTCAGTTGCTACAGCGTCTTCTTGGACGACATGTTTCGTGTACGGCTGGCAAACTGCTTCAAAAGGAATTATGCAACTTGTTCGGTATCATAAAGGCCTGGTGTAGAGGTCTCTATTCTGTTCAGAGTCCCGCTAGTAAACATAAAAAACAGAATGTGACATTGTGGAGCATTTTTCTTTTGCTCGGGAAGCACCACCTTCGGTCAAATAGCCTGTTCGATCAATCTGAGCGTTACAGCCTATTCAGATTACGCCATTGATGATAATAAATATCATGATGAAGAGTTACTCGACGCCAATCCCCATACATTCAGCTTTCTGTGGTGAATGCAATAGAAAATATTATATAAATTATATTAAGCTATTAACTTGATATGCCCTATAGTACATCATGCTTCAGTTACATTTACGAACATATTTGGGATTTAGGGGCCCTCCTTAACCGTGCGGTAAGACGCGCGGCTACAAAGCAAGACCATGCTGGGAGTGGCTAGGTTTGATTCCCGGTGCCGGTCTAGGCAATTTTCGGGTTGGAAATTGTCTCGTCTTCCCTGAGCATAAAAGTATAATCGTGTTAGCCTCATGATATACGAATGCAAAAATGGTAACTTGGCTTAGAAACCTCGCAGTTAATAACTGTGGAAGTGCTTAATGAACACTAAGCTGCGAGGCGGCTCTGTCCCAGTGTGGGGATGTAATGCCAATAAGAAGAAGAAGAAGTAATTGATCATGCCCTTTGAAGCGATTTGGATAGGAAGAGTGGAATCGCCAACTGCCTGTTGTTAACATCTCGTGAATAAAGGGCGGGCTCTTCTCCTCATCTATTGGGTCAATCTGAGAAACGAGGGCTAGATTATAATATTGTATGTACCAGGGTTGTTAATCGTTGATTTATCGTTATCGCCGATAAAGTTGATTGTGATCAACGTCATTGGTTGCTACGATAACGATGAATCAACTGAATTATTATCGGAGTTCGATGATTTAACGTAAGTTAACTCGATAATTTTGCGAAAATGGGGTTACTAGATTATGCGAATAAAATTAGTGTAAAATTTTGACAGAAGTCGAGAATGGAACAAATTGTTTGCACCCGGTTGACCAGACTTATGGGCCAAACACAATGGATACGTTTGCGTGCGTTTTGACAGTTTTCCCATGGGAAAACTGTCAAAACGCACGCAAACGTATCCATTGTGTTTGACCCTTTAGTTCTGATTGAAGAGGGGCACTCTAGAATTAATGCATAATGCCTGCTACTCTACGAAACGAATCTACGAAACGAAGTGAAGTGTTCTGTTGGTGGTTTAGGGATTTTTTTCACTATGCAGCATAGGTGTTACGATGAGAAGACCGCGGAAATTTGCAGTACCCAGGCGGACATAATTCTCTGCGACAAAGACAATTAAATATAAGTACAATATAACTGAGAGCGCAATCCTTATCGTATAAGCAAGAATATTCAGCTGGAATAGGAACCCCTCGACAATATATTGGGATTCAAGTACTAGAAATGTATTTGATCCAGCGATCTGTAGTGCTGCAGGCATAGAGCACCATTATCGAGTAAACATACTCTCAATAGATTGATGGACTAATCTCGTCACCTATTCAATATGATTCGGTTAGGCTAAGGAGTTTGGTCTACACTGTGAGTCATAAAATAGTCATATATCTGGGTGCTCCAGATCTTAAAAATAAAAGTTTTATTAATCACTAATTTATTTGTGGACGCAATAGCGCCCGTGGCAAGTGTTTTTTTTTTTTTTTTCAATATGAACGGTTCATTAATTCATGCATTTAAAAAAAAATCAAAATTTTCGACGTCTGCTGTCTGTGATTTTTTTCATCAAATGCTGTTTCTGGTTGTCTAAGGCTGTCACTGGTTTTGTTTTCTGCATCTGATAGTATAAAAGAATTGAAGCGTCGAATATTTTATTTTTTGTGAGAATTTCCCCGCGTGCTGCGTCTGGTTGGCTAGTCACCGGACAGACAAACAGGGCTATTATATTAATCATACTAGATTAAACAGAAGTATAGACTTTAAAAATGAAATAATATTTTGGTCAATTCGGTGACCCCTTTGAATCCCAATTTAATTCCAGGATTTAAAGGCGTTTCTGAATATTGTAAGGCGATACAATGCTTAAAACAGATATTGCAAACACAACTTGTGAATATTTGTACTTTTAACTGTAGTACACGTTACAGTTAACTCGATAATTATCGATAAATCAACGAATACTCGATAACGATAAAGTTAATTCAACGCTCACTTTATCGTCAACGAAGCATCATCGTACAACCGTTACCGTTATCATCATCATCATCATCATCATCATCATCAGTAGTAATTGATCATGCCCTTGAAAGGATATTTTTTTTCGAAAATAAATTGAAATATAAAATTTAAAATTCATTCCAATGTGTATTTCATTTGATCTTCAATTCGAAATTCAACCAGACGGAGTTTGTGCTATCTTGCTCGGGGTGTAATCAATGCGGCATGTTGTAAATTCAATCCATTCTGTAGCTATTCAAAATCATTGCCATGGGACCGGTCTCTTAGTAGATGGTGTAAGGGGACAATCCGTAGTTGTAGGCCACTGGAGTTCCGTAGGAGTAGGCAGACACTGGAGCACTATAGACACTTGGGGAAACGAGGCTGGAGTATGCCAGTGGGCTGGGAACTCCGTGATAGGTGCTGGTCACATAGGGGCTACGGGCAGCAACAACAGCTGGGGCGACAGCACTAACCACGGCAGGCGAGCTGTAGCTGGTAACGGTCGAAATTCCTGGGCGGGCAGCCACGGCGGCGATGGCAACGGCGAGGACGAACTGTAGGATGAGAAAGACATTTGATTGTTGTTAGATTCTTGAATCCTTAAACATTCTTCAAACTTACCAGTTTAGCGAACATTTTGACTGAGGTTTTGTGGTTCTGCTGACGCGAGAAGCTGTTAGAGTTGCTGAAGTTTTGATTATGATTTACTGCCTGTCCCAATGGCTCCTTTTATACTCGAAAAATGTAACACATTCTCTCTGCACACATTCTAACCAGAACCGAAATCCAGAATATTTAATACCCGACGCGCTTGACATACCGCATCCAGTTTCCAGACGAGCAAAAACATTTCTTACATGCGTATCAAGTGGTCATCTATAATTGCTCCATGTAGACATAAGAGCGATACGTTGGAGTGCGAATGAACCGAGACGGAACGAAATCGCAAAAACTTCAATCGGGATCAGCAGTAATAGCAGGCACCTAGTGCTTTCGGTTTCATGAATTAGCTGGAGGTGAGATTCCGAAAAAAAATTGGCATTTAAAATACCGGCGGATCCGGTTCAAAGCGCCATAGTATTGCAAGTGTTCACACCCTTTAATGGGTAAAGAAATAAAAATAAACATGAAAAGATTGTTCTTGCTCTGGTTTGGTTAATTGATAGAACATACTGGTTTTTGATCCGATAGATTATACATTTGGTTAGTGAAATGTATTTCGTGCTAAAAAGATTTATTTCAAAATGTGAACCAGCCGACCAAAAAATGTGATCAGTAGATCCAAATCAATTATGGACAGGGAGTCATTAGAAGCTTTATGGCTAGTTTAATAGGCAAATTTTATTACTTTACTTTATTGACTATTTTTTCGTAATATTCAGTGAGTATACTTCTTATTCTTTTTCTTCTTTGATGGCATTATGATCTTTGATGGATGGTTTCTAAGCCAATTACACGCTTTGCATTAGTAAAAACAACTTAGATAGCAACTAACAATCTACCTCTATACCCGTCATAAATCTTTATTATTCAATCGTTAATTACTTGTTTTGACGTGGAACTACAGTTTTGTTTGATACGGAGTACATTTCAGAATTTGAAAAAATTAGACCGTCACGAAAAAATGATAGGCTAATATATATAATGGGCTAATAATAGGCTAATAATAATAGGATAATTCGAGGCCAATACGTCCATCATTTTTCATCGGATTTTCAAAACTTTGTCATCAGTCGATTGCAAATTTATCTAAGATTCAGAAACACCAATGAGCTATTGATTTGTTACCTATTTTCAAACACTCCAAACACACTCATAATCATGACTTCGCATGATTTCACTCTCCTCTACCAGTTTCCAATTATCTATTCGATTTATTTAAGGCTTATGTGGAATTACAGAAATGTTGGGGCGAGGGTAAATAGGCAGGGTAAAATGGCCTTCAACGCACTTTTTGGGCAAAATTGGTCAAAACATAAAATCGTGTTTACTACTTTACTACATTTTTAACGAATAGTTCAATAAAAAATTAGTATTATTATCGAAGCTCTAACGAAAAGATTTCTTGATTGGCTGTTCTTCTAGCTCGGTTGTAAGCAGATGGTTCACAACGCTAAAAAAATCAATAGGGTGGGTGTACCAATTGTCGCCATACATAAGAACAACTATTTTTTAAAAAATAAGTAAAAGGCATGTTGGTGGACTTTATATATCAAGCGAAAGGTTTTACTTCCTGCTCCTTAGAATAGCTGTGAAAACCATAATAAAATTTGTTATGATCATCAAAATTGATTAATCCATAATAGGAACGCATGCACCAGTTTTGGCACTATTCTTAATTTTGGTTCCTTATTTGGCAAATCCCATTGTTTTCTTATGGGACTAGCCAAATAGGGATCACTAGTGCGACAACTGGTGCAAAGTATGTCAAAAATTAAGCAAAATCAATTTTTACAATTATGCTCTGCTTGTTTTGGAGGAGATCAAAGGTTTTATCGTATCATATGACCATAGGAAACAATGGGACAGGATTCTGCGTCGAATGCAACTTGATAAGAACAAATCGATTAAGGATAAGTAGGGGGAATGACGGCTTTGGCAGGTTTTGTTCTATTATTGACAGGGGGTTTTTTATGACTGACTAGGCTCAAATTTGGCCTAAACATTCTTTGCATATCAAAGAATATTGTGGCCAAATTTCATAAAATTTGGTCGACAAAAACCCCCCTGCCAATAATACAAAACCTGCCAAAGCCGTCTTTCCCCCTACCTAGAAAATGAATGAGTTTTTTGCGGGTTTTGCGCACACATCGTTCTAGAACTGACATTGTTTCATCGCTCTAAGGAAATTATTTCATCTTCTTGGGACGTGGTTCCACGAATGCATCGCCCGATACATCTTCAACTTTCGCGTAATCATCTGATTCATATTTCACCGGATTAACTATAAACGTTACACGTAATACAAATAATGGTGTGTTTACAAGATTTCACTTTATTTACATATCTTATAAAAATCGTTGCGCTCAGCTATTTTTTTCACAGACTCCCCCTTCGGTTGTACCAATGTTTGACACGTTCGGTTACTAATACCGAAAACAGTTTATATTTTTTATTCCCATCTTTGGCGCAATTTGTCGAAACATTTTCTTTTTGTTTTATAATTCATTAGGTATTTTCTCCAGTCTGCATAAAGTCTTTTTACTTTCTCTCCGATATGCCACGGACGCTGAGTTTGAATATTTTCGGCATTATATTTTTCAGTAAGTAATTTTACAACGCGTGAATCAATATCCGAATATTTTGATTGTCAGCCGAGCACCCTAGGGGCTGTCTACAAACCACGTAGAACGTGTTTTCACATTTTCAAACCCCCTCCCCCATAGAGAACTATCGTAGACTTTTCCGAAACCCCTTCCCCCCTATGTAGACTTTTCTAAATTTCAAAAAATATCATACACAATTGGAATAATATGGAAATCAACCACGTGTTAAGCAATTCAGCTATTCAAATCCATTCCAGTATGTAAACTTTACAATAGAGATGGGCGTTCAGATCCGGAACCGTTCAAAAGATCGTTAAAAGAAGTGAGTGAATGATTCGTGGATCATTTTTTTAAAGATCCGGTTACCAGTTCAGCAAATTATTTGACCATTTGTATGTAAATGACAAAATGGAAAGTTCATTGTTTGTACTCCATACGCTTGTAAACAAGAAAGGGTGAAGATATTTCCAATACGGTTCAAAAGTGTGAGCCTGAATGACTAATGCTTCACTATTTCGCATTCTCCTTGCATTTTGTTCTATGGATCCGATCCGGTTGAAAGATTCGGATCCTTAGAATGAATGATCCAGATCTGATCCGTTCATCAAAGTGATCCGTTTTGCCCATCTCTATTTTACAATAAAATTAGAATTTCTCCTACAGGTGTGCGCCACCGTCACCGACACTTTTGCTTCGGCGCACCACTGCCTAAAATCTGTGACGAATCTGAACTATAATTCTCCACGCCGGTTTCAATTTGTAGAAAACTGAAGACTTCCGAATAATTTGAGTTGAGATTCCGAAAATGTCAACTCAATTAATAATTTTTTAAAATTTCTTTAGAAATTCAGAGGATTTTCCATTGATAATTCCAAATAATTTTCATTCTAACTCCCGAAGAAATTGCTATGAAATTTACGAAAAAAATTCCCATGGACATTTTTAAGAGTTTTCCGAAAATTCCGTAGAATTTTTGAAATTAAGAAAAATTTCCCGGTACATCCAGTGGAAATTCTGAAGGTGTTCTCGCGTAAATTTCGGAGAATTCCCTCTTACAAGTTTCAAAGAATGTCTTTTGGATATTCAAAAGACTTTTTCTTTGGATATTAAAAAATAGGGGGAATGACGGCTTTCGCAGGTTTTGTTCTATTATTGGCAGGGGGGTTTTTTATGTCTGACTATGCTCAAATTTGGCCTAAATATTCTTTGCATATCAAAGAACATTGTGGCCAAATTTCATAAAATTTGGTCGACAAAAACCCCCCTGCCAATAATAGAACAAAACCTGCCAAAGCCGTCTTTCCCCCTACTTCTTTTGTAGATTCCACAAAATTTTCCTTTGAAGTACAATATAAATTATCGTGAAAATTCTAACGAATCACTTGCAGCTTCCAAAGAAGTTCTTGTCGAAAACCAAATAATATTCTAGTAGAATGTGCAATGAAATCTAGACGGAAATTTTGAAAAATTTTAGAAAATTTTTAAATAATACTTCGGAGAAATTTCCTGCTCAACATAGAAGAATTTCCTGATGAAATCCATGATAATTTTAAACCGTAGTTCAGCCTATTACTTGAGTGAAATTCATTAGATTTTTCGGGAAAAATACAAGAGATATTTCGGTAAGGTCTTGCAAGTCCGGAAAAATAAAAAAAAAAACAAACAAGTGAACTTCCCTTAATGCAGTATAAATTGTTTTGCTAAAAAAATGAAATATAAAAAGTCTACGTAGACTTTTGGTATACCCCGTCCCCCATCGTAGGCTACCGTGGACTTTTTCGAAACCCCCCCTCAAAAGTCTACTTGTTGAAAAAAATGTTTGCCATCGTTCGTGTCTTTGTGGTATGCCACCCAATGCACTATGGTCCAGGATACAGATTTACGCGGAAAGATTCATCTTACGCCAAAACTAAATTTTTTAGAAAAAAAAACTGTTGTTTTACAAAATTGTTCGAAATAGTAAGGCCATTATTATGGTGCTACCAAAAAATAGGGTGGCCCATCATATAAAAAAAAATAGAAAACATTTTTTTTATTTCTCGGAATACTGACATGTTATGTTATACAAAGTTGTAGCGCGGGTTATTCCAATAAATTTTGCTAAAAAAAATCTGTAGCTCTTAAGTTGGCTGATTTAGAGCAGTTTTAATTGGATTAGGGTGTACCTCAAAAAACAGTAATTTTATCTACTTTTTTTGTTTTAGATTTCTCAAAAATGTCATCTTCGGGTGACTTTTAGAGCTAAAGAAAATGCAACTTGTGATATGGGTGAATATGCTCAATATCTTTTTCTGATCAAAAGTTATAATCGTTTTTCTGTCAAAATTACATTTTTTTCAAAAGTTGGTATCTCCGGTTAGGGCAGGCCAAAAAATATGTTTCCACGGCATTTGAAAGAGCAATTCATATTCTTTATTATGTCAAAAAATTGGGGATATGTTATTTATCTCAAGTTTTACCAATTTTACTGAAGTCATGTTTTTTCAAGTTAATTTATATAACTCGACTACGGACTTAACTTTGACTCAACATACATAAAGTTAAAAAAATACATCCAAAAAAATATTCTATAGTATACAGGGTATTTAGGGTTGCTTGTCGGTGTTTGAAAACTCCCAAGTAACAAATCTTAAATTATTTGAATTTATTCATAATTTGTAATGGTTTTAAAAGTGATATCAAAATTCTATTTCTATTCTAATTTTATTAGAGCTATTAATAAGAAAATGGTGCATCATAATTTTATCATTCTTTAAAGCGTAGCATTAGCTTTGACTGACTACACATATCTATGGTTGGTACTCCTTGATTGACCAGAATCAGTGAAATTTCTCAAAGAATCAACTGAATGATCAACTGGGATTGTTCAAACATTCTTAGTATGCAAGTTTCATTGACTCAAATATTCAAATGATCAATAACGGCGCCGGCCACGTCCTTGTAGTCGGTTAAGAAGAGGGAAGGAATATTAGTAAGTGGTTTTTGTTATTCGAAGACCATGGCTACCTCTGTGTCTCCACAAAAACCACAGGAAGAATTTATCAGTTCATTGGTAGGCATCGGTGAATCTGAATTCACTCTGATAAACGATACGACCATTCTTCATACAAAATGATTTTAACTAACCATGATTCGGCCGCACAAAGCAGAATGAACTAACTACCTGCACACCGAGCAGGAACACCATCAAACGCATATTAATTGATTTACTTCTCGACCGCTCAAAGTACATCGATACCAGATCGTTCGACGTGTTTATGAACCGAGCATGGACAATAGTCACCATGTATGTCTTATGACATATGCAAACTGCGGAGGATCGCGTTTTGGACGACCGAACTGACACTAAAAACTATTGTAGAACTAGTGCTTTTTAAAATATTCTCCTAGATACATTAAAAGTTATGCAATAAATCTAAAATAATGCTTTTTATAATATTGTTTTGAGACACTGGCATAAAATGCAACTTTTCCATAAACTAAATTTAAACCCGTAATGAATCTGTTGAACATCAGTTAAATGATGTTCGACACTATTTCATAGCTGTCGAAAGGAACCATACCGATGGAAAAATCAAGTCCAGTTGATATTTCAAAAGAAAAGTAAATTATAACTTCAAAAGAATAAGTAGTAAATTTTTCAATTCCAAAAACTGTTCGTTCTTCGACAAATAAATAATCAAAAATGTGAAAATCAAACTGCTTCTACAATCCCCAAGTCACTAACAGCCGAACAGTGGGCGCAATTCGCACAGACTCATAATACTGAACAAGGAGCACTAGAACAGTTGGCGGATGAGTTTCTGCAAACAGGATATGAAAATATTGACCGGGAGGAAGATGATGAGGACAAAGATGACAATAAGGATGAAAAACATGAGGAGCTTTCAACAACTAGACACTTGAACACAATATCAAACACAGTGCTTTGAAGGACTTTATAAATAATCACCCTTATAAATAATCGTTTGCCAAATGTATTACCCAAGGACCCCAGAAAGTTTCAAGGAACTGCACAAGATGTTTCTTCTTCTGCAATGTGAGTTAGTCAATACTGGCACCATGGTATACGATAATATCTGTTGAACTTCTTTCCAGATTTGAATGAATCTATGTTTATTCTAATTAATATATAAATAGATAGGTTGCCAATTTACAAAAGCTCGAAGGATGAGTTCTGGCTAATTCTTTTTAACATTTATGAATAACCACATTTACAGCCAATGATAACACTGAACGACAAAATCAGAAAAAGCTTTAATATTTGCGATTCTCATGTGTTGCATTTGTAGTTCTCGACTTCTAAAGGCTCCCCCAGACCTAAGTGATTTCATCGCCGCGACGGCGACAACTAGTCGCCGCGATTCTATCGTTGGGTCGCTGCAGGCAATGTTTTATTCACGCTTCCATATTAACGGCGACAGAATCGCTGTTGCCAAGCGATAGAATCGCGTCGCGACTGCCGCATCGCGTGTGTTTGGGGAAACCTTAAATCGACTGGTTACTGACGTCCGAGATTATTTGGTTACAAAGTTGGAAAAGGTACTCACTTTAACGGCGTTGAAGTCATTTAATGCATGTTTGCTTGTAACCGAACGGTAACTTTTTTAGTAATTGGTGTGGGGTCGTAGGGTTAAATTTTGTTCAGATAATAATCAACGGGAAATTCAAAATTTGCTTGTTTGGGTGTGGCGACAATGGTTACGAAAAACGGGTGATGAGAAAGAACAAATGCGAAATTTGGTAGCTATGTGGAAGGATGTATCGAGAGTTAGTATCGAGTAGGGGATGGGAGATTTGGCTCTGTGGAAAAGCTGGAAGCGACAGATATGAAGATTTGATTAGTGGTGTGTCCAAAAGATGTCAAGTTCGTGATTCGTGGAAGAAGAACGTCGACAGATCCCTCGTGGAGATTCCTGCCAAATCGACTAAAAGTTTTTTTTTGTCTTTGTCTTTGTCTGTTTGTTATCGAAACTTTCAGCCCGAGGCTGGCTCGTCTCATTGGGAAAAAAGAGTAATTACATTTTAGTTTATTATTTTAGTGCTGGGATCGGACCAGATGGGTTCCGTCGTAAATGTGTTATTCTAGAGGGGGTGGACCATTTAGGTGCCGAAAAAGAAAAAGTTGAAATTTACGTTTGGTGCATGTTCCGTTGTTCGTTGTCCGTTGGGTTTGGCAGAGGGTCGTTCTGGGTTCCGTGGGGGGTGTTGTATTCTGTTTATCCAAAGGGGTTCCGTGTTCATTGCTGGGTCTTCCTTGTGTTTTGGGTGATGGGGGGTTTGTTGGTTAAATTGCGTCAACTCACTGCTTGCTTCCCTGAAGCCATTTCACGCCGCCAGAAACTTTCGACTGGCCAACTCTGCACTATTGCAAAGCTCACTAATATTGAAGTCATCCACTGCCCACGCCATCTTCGATTGAAGCCGTTCTTCGCCAGCCAGTGCCGCCCCTAAAAAGTCCATCAGTCGGCAGATATCAAGCCGCCATTTAACCACTTCATTGCGAGTCGCCGCTGTTACGTTCCCCGCCGTTATCGGCTTTCGAGAGGCCACCACTCGATCTCTACTGAGCAAGTCGTCCGTCATTGCTGCCCAAGAAACACGGTTTGTTCTATGAGTGTAAAAAATACATCTTCCGAACTTACAGCTTGTTACGCTTTGGTATAACAAACTGCTTTCATTACTTTCACACGACGCAAACAGCGCAAAAATTGTCGATATTTTGAACATCATTCAGTCGCAACCTTGTTTTTGATTGCACATACACAAAACTAAACTCAAGTGCTAATGATGTTTTCAATAACCGACTCTCAACATGGATCTGTCAAATTGAACACCAAATTGAAAATGTTGACCAAAACGTATATTTACAAAACACGAATGAAAACAAGCATGCATGAAATGATGAATACCATTTTATTAATAATAACAAAAATATACAAACTGAAAAAGGGGGCCCTCCTTAGCCGTGCGGTAAGACGCGCTGCTACAAAGCAAGACCATGCTGAGGGTGGCTGGGTTCGATTCCCGGTGCCGGTCTAGGCAGTTTTCGGATTGGAAATTGTCTCGACTTCCCTGGGCATAAAAGTATCATCGTGCTAGCCTCATGATATACGAATGCAAAAATGGTAACCTGGCTTAGAAACCTCGCAGTTAATAACTGTGGAAGTGCTTAATGAACACTAAGCTGCGCGGCGGCTCTGTCCCAGTGTGGAGATGTAATGCCAATAAGAAGAAGAAGGAGAAGAAGAAAAAGAAGAACAAACTGAAAAAATAAATCAAAATTGTTTCGAAGTCTCGGTCGAAACATTATATGCGGCTGATGTTTCATTGGCTAACTTTTCATTTTACTTCTTTTGAATTCATGCGTCATTGATTGAAGAAAAGTATAAATATGCAAACGCATAGTTTTGAAATTGATGCGTAAACAAATTCTCGAATCTGCAAAATAAAAACAATATGGCGAATTCTCGATAAACAGCAAGGTCGATGAGAAACGTTCATTGCATTGATCTTAAAAGGTGTTGAAATTACGTTCAAAATGCATATTTTAGCTGAACTACTATCATTGGGATATACATATATTCTGACAAAACAAATGTCAAAAAATGAACAAGTTATAACCTTGTTCGTAAAATCTTCCTGTTGGCATGATTTAAGTTGTAAGAATGCAGTATGAAACATCTTTAATGATCAAATTTCTTTATGTTTTGAAAAAACCTTTTTATAGCTTTCCTTGAACATAGCATGTTTTGTATTTCATTTTCCCGACCTTTATTCAACAGTATTACTAGATTTTCGTTAATAATGATGTTTTCGGTGTTACTTGGGTGGGGCTTAGGCACATTGCCTTCTGGGATGTAGCAGGACTCCCAGGGTCATAAATAGTCATATATACTAAATTATTACGATATCAGAATGTGCCCAATGGCACTGTCCATAAGTGTTTTTCAGGCAATAATGGGTCTTCCAGGGAAAACTATTGGGAGAGATTTTTAAAACTGTTCAGCAGCATATAGTCTTAAAAGCATATGGAGACGCTTGGTACATTAGTGCGATGACTCATCTTGTTACTGAACTTTTTATGCAAATTTCATTACTTCCGTTTTATTTAATAAATTAACAAGTATGCAACCACTTGTAGGGCTGTCCAGTGTCCATATACCAGGTGGACAGTTTTGGGGGGAGGGGGTTATGCCGAATGTCCACGGTACATACATTTTTTTTTTTTTAATATTTATAAGAACAACTGTAAACGCCGGGGAAGGGGCGTATCTGAAACTGATCAAAACCTGTCCTCGTGGTATATAGAAAGCCACTGTATGAAACTTATATTAAGGAAAACCATGTTCTTAAATAGTACATGATCTTGATAACCATGTCGAATACTGCGATGAAGAAATCATTAGAATAATTATTTTAAACAGCAGGTTCCCGTGCGTCTTCGAAGCGATTTTCGGTAGATATTTTATGTTTCGTGTGTTATGTTTCAAGGGATCATCTTTTTTATCATGATCAGCTGGAGCACAGATGCTGTTATTTAGAATGTAGAAAATTTCGATCTACCAAAAGCCCTTGCGTAAAATATTAGTTTGATGCAAATGTTCTAGGTTCTCCAAATTGTCCTGGAATTCGGATCAATGAGTCTACAAGATGTCAACTCTGCTTGGCATCAAACCAAAATCGACCCAGCATGTCCATAGATCCCTTGCGTATTATTTATTATCAGACTAAGGCTAGAATGGCCTGTGCTGCACATAAAAGTCTTCTCCATTCAGCTCGGTCCATGGCTGCACGTCGCCAACCACGCAGTCTGCGGAGGGTCCGCAAATCATCCTCCACCTGATCGATCCACCTTGCCCGCTGTGCACCTCGCCTTCTTGTTCCCGTCGGATCGTTGTCGAGAACCATTTTCATCGGATTACTGTCCGACATTCTGGCTACGTGCCCGACCCACCGCAGTCGTCCGATTTTCGCGGTGTGAACGATGGATGGTTCTCCCAACAGCTGATGCAACTCGTGGTTCATTCGCCTCCTCCACGTACCGTCCGCCATCTGCACCCCACTATAGATGGTACGCAACACTTTCCTTCAAAAAACTCCCAGTGCGCGTTGGTCTTCCACGAACATCATCCAGGTCTCGTGTCCGTAGAGAACTACCGGTTTTATAAGCGTTTTGTAGATAGTCAGTTTGGTACGGCGGCGAACTCTATTCGATCGGAGCGTCTTACGGAGTCCAAAGTACGTACGATTTCCAGCCACTATGCGCCTCCGAATTTCGCGTCGAAACACCTATGCCTGGCGTATTCTAGAGCTCCATAATCGTCGGTCTTGGGCAATGTTACTCCAGTTTCCCCGAACGTTCAGGGTCCCCAGGTTCGATTCCACAGCGTGCAGCCAGCGTGTTCGTGGGCTTCCACGAAGTCGCCGGCCCCTATCTGGTTCTCTGTTGAATTTTCGCTATTCTTTCTTCCGATATTCACACCAAGTGACCAGCCCACTGAAGTCTGCCGTATTTTATACGATTTACAATATTTTCTTCTTGTACGCAGCACTTTTCGGTCGAAAACCCCTAAAGCTCTCCGGTCCGCCCTTTTAAACGTCCATGCTTCATGTCCATAAAGGGCCACTGGTATAATCAGAGTTTTGTGTAGAGAAAATTTCGTTTCCGTGTGCATGTTGCGGGACCTAAGCTGATTACGTAATCCCTAAAAGACCCTATTCACAGCAGCAATACGTCTTAATTTCACTTCACGGGAAACGTCATTGTCACATGTCACAAGCATTCCAAGGTAAACAAGTTCTTTAACAAATTCAAACACATCCCCGTCAAGCACTACCTCAGCACCAACACCACTAGGTCTTCCTTTTTATCTACCTGCCACAATGTACTTTGTCTTGGCAGAGCTAATGGTTAAACCTATCCTCGCCGTCTTCCTCTTCAGTGAGACAAAAGCCTCCACTACTGCTCTGTGATCGATTACAATGAGGTCGATGTCGTCCGCAAAACCCAGGAGCATATGCGACCGTGTGATGATAGTGCCGTTACTCTGCACGCTAGATCTTCTAATAGCGCGCTTGAGTGTAATGTTGAAAAATAAATTCGATTTCTTATAGATTGAGCATATGAGGCCATCCTCCCTAGCAGCACACATGCTTCACATAGGTTGCTGCAACTCATATGTGACCAGATTTAGTCACAATCAAGTTGCTGCAACCATTTTTGTCTGACTTGTGCTGCTCGGGCTACCAGCCGGCAGGCAGTTCTTCATCATCCCATATTTTCTGGATAATGTGGTGGACTGATTGATGCAGCTGCTCACTTCCGTGTTTGAGTAGCTCGACCAGGATCTCGTCATTCCCAGCAGCTTACTGTTTTTCAGCTCGTTTAGAGCTTTCTTTGCTTCGTCCAGTGTTGGTGGTTCCACAGCTTGACCGTCGCCGACTATGTCCGATGTTGAATAGCAGGCACGAAAAACCATCACCTTTCCATAACCCTCCGCGCCTTTCGAAGTGACTCGATAAAGCCCCTGAAACTAGAACTACGCACATCACCCGATCCATAGTCGCCTTGATCGACCGTATCAGTTTATCCGGAAATCCATGTTCGTGTATTAGCTGCCATAACTGGTCCCGATCGATTGTATCATATGCGGCTTTGAATTCGATGAATAGATGATGCGTAGGCACGTTGCGCAAGATGTCTTGTAAGTAAATTTGATATTTTCACAATCAAATGTAAAATGGTTCCAATACCATTGAATGCAACAGTAATCGTATTCATACCACTACTTCATACTATTCTATAGATGAGACAAAGTTGAACAGTCGACAATAGTTGTAGGAAACTCATAATAGATAATAATAGAATCCTCTGTGATTCAGTTGGTATACTTTGATCCTGGAGCTTTAATACAAGCTTATTAAGCACTGAATTTCAAAGTGAATTTCGGTTGAAAAAACAAATTCGAAAATATAAACCCCCATATTTATTACCCAAAATCGTGACTAATGACGACTTCGGTGGTTAAGGGGTATAAGCATGCCTACCGCACCCTAGGTATCCGGGGTTTGATACCAGCTTACGTCGTTGGCGTTTTCTACTCTATTTTCTACTCTCTTCTACTCGGAGTAACGCATAGTAGTTAGTCAGCTGCGTCGAAGAAACATTTTGAGAGGCCGTCGGATGCATCTGGCGTCAGTAGTAGACTGGCTCCATCAATATCAAATGAAAACAAAACCAGCGGCCCTCAAATACAAGATGATAACGGTAATCAATCACTACTCCTTACAGATCAGAATGGTTGCAGCAAAATTAATTGTGGCACCAAAGTAGGAACGAGTTTCCTTCACTCGAATGACAAACGCTTAAACTCCGTTTCCCCGAATAGACAATTGGACCGATTACATCAAATATCCGAAAGAATCGCTTAGACAAGTTAAGTTGTAGCTTTTTTTGCAATCCCGATGCTACAAAATACTACAAATATGTTCGCACTACTTATTTATTGTCGAACTAACAAATTCACGGTGTATTTTGAGTCATGGAATCAGGAATAACAGTCACGTTTTCTGGAATGTTCTGGAAAACGTGACTGGTGCTCCCGAATACATGACTTAAATCACTATGTACTTTTGCTGGTACACGAATTCTGGAGCGCTTTTTTGCGTTAATATGATCATCATGGTCGGGTTCAGCCAAATCACACCAAGCGCCAATGAAAAATTACTCATTTTCTTGCACAAATTTTCGTGTAGCAGATCCAACTGATCACAAATCTTATCGGATATCCTTCTTTCTACCCTGTAACTGAGGATAACCAACAACAAATGTACGAAAGAATTGACATGAATTACTTTTGCTTTTTATCAAATATATTATATTAACAATATGGTTCACTTCGAGTTTTCCCATACATCGAAATGGTGAACAATTTGCCGGTGATAACAACATCATCTAGCGAGCAAAGAGGAATCTAAACATGTTTTTTTCTAGTTTGTGCGGGAAAACCCTCCTGCCATCTTCCGGTGAGTAGTCACACATTTGTTCGATGCCATTTAACAGTGTGGGATGTCCATACATTTTAAATAAATCGATTACCGGAATATCGACTTTGTTAAATGCAAACACTACTGTAAATATTGCGATGAAGCTGTGCAATGCAGATTAACTACAATTTTGCTTTAATCGTTCAAACTGTGAAAGCCGTTCCACAAACATTAAAATAATTTTTCCACTGTAAACATTTCAATCATTTTCTTCAGCAAGAAATTTGATTATTTCTTTATGAATATTATCGATATTATTCCAATGCATCATTCTTCTTCCTCTTCGGTGTCCTAAATTCCTACTGGAACTTAACACCTGCGTTTCAACTTATTGTTTTATTAACATATTCCCTATTATGAATTGAAAATTTTCGCTGCCCACCATTGATTGAAGGAATATGTATCTTGAGCGGAAAGCAAGGAAGATGACACTCTCCGATTGCGTTTTGTTATGTTGCGCTTATCATAATGGGTATGATTATTATGTTACGTTTTGACATGGAAAGTGAATTGAACAAGTCACTTGGATTAAACGCGTCCAAACACCTTCGTTCAACTCACTTGAACGGATAGTAAGTCAATTCACTTGCCCACTTAATTAGCTAACTTTATTGTGCTTTCTCGATTTCGTATTCAATATCAGATATTTTTTGGGATTGATTAGATTATTTTTCGATGATTTTGCAAAAAAAAAACTAGTTGAACGTACCCGACCTTGCTCGGGATTATACTGTAGTCGCTTCTCCACCTCTAGATATTGAAGGGGCCATCGAGATAGGGAGAGATCGAGGAATGGAAGAAAAATTTAAATGGGTACTAGATCCAAAAAAGCTTGTTGCTATGCAAAACGACAACAAAACAAATGTCATTACTTATTGTTGATGTGTTTGTTATCGTCCAAAGATGGTCTAGTAGCCTAAAAATTTGAACATATCGACATAAGGAGAGTGAATCCACAACAAAATACGATTACAACACATCGAGATAGGGAGGTTATCGAGATGTAGAAAGCCAAAATGTATGTAGATTGAAGGGACCGAGGAAACCATCGACATAGGGAGAGATAACGAGATATATAGAACATCGAGATGTAGAGACTCGACTATATTTTGCATTCTTACTGTCAATTGTGGAGTTCATTTAGCGATGCACTCTAGAACATTTTTTGTGCCATCGTATTGGGTTTCCTCACAACTCGCCTCAAAATTGTATTTCCACAATTTCTCAACTTTCTCCTCAAAATTTGGTAATATTATACCTATCTATACCTATAGAAACACAGCGGACCTGAAGACGAATCGATTAGTGAGAAAACCGTACCAATCGGTCAATCCGTTCGTGAGTTATAATGCCTCAAAGGAAATGCAAACTCATTTTTATATATAGAGATTGTACCACAAACGTAATTATGTTTGAATTGTATTTGTATCAGACTCTCATATCGGCCAGATAGTTCACAAAATTTCGTTTTTCCTTGTCAAATCATATTAAAAAATGATAACGATTTGGGAATTCTCAAAAATGGGATTATGCATGCTAGTGTGTATGGGGGACATTTACGACAAAAAAATGAGCATCGCTAATACATTTACTACGTAAAAATATAGCTCTAAAGCTTTCATTTCGTGACTATTTGGAAAAGGGGTCCCACACAACTTTTTTTCTCTCTGAAACGGAACCTTTTAGTTAAAAAATTGTCTATTATTTACCACGTCCCTATTAAATGAGATTCCTCTATTTGTTTTCTTCCAATCATCATATAAACAAAGGAGGAAGCGATTATTACCAAGTTATAGTCTAAATAACTTCACTTGTCATAAGACGACTTTCTACCTTCCCATTTAATTCCACCACTTGGTTGTACCTTGACAGATACGTATTTCGACCTCAACAGTAAGGTCGTCTTCAGTGTCTTGTACTTGACTCGACTCGAGTACGAGTCAAGTACGAGACACTGAAGATGACCTTACTGTTGAGGTCGAAATACGTATCTGTCAAGGTACAATCAAGTGGTCGAATTAAATGGGAAGGTACAAACTCGGCTTATGGCAAGTGAAGACATTCCACTAAAAAGCTCAAAATAATTTTCTTAAAAAATTTTTACGTTATGTTATTTTAAGCCTTATTTAGCTATTATAATAAAAAAGAATTGAGATTTCTTTCCTGACTATTTAACTCGCGAACGGGTTGATCGATTTGCAAGATTTTCTCCCCAATCAATCCGTTTTGGGATACGCTAGGTTTGTATAGGTTGGTTGGTGAGTTGAACGGGGAAAGGTAAAAAATCAATAGAATACAATTTTGGGTCAGCTGTTGTGGAAAACATTTGAAACACGGAACACCCGGGCAAAGCTGGGTATTTTTCGCCATTTTTTTATTATCAAAAGTATTGGAAATAGTTAGAGATTGTGTAGTAGTTTAACATTGGATTTGGATTTACAATTAGACGAATTATTACTTCTTCTTCTTCTTCTTCTTCTTATTGGCATTACGTCCCCACACTAGGACAGAGCCGCCTCGCAGCTTAGTGTTCATAAAGCACTTCCACAGTTATTAACTGCGAGGTTTCTACGCCAGGTTACCATTTTTGCATTCGTATATCATGAGGCTAACACGATGATACTTTTATGCCCAGGGAAGTCTAGACAATTTCCAATCCGAAAATTGCCTAGACCGGCACCGGGAATCGAACCCAGCCACCCTCAGCATGGTCTTGCTTTGTAGCCGCGCGTTTACCACACGGCTAAGGAGGGACGAATTATTACTATTAAATATAATTCCAGCAATTTGAAATCTTTCTCACCAGATATTCTGATGCTCGATTTTGATATTCTGATCGAGCATCAGAATATGCGGTTACACACGAATCAGCCTAATTCGCTTTACGGAAAAGCCGTGGCCTTCATCGTTCGTTCGTTTAGTTTCGTCTGGTTTGTTGTTGATCGTACATCTCGTAAATCGAGAATGCACTTTTTCTTGTAGATATGAATATAACGCCATAAGGCCAGATTGGAGGCGCTTGTTTCTCTCTGCCTCTGCTTCAGAGTATGAATGAAACCAAGAACTTCTGAGGCTTTTGTATTGACCACCTCGCGGACTTGCTACCTTCAATGCGTTCAGATTCTCCCCAAAATGATGTTTTTCGATTCGCTCGCCGAGTTTATGAGCGAATTGTTCCGCAATTATTTTACCGGACAGTAGCTGTTTATCCAGCTACATGATTTTTCTCTCACGCCTAGGGTTCCGAGTCGATATTTAGATTTTTTGGACCAGTCGAGTCCTTGACTTATCTAAAGTCAAATTTCGCAATGAATTATATTATTTGATGCTTTTAACTATTGAAAAAAATCCAATTCTCAAATATCAAAAAAGTGTTGCATCGAGGCAAGCTGCAGATATATGAACAAAACAGGCAAACAGCAAAATGGTGTAAGAGCAGAGAGCAACTACAATGCAAGAAATGAATAAAGAATGGTAACTTTAACAGCAACCTGTTTTACCGTGCCTCAATTTCGATATGGTACCTACACCAGCAGTGGTACCATTCCGTCGGGTAGGTACAGTTCAACCAGCAATTTCAAATTTATTATACATTTTAACAAAAATAATGGCTACCACACTTCAGCTACAACATTTGATTTTCGGATAGAATTCGAAAAAAGATAATCGATTAATTTCCCAGAAGAAACATCCGGCATCCCTATTTTTTTCATGATGACATTTTGAAGTGCGTGTGTATAGCAATCCTCATATTTTGGGTAGTTTAATTATAACGTGTATCGACCTTTTTGGACGCGAGTTGGCGCCACATGTGGTGTCGCCTGAATTTCGTGAGAGTGAATCATATTGTTAATATAGTATATTTGTTTTTATTCTACGATCAAAATATCACAAGTCAGTCAAAAAGGCGCTTGATGTGGTTTCGCTAAGCCCCGACCAATTGTGTCTAGATCGACGATCATCAATTGCTAAAAAACTGTATGTTTCAAACACCTAGAACGCTGATTAATAAAAAGTCGCTTTTTCGATTCAAATTGATTTGTATTTCTCCGACCTTAGCTTACTTAATACTGCAGTAACAATAACATCACGTGTTCCATTGTTTGTAGAGCCTGCTCTCATTATTCAGTACCACATATTCAGTCCTTATTGCCTAATCATCCACTTACAGCACGTACGGGTTGTAACGGTAGGCAGCGTATGGCGACGCATACGGAGAGGCGAAAGGAGCAGCATATGGAGCAGCGTATGGAGCAGCGTATTGAGCAGCGTATGGAGCCGCAAACGGAGCGGCATAAGGAGACGCAGTGTAAGCCAATGGGCCAGCCGGGGCGTATGCTACTGGTGCAGCGACCTTGGCCACTGGAGCTGCGTAGGCCAGAGGAGCGGCGACTTTGGCAACCGGAGCGGTGTAAGCCACAGGAGCAGCCACGGCAGCGGTGTAAGCCAGAGGAGCGATTCCGTTGTAGTTACGGGCCACCACTTGAGAGCTCTGAGCGGTCACAAAAGCTGGACCTGGAGCGGCCACTAGTGGGGCAGAGTAAGCAAACGGAGCTACGACTCCCGGCTTGGCGAGGGCGCAAGAGATGGCCAGGGCGGCGAAACAAATCTGTAAAAAAAAACTTTTTGAAAACCAAACTGAATAATAGAATTTTTTTAAGTACTAACCAATTTAGCGAACATGTTGTGTTTAGATTGGTTTCAGTATACACTGATTGAAGTGAGCTGTCGAACTATAATTCTATTTTCTCCAGTTGGTACTTATATACCATTATGAATTTTGGAGTCCTGCTACAGATATACTCCTACCCTTTTCTAAGCGTCAGTCTCAGTTTCACTCTTGGTAAAGCGTCACAATATTTGCTTTGCTTACACAGAAGCAATCGACAACAACACAAATCACTGAAAGAACTAAATACCTACACTCAATTGGACAGCAACGAAATTTCATTCATTGGTGTATCAAGGTATTTGTAACTACATAGTTAAGGAAATATTTATTTTGTAAATCCCTTTTATTTTATTTGCGAGTAAAAAGGTAATGAAGAACTGACTCTAAAACCACTAATAATGATTCAAAAAATAAAATTTATAATATACAAAAAAAGATAAAGGAGCGTTAAACAGCTGATAATTAAAAAAAACAAAAAATAGTGTAAGCAAATTACCATAGAGACAATGAAAATTTGCAAATAAAAAATTTAAAATTGAGGCTTAAATCTTTGAAAAAAAGTTCGACGCGTGAGAAAGTCAGCAAAAAAGATATCACTGCTTTGATCGGTGAAACATTGATGGCTGATAAATAAATAATGAATTTAATTTCTTTGAGAACATACGCAGTATCAGTTTGCTTACAGTGCACATTGGGCCACGTCGTAAAATTAGGAGGAAAAAAATATTTTCACCATAATGATAATATTTTAGGATCAAAGTGTCTTCAGCAAAGTCAAAGGTTATTATTCAAGCTTCTTTTTGAAGTTTGTTGCAATAGGGTGGCCCCACTACATTTTGAGATAATTTTTTTAACTTCTATATTTCTAATTTTAGCATTGTACGATGTTCTAGAAAGTTGTTCCTTATTTTATTTTGAGGCATTTTGCTGAAGAAACCATTTTTGTACGTCGTTTGTGTCATTTGTTATGATAATTTTAAATAATTATGTTAGGGTGACCCTTAAAAATCAATATTTTGATTGTAACTTTTAAGTTTTAATTTTTATCGAATTGACGTCTTCTACAAAGTTTCAGAGCATAAAAAATGCACGTTTTGGTTACATAACCAAGTAAATTCATTGGTGGATTGCAGAGATATCACTGTTTTTCTTGATGGGACAGAATTGAGTGATCGGTGTGGAGAAAAATAGAATTTTTGAATCACCCTAATATATATCTAGATAAAAAATAAATAAAAATACGCTCGAAAAACCTAATTTTCCATACCACCCTAGCGATTTAAAAGTAAAATCGATTGAACGAATGATGTAAACAACCTACGATTACGGTCTGTTCAGTGAAGTTATCACGTTGATGAGCGTTGATATTATTGAACATGTTATCCAACCAATCGGTATATTGAGTGAAGATGCGCTGGAAATATATAAGGAAGTTATGATTACTATAAACATTTTGTTTTTGATGAATTGGGCGGAATTTTCGGTTTTATAACACTTCTAGAACTGATGATTTTGATTTCCTCGTACACAAAGCCATTTTTTTAAATGATGGAAAAACCTCAAATTCCCTCAAATTCCCCAATACCAAAATATGCAAAGTAATCCTTAGCCCTTCCTCTGTCTAACCCAGGAAAAAATGGATCCCCCTTTTTCCCCCATTCAAAAATACAGGCATTTGAAAACAACGGATTTTTTCAAGAAAAACAGTGATATCTCTACAAACCACCAATGAATTTACTTGGTTATATAACCAAAACGTGCATTTTTTTATGCTCTAAAACTTTGTAGAAGACGTCAATTCGATAAAAATGAAAACTAAAAAGTTAGAATCAAAATATTGATTTTTTAGGGACACCCTAACACAATTATTTAAAATTATCATAACAAATGACACAAACGACGTACAAAAATGGTTTCTTCAGCAAAATGCCTCAAAATTAAATAGGGAACAACTTTCTAGAACATCGTACAATGCTAAAATTAGAAATATAGAAGTTAAAAATTTTATCTCAAAATGTAGTGGGGCCACCCTATTGCAACAAACTTCAACATAAAGCTTAAATAATAAGCTTTGTCTTTGCTGAAGACACTTTGATCCTAAAAATTATCATTATGGTGAAAATATTTTTTTCCTCCTAATTCCACGACGTGGCCCACTGTGCAGTGTATGGTTGCTCTGACACGTGCATAGTGAATTGAGCGCTCGTCTGAGTCCATGAGGGCTGACGCAGTACACCCAGGTTTTTTTTTACGCGGTTGGAATTCTTTAATTTATTGATTAACCTGAACTTTCACAGCTTTTTAAATACCCCCTGAATTTTCTTTGATTGTTTTGTGATTTTTTTTGTCATTTAACTCATTGCTTCGTTGACGGTGAAGGTCTGAAACAACCAAAACCGTGTAAAAAACCTGGGTGTATATCATTACATTTCTATAAAGTTGGGGCTCTGCAAAAACGCACCTAATGCTTTCCGGAATGCCACGTTTTCTTCTTTTCTAGTTCTGAAAAGAACACGGAAATTAATTCTTAACTGTTTATAAGTGCATTGTAATTATTATAGAATATCCTCAACTACTGAATTAAGGAACAATCGATGCGATGTAAAAATTAGAAAAGCTGAAGATACAACTAGAAATGAATTACTATCTTAAAATAAAATAAAAATTCTAAAATCAAATCTGAAATAAACCAGAGAGACACAGAAGCATAAAAATATTATCAATTTTTAAGGAAAATTGAATACACAGATTAGAAGAATATTGAAAACAAGAAAAAGTGGTCAGAGATATAGAAGAAATAAGATATGAATGAATATGAGTAACAGATGAAGAAGAATTGTCATCAAACAAATGAAACACAATTTTTAAAAACCTGAAACCGCCTATGCATCCCTCCGGTCTCTAAAAGTGTCTCATCCATCACAGAGCCAATAGCAATTCCAGTAGCCAGCTAAAGATAGATTTTGCCGAAGCCAGGAATGTCATCGTTCGTTACGGTATGCACGGAGCTGGGGGCAGCGCCGAAGGACGATTAGCATTCCAGTCGTGTCGCGATAACCACCGAGTTGTGTGTGATTACACCTGTCCAAAGTGCCATAGGCCGTGGCTGCGGTTCACTTTCGTAGTAGTTCGTAGTCATCATCATTGTCCACACCTTTGGTCCAGTTATTGTCACAGTGATGTGCGCACGCCCGCGTACATTGGCCTTGGCCGATCGGCTGGCGGTGACAAACACAAAAACAGTTGGATTGGGAAGCGTGACGAAAAGATTTTCGGTTAACCTTTGGGAAATTTTAACGGCCCATTGAAAGTGAATTGCGTTTTTTTGTCTTTCTGGTTGTCGATGAGAAGTTCAAGGGCATGGACTTGGAGCAGGTGACATTTACTGGACAATAACCTTTGGCTGACAATTTTAAAAACCTGGAATGGTATGAGCAAAACTGCATTTTGAAATTCAAAATCGAGATTAGCTTTTATTATTCAAAGTGATCCCTACCTCAGTCTAAAGCTATTTCGCAGTTTCAATCCCAAAAATTGGAAGACCTTTAATTTAATTTGTTTAATTTAACTTAAAGCTGCTCTAGACTACACGGTAAGAATCAATAACACAGAGATGTGTTTACTTCAAACAATACGGGCTTCTCCAGCAAAAATACATAAATAGAGCTTTAGTCACAAATCTATAAACATTTTGAAAAACCTCGCTTATGACAAAAATTGAATAAAATTTCCTCGAAAAACAAATAAGGTTATACAATTTTACTCAGTCTCTGAGTAGAAGAAAGTTATCGTGCATTTACCATTTTCGATCACGCCGCCAAGTATTATGCTTTCAGTTGAAAACCGAAGTGACCTCTCGCGACGATTGAGTTTTTCCTTTTTCCTGATATCTCAACTGCATCGCGACTAGTGCGCATCTATGCCACTGCCGTGCGCCATCATACACACTAGTCGTGACGCAGTTGCGACAAAAGGAAACGGGAAAAACTCCGTTGTCGCGGGAGATCACTTTGGTTTTCAACAGAAGTACAATATTCAACAGTATTTTCTGCTCAAATGCTTGAAAAATTCGATAGTCGGCATCATTAAGGTCACTCCTGACGGAATCCAAGTTTAAAAGTGATCGCGTTTTCTGGGGCACACCACTCGATACGGAAGCAACGCATAACTGTCATTTTGATGATTTCACGCATGCCGCGACGCAGCAAAGCTAAATCAACCTAAATGACAGTTGTGCGCCGCCTCTTAATCGAGTGGTGTGCCCCCGAAAACGCGAGCACTTTTAAACTTGGATTCCGTCAGGAGTGACCTTAAGGGCGGTCCTCACGAAATTTAAAAGTACTCTCGTTTTTAGGGGACCTCCACTCAATACGGGAGCAACGCACAACTGTCATTTTTAATGTTTCAGCTTTGCTGCATTGCAGCATGCGTGAAATAATAAAAATGACAGTTGTGTATTGCTTCCGTATTGAGTGTTGTACCCTGGAAAACAAGAGTACTTTTAAACATGGATTCCGTGAGGAGTGTCCTTAAGTATCCATGCTGTAAAGGACAACGGGAAGAATCAGAGATGTGTACAGAGCTAGTTTAGTCCGTATCTGTAAGCTGTAAGACTTTGGCTACGGAAACAGTAGAAAGTCCTACTTGAAGCCGCAACAAGTCTCTTCACCTCGCGACTAATATCATTGTCATATGTAACGAATGTTCCAAGATACACTGGAATCGGGTTTTACGCAGCGGATACGTTCTGCGTAAATCAAAACCGCGTAAAAAAATTGCGAAAATCCCAAAAACCGCGTTAAAGCGACTTAACTAAAAATCGATTTTTTTGTGGATTTCACGTGTTTCCTAACCTTTTTGAAAAACCACGACTTCTTCTCAGATTTTTTGAAAAAATCCGCTTAAAAATGCATAAATCCCGAAAACCGCGTAAAAAACGACTTTTAAGCAAAAATTGGGCTTTCGCTATTTCCACGCGTAACCAAAGGTCTATCTACCTGTTTCAAATATGGTGCATGCTCCTTGTGCTACATAGAATAGAATATGTAGAAAGCATAACTTCTTGGCCATCCAAGAAATTCCCGGAGTAAGGCCTTTTGATCTACACGCGTAACCAAAGGACTGTCGACCTGTTTCGAATATGGTGCATGCTCTTTGTGCTACATAGAACAGAAATTGTACAAAGCATAGATTCTAGCCAATCAAAAAAAATCCTGGAGTAAGGTTTCAAATACGGCGCATGCTCCTTATTGTAGATAGAATAGAATGTGTACACAGCATATTTTCCAAGAATTTCCTGCAGCAAGGCCTTTCGATCTACACGATCATGATACATGGAATAAATTCCGAGATACGCTTGAAAATAGTCACGTAAATAACGACCCGAGTCAGGGACGTTGTACGGGGCGGACAGGAGAGCGACATCGGTCCTTGACTTCAAGACCGACAGCCACAGCAGCTGCTGGGCAGATGCACAGTGATTAAGATTCAACTGTGTTACTTGCATGGCTTCTTCTTGTTTTCATCTCCGAAGAAACATGTAGGTCCATCCATAACGTGATTACATGCTTGCTTTTTTGCTGACGCAGAAGGACACTTTGTTGCCTTATCGCATTCCTAGGCCGTGTGTCCTTCCTAACCACCATGACGACACAGGTAGCAACGGTCTGGGCCCTTACAGTCGTAGGACTTATGTCAGCGCCATCACCCAAGATCTAGCTTGCGCTCCACGTTTCAGTACCAAGATCATTTCACCGGTCTTGGTGCGTCTGGCACTTTGCGCGTCCTGTCCCAGCGCCGGAAAATTTTCAGTCGCCCCCATCGACGCGACGTCGTCGTACTTATCCTTATCAGTTTTTACCAACATGGCCTCTACTCTGTCCTTAACTTTCTTTATAAGTCAAGACGCGCTCGACTGTCGCTTTGAGCTACTGACCTGCAGCCAGGGATTTTCGGTCCCTTGTACCGATGGCACCGACCAGCTGGTACCCTCTTGCGGCTCAGCGACTTGCGTCTGGTTGGTGTATTCCGCTTTTTTTGGGCCGAGAAGTCGCCTTCTCGGGTCAACGCCTTTCAGGCAACACTACGCTCCGATCTGCTCCGTCATGATGACGTTTGGAATTTATGGTCGCCTACTGTGTTCTGCTTTCCGCTTACGAACTCGATAATGTTATCGAGTTGCTCGACGACCACCCGCATCCCGGATTATGGCCCAAATATTGTACCCAAATCGCAAAGTTCCATAGACAAGCTTAGGCGATGGTGGGGTTTCGGTCACCGTAAAACTTTATATTTTCTGGTTTGTTGATTTTTTTCGGTGATGAAAAATACACAATTTCCGTTTCGTATTTCACGAATATCTCTGAAACTAAATGTCCGATTGCAGAGGCCGTTTAAAGATAAAATCATGCAAATCGGTTCACAGACGGCTGAGATCTAGATGTGACATTTTTTTGTAACGCACACACGCACACACATACATACATACATATGCTCAGTTCGTCGAGCTGAGTTGATTGGTGTATATGACTTGGTTCTCCGAGTCTCGGATAAAAAGTCGATTTTTCAAGTGATCTTAATACCCTTCTTAGGGTGTACGAAGGGTAAAACGGAAATTGTATATTTTTCATCGCCGATAAAAATCAACAAACCAGAAAATATGAACTCTCAATTAGTCTAGCCAAACGAGCATGACGTCACCATTACAATTCATGCAATGCAATGTGTGACGTCAAATTCGCTATGTACACTTCTCGCTTCTCACTTCTCACATCTTTATCCCATTTTCACTTCTATCATCTCACTTCTCAACAGAAATGCACATGAAAACGAGAACGCGTGTTCGTGTTCAAAAGGTTCTGAACACTGCACACTGTTCAAGAACACTGTCATAACTTAGCAACTTGTATCCTAGGAAAACAAATTCAATCGATGGCATGTTACATATTTTTCGGCTAGTAATGGAACACGTGGGCATCTAACGGATAGAAATCAAGCATGCTTGTATGTTTTTGCATAGTTCCAAAACTAAGGAATCTTGCTTGATTACCACTTCAGTGCACACTGAAGTGTGTTCCGAGAGCAAAACTAGGAACACCAAGACACGCCTTAGGCTCATGTTCTGTTCAGGATGCATCTCTGCTTCTCAACTCTTTGTTTCTCGCGTCTCACATCACACACCTCATTTCTCCTCCTAACTTCTCTCTTTTTGCTTCTCACTTCTAACATCTCACATGTTGCTTATCACTTCTCACTCCTCACTTCTCTCATATCTCACTTCTTGTATTGAATTTCTCACTTCTCAATATCACTTCTCATTTGTCGTTTCTAACTTCTCGGCTCTCACTTATCACTTCTCGTTTCTCACTTCTCACATCTCACATCTTTAGGGGCCGTACACTAATTACACAAACAAACTGACATAACACATTGAACATTCAGTCATGAAATTCATCATCGTAAACACCCTAACGACATCTTTTGTTTTCACTAAGTTGGGCAAACCACGACCCGGATGGTGGTAGTGAGCAAACGTCAAACTCGAGCAAATCCGATGTTGGCGCCACGAGTGATCGATTGGTCAACTAATGATAATTGAAATTGACCAGTAAATCAGTAAACGATGAGGATTTCACAAGTGTTATGTCTGTTTGTCTGTGCTAATTACGAAAGCATTTTTTTGGGTTTTTCCTCCAAACAATTTTTTTTTTATTTATATGGAGCAAAAGAAAATGGAAGACCTCCTCCCGCATAAGTGCTTACGTAATTAGTGTACGACCCTTTATATTTCTTACTTCTCACTTCTCGCTTCCCACTTCTTACTTCTCGCTTCCTACTTCTCACTTCTTATTCCTCATTTCTACCTTCTCACTTCTCTCTTCTTATTTCTCACTTCTTGAATCTCACATCTCACATATGACTTCTCATTTCTCACGTCTGACTCCTCACATCTCAATCTTCACTTTTCACTTTTCTAAAATTATTTTCCACTGCATACCTTTTACTTCTCACTACTCGCATATCATTCCTTTCTTCACACTTCCCAAATCTCACACCTAACTTCTCGCTACCGTTTTCTCACTTCTTCCTTCTTATTTTTCGCTTTTCACTTCGCTCATCTTACTTCTCATCCTTCACTTTTTACTTCTCCCTTGCAAGGAATATGACATTGTTTTACTAAAGGAATTTCTGAAGAAATTTACAAAGGCTTTTGAAGGAGCATTCAAATAAGGAAATTTTGTAAAATATTCCTGGAGGAGTTCTCTAAAGAATACCTTGAGAAATTTTAGAAGAAATTCTTGGAGGAATTTCCGAATGAATTCTCGATAGGTTTTTGAAAAGACCTGAATAGGTTTTTGAAAAGAAATTCTGAAGAAATTGTTGAATAAATGTCCTAAATATTTATTAACGGAATCCACAAAAAAAGTCAAATGGCATTTTCAAACTAATACCTATTGAAATTTTCATATAATTTTGTGGATTTCTACAGGAATTCTTTCGGGAATTACTTCAGAAAATCCTGCAAGAATTTCTTTAGGAATATCTGAAGAAGTTTATCCAGGAATTCCTTCGAAAACCCGGACAGTAATAGAACAAAATACTGTTTTGAATCTGTAATTAAGACTTCATGCCGAAAAAAACCCAAAAATATCGATATGGCATTCGATCCATCATCCTACTTCTTCTGATATTCTCAAAAATTTTACATCTGGATCTGCTTCGGAAATTTTTCCAGTATTCATCCAGGTGATGAAGAAGGGTCGTTTAACCAAAAACCATTCAACCAAAAGCCATTTGGCCGAATGCCACGTGGCCGAACAAACCATTAGGCAGAAACCCATCCGGCCGAAAGTAATTTTGCCGAAAGGGTCATTTGGCCGAAAGGGTCATTAGGCCGAAGGGATCATTTGGCTGAAATGGTCGTTTGGCCGAAAGTGTCGTTTGGCCGAGTAGGTCATTTGAAAAGTGAGAAATTAGGAATGAGAAGAGAGACGTCTCAATTCTCATCTCTCATTTCTAATTTCTCAGTGTAAAAAGTGCGAAGCGCAAAGTGAGTAGTGAGACGTCTCACTATTCACTTCGTGCTTCTCACTTTCTACAGCGAGAATAGAAAAATGAAGAGTGAGAAGTGAGACTTATTATTTTATTTATTCAGACTAAGGCCGAAGTGGCCTGTGCGGTATATAAGAGTCTTCTCCATTCGGCTCGGTCCATGGCTACACGTCGCCAACCACGCAGTCTACGGAGGGTCCGCAAGTCGTCTTCCACCTGGTCAATCCACCTTGCCCACTGCGCACCTCGCCTTCTTGTGCCCGTCGGATCGTTGTCGAGAACCATTTTAACCGGGTTACTGTCCGACATTCTAGCTACGTGCCCGGCCCACCGCAGTACTCACTTCGCCCTTCTCATTTGGCCGTGGTAGAGCGAAGTGGGTAGTAAGACGTCTCACTACCCACTTCGCACTGCTCACTTTCCACAGTGAGAAGTGAGAAATGAGGAGTGAGAAGTGAGACGTTTCACTTCTCACTCCTTGTTTCTTATTTCTCGCTGTAAAAAGTGAAAAGCGCGAAGTGAGTAATTTCTAAACTCCTAAGTAAACTCCTAATTTCTCATTTTTCAAATGACCTATTCGGTCAAATGACCCTTTCGGCCAACTGACACTTTCGGCCAAATAACCCTTTCGGCCAAACGACCCTTTCGGCAAAACGACCCTTTAAACCAAACAACCCTTTCGGCCAAATTGATATTTTAGCCAAACAGCATTTGGGCCAAATGACCCTTTCGGTCTTATAACGCTTTCGGCCAAACGTCCCATTCGACCAAACGTCCCTTACGGCCAAACGACCCTTTAAGCCAAATGATGTTCTAATGGTCTGCCCGGTCAAATGGTATATTTGGCCAAACAACTTTCGGCCTAGTGGCATTCGGCCGAACGGTATTCGGGATACGGCTTTTCTCCAAGGAATTAACACGATTAGTGAGCCAGAAGTTCTTTCAGGCATACGTTCAAAAATTCCTCCAGGAGCTTCTTTATTGGCATAACATCCCCACACTGGGACATTGCTGCCTCGCAGCTTAGTGTTCATTAACAGCTATTAACTGCGAGGTTTCTAAGCCAAGTTATCATTTCTGCATTTGTATATCATGAGGCTAACACTATGATACTTTGGCCCAGGGAAGTCGAGACAATTTCCAATCCGAAAATTACCTACACCGGCACCGGGAATCGAACCCAGCCACCCTCAACATGGTCTTGCTTTGTAGCCGCGCATCTTACCGCACGGCTAAGGAGGGCCCTAGTTCTATGTGAGTAATACATCGGAAATTCCTCCAGTGATTCATTACTAACTTCCTCAGGTAATTTCTTCAAAAATCCTCTGGTAATAAATCTAGGAATACCCCCAGAAATTTCTTTAGGAAATCTTTTAAAAAATGTTTAAAAATTCTTTTGGGGAAGAATTTTCGAAATTCTTGATTTTCTCTGTACATTCCTCCAAGAATTTCTTAGGATTTTTCTCCATGGATTCGTCCAGGAAAATTCGTAGCCTCAGATAGATCCAGAAATTCTCCTGGAAACAACTAAACATTTAAACATTTAAAAAATCCTTAAGGAATACCTACTTGCGTCTTGCTTGACAAATTCTTCGAATTTTCCTAATCGAGATATTTAAAGAATTTCTTCGGAAAATTCTTACGGCAATTTCTATGGGAATAGCATCAGTAAAACCTTAGAAATTCCTTCGATTTTTTTAAAGAAATGGTTTCAGCAATTATTTCAAAAATTCTTAAGAAAATCTCTTCTTTAGAACATTATCCAGGAATTCTTTCAAATTTTGTTTTAGGATTTCCTTCGAACATTCCTCCAGAAATTTAATTGGTCTCAAACCCTAGGATATTTTTTTGAAAAAAAAAACCGGAAATAACTGCATAAATTCATTCAGAAATTCTTGTCAGAATCATTCGGAAATTACTATAAGAGTTCGTATGGAAATTTCATCTGGAAATTCCTTTGTAATTTCCGTTAGAAACTCTTCCGAAAATTCCTTACGTATTTCCTTTTCCATTCTGTAATAAATTTCCTGAAAAATTCTTCCAACAAAATCTCCGGTATAATTGCTGCAGTCATTTCGAAAGATATTGCGTGTGGCTTTTCTAAAAAGATTTCCTAAAGTTTTCCTGGACGAAGTTTCTAAGGAATTTCTGAAGAAATTTTCAAGTGCCTCTCCAGAGAATTTTCGGATGGAATTCCGGGACGAATGTCAAAAGGGAATAAATTTTCTTGGATTTTTTTTAGTTTCCAAAGCAATTTCAGGTTATATCTCCGATGTTATTTTCCACGGATTTTCTGGGGAAATCCAAAAATGAGATTCCAAAGAGTTCTTGGAAGAATGTACAAAGAAATTCTTGAAATTGTATTGATTACTTTTAGAAACAGTCTCCAGTAGCCTTGTGGGCAAAGGCGTAAAATTGCCAATCCGGAGATGGCGAGACCAGATTCTCAGTCTGGTCTAGGATGTTTTCGGGTTGGGAACATTCTCGATTCCCTGGGCATAGTGTACCCATTGTACTTGCCACGCAAAATACATACTCATGCAATGGCGGCCATAGAAAAGCTTTCAATTAATAACTGACGAAATGCTAATAGAATACTAAGTTGGAAAGCAGACCAAGTTCCTGTTGGAATGTAGAACCATTGAAGAGGAAGAGAAAGAGAGACTTTAGTTAGTTAGTTGTAGAATAAAACACCAAGAGTTGCACTGAATAAATATTGTATATTGCTTAAAACATCAACATTCATGATCACGGGACAATTTTGCTTCGTTACACCGAAACATAGCTCAACACTGCATCATATGCAAAACTGAGATCAACTCATTCAATCACTCTAATTCATCCGTCTGTAGCACACTTTATAGCACATACTTGGCCGCCAAAGGAGCGGTGTAGGCCAGAGGCGCGGCATACGGAGCGGCGAACTGCGCTGCGTAAGGTGCAGCATAAGGAGCAGCGTAAGGCGCAGCATAGGAGGCTGCATACGGAGCTGCGTAAGGAGCGGCATAGGAAGCGAAAGCTGGAGCAGCGGCAGCAGCAGCATAAGCCAGTGGAGCGGCAGCAGTGTAGGCGGCGTAAGCCGGGTTGATAACCTGAGAGTTGTGCGAGGTGACAACGGCGGAATCTCCAACGTTAGCGTATCCGGCGGCGTAAGCCAAGGCAGGGGCCACAGCAGCTGGGGCGGCAACCAGTGGAGCCGAGTAGGCCAGAGGGGCACCCACCAATCCTGGCTTGGCGGCGACGCTAGCGATGGCCATAGCGGCAACGAAGAACTGTAAGATTTTAAGAAAGGGACATTTTAAGAACTGTGATTTTCTTAAATAATGTAAACTTACCAATTTGGCGAACATTTTTAATCGGGTTGTTTAGACTGTGTTTGGCTTCACTTGAAAGTAGGTAACTGATAGCTTCCGATTGATTGCAAATTGTATTTATACTAAATCAAGTATTTGGGTTTCGTGCACCCGCACTCTGCACTTTCTGGTGAGGTACCACAGGCGTAAATACGTGATTGTTGTATATTACGGACAGGTTGCATGATCGACGGCGCTGGTGTGATAATCGGTAGAATGACGCGACACCACACCGACAGCAGGTGAATTGGGTATTCAAATTAGACCACCGTCATTCAGCTGGCAAATGAAAGTTAAAAGCAATCTCCCAAGAGCGACGAAAATCGTCGTTTGAAACAGTCTAAAGCAAAGATATGGATCAATTCTCATGGCGTTAGCTCAGAATTTCGAGCTTTTTTGTGCTTCATCATTCTGTCATAGTATGAGACACTGGAATAGAATGATCGACGAATAACTTGTCAAATTCGTCGATATTCACAACAATATTTAGGAAAAGTCATACTTTATAAACAGTTTTTTTTTTCAAAATAATACATCAATCCATTCTCAGTTTTAAGATGGAAACTCTTCGGATATTATTACCGTATGTTTTGTAATTTCTACGATTTTCCTCCATTTTTTTTATTGAAATTAACTCGGAGTTTTCATGGAAAATTCTTCTGGTTTCCTACGGAAAATTCTTTAAAACTTACACTGGAAATACTTTGGAATAACCAACCAATGGAAATCCTTCGAAATTTCCAATTGATTTTTTAGCATTTCTACGGATTTTAATTATAATTGTAGCTTGCCATTTTCTATGTTCTAGTTTCCTCTTCGTAACCTGATCAGGAACCCGGCAGCAATTCTGTTATTTTTTTCAATGCTGTTTCGCAACTGGTTGAGCCAAGATAATGTCAAAATTTTCTATGCTTGAAAAAATCAGTCATAACAATCTTTTTTGTCTACCAAATTATATATGACACGTTTGCACTTGAAATATTTAATCCTTTTTATCTACCTTGCGTTCCATTGTAGTTAAAACTGGTTGTTTAACTCACTTAGATTGAATGTGAATTTTAATGTAATATCAGACAATTACTATTCTACAATATTTAATTTAAATATATGACAGATTGATAATTTTTGTGATAGATTTAAATCAATTAAAAAAAACTTAAATTAGGTAGAAGACTGAATAAAGCAGAGAAAATATATCTCCAAAAACCGATTTTGCTACCCACGCCATAAAGCAATCAAAATAATTAATCAGGACATGCCATCGAATTCACTTTTACACTATCCGTTTATTGCAAGTTCACCTATTTTGCATCTGTTCGATTGGTATGCCACTCAACTTAGTCGCCAAGTATATACAATCACCTGTGAAATTAAAAGATTACTGACGAATTATTCATGTAAATAAAAGAAGCAAAACAACACACGATGAATCAAGTTCACTTTAACGCTGTGTCCTGTTGTCGATCAAGAGAGGGAGCAAGAACTGGGTAATGCCAAAATATTCGAAACGACTACTATATAAATCGAATCGTGGGAGGGTAGAATCATAGTTCAGTTGCAATCTTCAATCAGTACGCAGAACAACCAATCCCATTCAAAATGTTCACCAAATTGGTAGGATAGAAACATTTCCTATTTTGACTTAGGATATCTAATCAATTACAATCAATTACAGATCTGCATCGCCGCTGTGGCCATTTCGTGCGTCAGTGCCAAGCCTGGGCTTGCTGCCCCAATTGCCTACTCTGCACCGTTGGCCGTCGCTGCTCCGGCGCCAGCTTTTGTGACCGCTCAGAGCTCCCAGGTCATCGCTCGTAACTACAATGGAGTGGCTCCCCTGGCTTACACCGCAGCCGTCGCATCCCCACTTGCCTATAATGCCCCCGCTTTAGCTGCTGCCGCCCCTGTGGCCTATACTGCTGCCGGCCCTGTGGCTTACTCGGCCCCTGCTCTGGCTGGTGCCTCTCCACTGGCTTACACCGCTGCCTCTCCTCTGGCTTACACCGCTGCTGCTGCCTCCCCTCTGGCTTACACCGCTGCCACTCCATTTGCTCGTACGCTGGCTACACCCTATGCCGCCCCATTCGCTGCTCCTTACAGCGCATATCCTTATGTGCTGTAAATTGATTTGGACTGTTACTAATGACTGAATTTATCATCAAGGCTTGTACAGTTATTGTTACCATAGTTTTCTAAGGTGATTTAAATACACGACATGAGTCAAATTGATGTTAGTTTAAAAATATATTTTTAAGAATATATCACAAATAAATCGTGGTGATGTTGTCATACGAAACGGTACCGCTTTGCAAAACTATCACCCGTTCGATTAGGGGACGGGGGGGTCAAAATGCCCTAGCTAAGCAAACACTGCTTTATTGTCTCATTTGTAACGCTATTCATGGGTATTTTTACATAATGCAACAGTTAAACAAGAAAGCTAGTTGATGCCATTCAAAAATTGTCAAAAATCTCAATCATATTGATATTATTCACATTTCAAAAAAGTGGTGATATTCTGTTGCCGGAAAATTCATGAGGCAAAACGCCTTTTAGCTGGCAACTACTAGGGAACAAAGTACCATGCGTCGGCGAATCAGCATTCTGGTATGAATAGTGCGTGGAGACGCAAGTACATTGTAGGTTAGCCCCACTAGGGCGTTTTGCCTCGCCAAAATGTTCGATGTCTCTTTAAAATGTGGAAATTTTCGGTTTTTCCGACCTTCCCATACACTATTTTGAAACTTTTTTCGCCTAACCTACATAATTCTAACCTACATAAGATCTAGTTTTGTTACGGCCATCTTAACCCGTTTCGGTCTGACCTAGAAATCAAAATTGAAATAACCCGTGTAGGCTCATTTTTCGTCCGATTGCCATGAAATTTTCAGGGAAGAAGCGTCATCATGTCTATTTTTTGGTACATGACTTGATTTGACCATGGTGCCAATCCGGCCGGATTTATTAAGGGGGGGTCCTGGGTCAGATGCAGTCAAAAACGGGTCATTTTTTTAAAACCATTGATAAATGAACTAAAGTGACTAGAATGCTGATGCAAACGTGGTCAATCATCATTGACCAGCATCAGAAGCTAGTTTTGATATATTTGAATCACCAGGACATGGTTCCGGATGTTCCGGGAACCTGGTTCCCTGGGGTATCCCTGGGGTGGTGGACACTTTTCAAGTGGACACAACCCAGTCTTGCGACATATCAAACTTCATGGTTTTGAAAGAGAATCCTAATAGATGAGTTTTTGGGAGGTTTTGGACACATTGGCCGCATCCGGAAGTGTTCCCGGGAGCCTGGTTTCCTCAGGGAAGCGGACAAATTTCGATAAGCACCGAAACCCATCTTGCGACCCATCAAACTCCATGGTTTTCAAAGACAACCTCAATAGATGGGTTTTTGAGAGGTTTTGGACACATTGGCCACGTCCGAAAGTGTTCCCGGGAACCTGGTTCCCTCAGGGAAGCAGACAAATTTCAATTAGCACCGAAACCCATCTTGCGACACACCAAACTCCATGATTTTGAAAGACAAGCTCAATAGATGGTTTTTTTTAGAGATTTTTGACACATTGGTCACGTCCGGAAGTGTTTCCGGGAAATTGGTTCCCCCAGTGGACAAATCTTGCCTAGCACCAAGACCCATCTTGCGATATATCAAACTCCATGAATTTTAAAAACAAGCACAATACATGATTTTTTGACAGATTTTGGACACGTTGATCACGTCCGTAAGTGTTCCCAGGAGCCCGGTTCCTTCAGGGATGTGGACAAATTTTGATTATCACCGAAACCCATCTTGCGACCCATCAAACTCCATGATTTTGAAAAACAAGCTCAATAGATGAGTTTTTGAGAGATTTTGGACACATTGGCCACGACCGGATATGTTCCCGAAAGCCTGGCTCCCTCAGGGAAGCGGACAAATTTCGATAAGCACCGAAACCCATCTTGCGACACATCAAACTCCATGGTTTTGAAAGACAACCTCAATAGATGAGTTTTTGAGAGGTTTTGGACACATTGACCACATCCGGAAGTGTTCCCGGGAGCCTGATTCCCTCAGGGGACAAATTTCGATTAGCAACGAAACCCATTTTGCGGCATGTTCAACTCCACGATTTTGAAAGACAAGCACAATACATGAATTTTTGAGAGATTTTGGACACACTGGCCACGTCCGGGAGTGTTCCCGGGAGCCTGGTTCTCTCAGCGAAGCGGTCAAATTTTGATTGGCTCCAAAACCCATCTTGCGACATATCAAACTTCATTATTTTGCTTGACTTTCAAAATCATGGAGTTTGTTACGTCACAAGATGAACCAGGTTCCCAAGTACACTTCCGGTCGTTGCCAATGTGTCCAAAATCTCAAAAAAATTCATGTGTTCAATTTGTCTTCCAAAATCATGGAGTTTGATATGTCGCAAGATGGGTTTCGGTGCTAATCGAAATTTGTCCGCTTCCCTGAGGGAACCAGGCTCCCGTGAACACTTACGGACGAGGCCAATGTGTCCAATACCTCTCAAAAAATCATGTGTTGTGCGTGTCTTTCAAAATCATGGAGTTTGATATGTCGCAAGATAGTTTCGGTGCTAATCAAAATTTGTTCACTTCTCTGAGGGAACCAGGCTCCCGGGAACACTTCCGGACTAGGACAATGTGTCCAAAACCTCTCAGAAACTCATTTATTGAGCTTGTCTTTCAAAATCATGGAGTTTGGCATACCGCAAGATGGGTTCCGGCGCTAATCTAAATTTGTTCGCTTCCCTGAGGGAACCAGGCTCCAGGAAACACTTCCGGACGTGGCCAATGCGTCCAAAATCTCTCAAAAATTCATCTATTGAGCTTGTCTTCCAAAATTATGGAGTTTGACATGTCGCAAGACGAGTTTTGGTGCAAGGCGAGCTTGTATTTCAAAACCATGGAGTTTGATGTGTCGCAAGATGGGTTTCGGTGCTTATCGAAATTTGTCCGCTTCCCTGAGGGAGCCAGGCTCCCGGGAACACTTCCGAACTTGGCCAATGTGTCCAAAATCTCTCAAAAACTCATCTATTGAGCTTGTCTTTCAAAATCATGGAGTTTTATATGTCGCAAGATGGGTTTTAGTGCTAGGCAAGATTTGTCCACTTTCTTGAGGGAACCAGGTTCCCGGGAACACTTCCGGATGTGGCCAATGTGTCCAAAACCACTCGAAAACTAATATATTGAGCTTGTGCTAATCGAAATTTGTCCACTTTCTTGAGGAAACCAGGGGTGGCATTGTGCATCTCGAATCGAATCACTCGATTCGTATGTTTTTGCATTCGTTTCGAAAAAATTGCGGCATTATATATTTCGTTCGACTTCATTCAGTCGCAGTACAAGATTTCGAATGGTGCTGTACTAGCTCAATCGAGTATGTTCTGTCAAACGAAATGTAAACAGAGAGAATAAGAGGTAGCTGTCTCCGTGTTTAGTATGCCGCCCGCTGGAGAGACAACCTTCAGCGCGTGGCGAATGTGAGTAAACAGAGAGAATAAGAGTAAATTCATCTGCGTGTAGCATGTTGCCTGTTGGAAAAGCATCCTTCAGGGCATGAATTGGCAGTTAATTTATAAACAAGCAAATTGTGCTCAATGACTATAAAAAGGAATATTATTTATTGAGCAGTTACAATCGATTAAAACATTATGCCGATAGGATATGTTTTGTAAATTGAATTATTGTTACGATCAAATTATAAGTTTTATGTTTATTCGAGTTTATGCCACAGATCCAATTTTGAGCTTCATAATTTAAAGCTAAAGAAGGATTCGATAATAAATTACTTTGATTTTTCCATGTGTTTTAGTTGAATGCACTTGGGTTTTTTTTTAAATTAAACTCAACTATTTTTACGCAGATTTTCCCCATCGATTTTTCACGCGGTTTTTTTGAAATCGTCATGAAATACGTGAAAACTGCAAAAATAAAAGATTGTAATTGAAGTCGTTTCTACGCGGATTTAGGGATAATTAGAGATTTCATATTGTCTGGAAACTATAAAAGTAGGTATACTAATGACATTCTTTCCATCAAGATACAATAATGAAACATTTATTATCTTCCCGTAGAGAAATAATAACAAATGTAACTAAAAACTTTCAGCAAGAAATGACTCTCGAACAACATTCGAAAGCTATAAAGGTGACGAGTGTTTTTCATTCGACTTGAGTCGTTTTCCAGTGTGCTATCGAGTATCCATAATGCCAAAACATCTCGTTATTCTTGTACCTCCTCGAGCATACTCGAACGATGAGTCGTTTTCGAGATCGAATCGAAAGCCGTAATGCCAAACATGTTCGACTCGATAGAATTACGTTCGAATCGAGATGCGCAATGCCACCCCAGGTTCCCGGAAACACTTACGGATGGGCCAATGTGTCAAAAATCTCGCAAAAACTCATCTATTGAGCTTGTCTTCCAAAATCATGGAGTTTTATATGTAGCAAGATGGGTTTCGGTGCTAATCGAAATTTGTCCACTTGCTTGAGGGAACCAGGTTCCCGGGAACACTTCCAGACGTGGCCAATGTGTCCAACATCTCTAAAAAAAACCATCTATTGAGCTTGTCTTTCAAAATCATGGAGTTTGGTGTGTCGCAAGATGGGTTTCGGTGCTATTCAAAATTTGTCCGCTTCCCTGATGGAACCAGGCTCTCTGGAACACTTACGGACGAGGCCAATGTGTCCAAAACCTCTCAAAAAAAACATGTGTTGTGCGTGTCTTTCAAAATCATGGAGTTTGATATGTCACAGGATGGGTTTGGGTGCTAATCGAAATTTGTCCACTTCCTTGAGGGAACCAGGCTCCCTGGAACACTTCCGGATGTGGCCAATGTATCCAAAACCTCCCAAAAACTCATCTATTAGGATTCTCTTCCAAAACCATGAAGTTTGATATGTCGCAAGACTGGGTTGTGTTCACTTGAAAAGTGTCCACCACCCCAGGGATACCCCAGGGAACCAGGTTCCCGGAACATCCGGAACCATGTCCTGGTGATTCAAATGTATCAAAACTAACTTCTGATGCTGGTCAATGATGATTGACCACGTTTGCATCAGCATTCTACCCGAGCAGCACAAGTCAGTCAAAAATGGTTGCAGCAACTTGATTGTGACTGAATACGGTCATATAGGAGTTGCTGTAACCTATGTGGAATATGTGTGCTGCTAGGGTAGTCACTTTCGTTCATTTATCAATGGTTTTAAAAAAATGACCCGTTTTTGACTGCATCTGACCCAGGACCCCCCCTTAATAAATCCGGCCGGATTGGCACCATGGTCAAATCAAGTCATGTAGTCAAGTCATATGACGGAAACCACAAAAGGCGTTTTGCACCGGGGGGGGGCGTTTTGGGGCCTCTTCCCCTATGTGAAATGGTTAACATCCACGCACTAATTTATCTACATAAGAAAAAAAGAAAATAATATCGATTCGCTTTGGGCTAAAAAAAATCTCAAGCAAGATTTAGAATAAATCCTTAAATGATTATCGTTTAATGGCCGGAGATGTCTGAGTTAAAATCAAGCTCTATCGGGTGAAAGGGCGAATGTCGCAAGAGAGGATTCTCTTCGTCGACTTCCCCTCTTTTAAATAAAAGTGACAAGCAGAGGATTTCTTCGGCCCCTGTTACATGATACTAGGCGCGTAATCCGGCTTCGGGAAAAGATAATTCTATGACGTCTAACAATATTAAAGCTCCCATTTTTTTCGAGAAACGGGAAATTAATCAATTATTTCCCGGAAAACGATGGCTTTGGAATGTTCTCTTCTGAAAGGTTCATCTAACACCAACTATTTTTAAACTCGGAAACATTTTCTCAAATACAAACAAGGAACGATAAGCCTTTTTGCCTTTATCGTATACAAAGTATACGTAAAGGCTATATGGTCGCTCCAAAAACGAACTTTTCATAGGAGTCCCGGAGACCCATAGTGTTAAATACCGATCGACTCATCTCGACAAATTGAGGTGATGTCTGTGTATGTGAGTGCATGTGTGTGCGCAAAATAATCTCGCTCATTTTTCAGGCACTTATCCTTAACTGATTTGTTCGCAACAAGTTGCATTCGACGCGGAATCTTGTTCCATTGTTTCGTATTGAAAATTGGCCCAATTGGACTAGGGGAAGTGTACCGGTTTGACACCATAGTGCCCAATTTGGCCAACCCTGAAAAATGCATATTTTCCAAAAAATATCGATCAGTTTCAACAGCAAAGAAAGATAAGGGATATATCTCCTGTAAGAGCCAATAATACCCTCCAAATACCCTCGAGAAACTGGCCAAATTAGCACAATGGCCAAAACTGGTACAGTTACCCTATGGGCTTCGGAGTTATGGCCAAAATACTTTTTTTTATACCAAAAGTGCGTAGAAATTACTCACTCGAAAAAAACGAGAAAGGCACCATCACCGCTAGGTGGATTAATCTGGGTTTTTATTCAAATTACGGCCACTTGAGCACATTTTAGACTTTGCATGTATTTAAAGCAGAAGAATAAAACTATTTTTGAATCATAAATTGTTCATTCTATTCTTGTGGTGAACGCTTGATGATCGTACTTTACTAATCGTAACTATCAAAACTGTATATTTTTTCCAGTGAAACTTTGTTTGAAATAACAAACAGCACTTGTGAGACAGTTGTAATGACCTCATACAGGAAACCTAAAAGCTGTTATCCATTAAGATCTGTTGGCTCGCCGTGAGAGATTTCAGCAAATGAATCTGTTTGCGAATTGAATCAAAACGGGTTGAATGTCTTAAAAAAAACCTATTACAATAGTAGGACAAACCAGTGAATCTTCAGTTATAACTTCAATTCTTCATAATAATAGTCGTGATCTAATTTGAATGTGAAATATGATTTGGAAATGGTAGAATGATGCTAGTCAAAATATGCAGTTGATATCCCAAAATCAGCTATCATCAAATTCGAAAAATAAGAAAATTATGTAATTTCCAAATATTTTAGTACCGTAATCCGAGGAACATTTTTTGTTTTGTTTTGTAAATATCTCCTCCGTATGAGAAATCATAGCTTTTTCATATTTTAAAAACGAGTATTGCTACATGTGGAACGTCTTGTTGGCCGAATGCCATTTGGCCGAATGCCACTAGGTCGAACAAACCATTATTAGGCCGAAACCCATCTGGCCAAAAGTCATTTGGCCGAATGGGTCATCCGGCCGAATATGTCAAATGACCGAATAAGACATTTGACCGAAAAAGACATATGGCCGAGTTGAACATTTGGCCGTATAGGACATTTGTCAGTATAAGTCATTTGAAAAGGTCAGGGTAGTGAGACGTCTCATTGCCCACTTCGCGCTTCAAACTTTTTAAAGTAAGATGGGACGTCTCACTAAACTCGCCAAACGTCCTATTCGGCTAAATGTCTTGTTCAGCCAAACGCCCTATTTGGCCAAACGTCCTATTCAGCCAAATGTCATATTCGGCCAAACGACCTATTCGGCCAAATCTTCTATTCGGCCAAATGTCCTATTCGGCCAAATAACCACATTTCTCATTTTCCAACTGATCTATTCGGCCAAATGATATATTCTGTCAAATGACCTATTCTGCCTAATGGTCTGTTCGGACAAATTACCTAAACGAGCGAATGTCCTGTTCAGCCAAATGTTCTATTCAGCCAAATGTTTTATTCAGCCAAACGTCCTATTCGACTGAATGACTTGTTCAACCAAACGTCCTATTCGGCCAAATGTACTGTTAAGAAAAAAAAAATGACCTATTCGGCCAAATGGCTATTCGGCAAAATGACCTATTCAGAAAAAAACACTCTCGGCCAAATGGATATTCGAGAAAATGACCTTTTCGGCCAAATGGCCTATTCGTTTAAATGTTCTATTCGGCCAAACGTCCTATTCGGCTAAATATCCTGTTCAGTCAAACGTCCTACTCGGCCAAATGTCCTATTCGGCCAAATAACCTATTTGGCCAAATGATCTATTCGGCCAAATGACCTATAAAGAAAAATGATATTTTCGGCCAAATGGCCTATTCTGCAAATTACCTTTTCGGCCAAATGGATATTCGGGCAAATGACCTTTTCGGCCAAATGGCCTATTCGTCCAAATGACTTATTCCGCTATATGACCCTTTCGACCAAATGTAGCGGGCTTGGTAGTCATATGGCTACTGCTTCTGCCTCATACGCAGGAGGTCGTGGGTTCAATGACAGGTCCATTCCATTCTCCTACTTTGTATCTTTCTCTATATTCCTCATGTTCCAGCAATCACTAGAACTGGAAATGGACTTCCATACCGTTACTATTCCTATACTTTCAACTTGAGTAACAGTAATCTGCTAGAATTGGAAAATTTTTTTTTTTGTGTCTTTATTAAAGAGACTTTCAGCCCGAGGCTGGCTCGTCTCCAAAACATCCAATTAGAAATTCCATCAGTTGCTCTCTCCTATCTATCACATTGGCAGCTCGTTAACCAAGACGGACCTCTGCCTCTCGAACCTAGCCCAAAAATTCCAACAAATTCCGCATGAACTCGTGGCAAGTGCAGAGGTATATTCGGCTTGCAGTGGGCGAGTGATTGCATCATCATTTCCTCCCCCTTCCCTACATTGACTTACATTCTGACGTGGCAGGCGCCAGTATGTCCTAACAAATGAGTGTTACTCTCAAAAGAGTAATATTACAGTTAAAAGCGTAAGCTACTTATTTCTCCGATTAGGAGAGACCTTTCGCTTAGCTTTTATTGACAGAAATAGAGGTTACTTATTTCTTCTTTTTAGGGAAGAGACATTTCGCCTTATTCTGAAGTTTTCCTCAAGTAATTGCTACTTATTTCTTCGTTTTAAGGAAGAAACCTTTCACAAGGCTTGATTGAACCTTTTACCGATCCGCACCAGGGTGAGTTCGGAGTCAAAAATGAGAACTCTTGGAGTCAGCTTAGAAGTTGTTTATTTCGATTTTTCTTTACAATAGTCATCTACGTGTTACATTAGCGATGTATTGTTATACTAGTATCTGAACTATGGCTAAATATTGTCTGTTTATCCTTTTCTAACTCGGGGAAGTCTATTATTAACATTTCGTTCTTTCTCAATCCTTTATGATTTTATATGGAAACATACCATGTCATTGCAACGCATTAACCTCGTTTCACTCACTCCTTTTCCTAATTCTAGAAAGTTTCAATAAGTTTCCGTTGAGGGTGGAGTCTACTAGTCTAATTAGATTATTTTCTTGTAAGTGGAAATTATCTCCCTAATGATAGACAAAGAAGGATTGATTATATATATGCTCTTGTCGTGCGTGGGCGTGTTCTTACTTCCTTTATGGTCCTTTCGTTACAGACATACTATGCAACTCGGTATGCGTTTTTTTGTCTTATCTTTCATTTGATTTTCTTATAGCTGTAGCTAACTTATTTGGTCGTACGGCGCAGAGCAATATGTTTAGGAAATTAATTATCCCACAGCCACAAATGAGATTACCAGTACTTGTACATTGAAGATGTGTGCTAGTCCCAAGCAAACATCTGTTGGTTCCCTTGCAAGAACAGCTGTTCTGGTCATAATGGAGTAGCAACTACGAGCAGCCAATCAAGCTCAAGCTCAAGCTAAATGGCCAAATGGTATATTCAGGAAACCTTTCGGCCTAGTGGCCTTCGGCCAAGTGGCTTTCAGCCGAACGGTATTCGAACAGCCCTTCCCCCTTTCAGACACCTCTGGAACTAAATTATGGTTTTATTGTCAATTTTCATTTTAACTGCCGCACTTACATATTTACTGAGGCTATCTTATAGCTTTGGAATTTTCTGAGAAAGTTTATCTTCAATATAGTCATGCCATAAGCTAGTTTGGTCATTAATACTCTGTATTTGCATGAATTGTTTCGCCTCCATTTCGCTTCTACTTTTAATTAACTTTTAATGGAGCTATTTGGAACCTGATCTCAGACTGAGCCAATCTTCCTGTATTTGTTTCCTGCACATTTTAGTCTCCTTCATATTTGCTCCAATCTTTTAGTTTTACTTTTTTCCTGCTCAGAGCAGATTTGCTCACATGTTTCACAAGTTAAGTACACATTCAGGGCTAGATTTAGCCTGAAGGGAGGCCGGGGCCGACAGTTTGCGGGGCAAACTGTTTCTATTCAGAGTTTTCACTCGAAATTATTTAAACGTGTAACAAAACATTGTAGACCAATGCGTTCTTCAGCAAAGTGATTTCACTAAATATTCTTGACTTTTTGGATCCTTTTATGACTTTTGTGATCCATCCACCTAGAAGTGAGAAACGAAATTTATTTTTACGATTTCATAAAATGACTTTGTTCAGCAAAGTTGTAGAGAAAGTCGTAATATTTTCTTTTTTGAATACACTATAGGTCTATCTCTAAATTTCAATGGTCAAAATTGATTTTTCAAATACACAGAAAATTATTTTTCTTTGAATAACTTTTTCTATCGATTTTCTACAATTTTCAAATGTTCAACAATTTGAAGAGCTATAAAATCTCCGAGATGAGCCATCCTCTTTATAAATATATAAGAAACCCTGATTAATCCACCTAGTGATGATGGTGCCTTTCTCGTGCAAATAAAAAAATGTATTTTGGCCATAACTTCTGAGCCCAGATTACGAACTGTCCAATTTTCAATAGAAAATAATGGGACAGGATTTCGCGTCGAATGCAACTTGTTGCGAGCAAATCGGTTGAGGGTAAGTGCCCGAAAAATGAGTGACACTTTTACTACATTTTGGTACGTGGGTGCGCACAGACACACACATACACACACATATTGGGGCAGCAGGGACTTTGTCCAAGGGCTTGACGACCCCTCCCCATGGCCACTGCGAGTTAGACCGGGATCATCGTCCCTAACCCCTAATCCCAAGGCGTCAAGCGACCCGTGCCGAAGGGATGCATGGCCAGGGGGGTGAAATAATAAGCTAGGCCTTTAACGGAGCCTGTGGGGTACCTGGGCACCCTCCACAGTAATTGTCCCTTACCGCGTCATGCTGGGCTCTGGCGTGCTGGACCTCTTTTCCCGAGCAACTCGTGGGACCAAAATGGAAAACCAAGTCAATTCTTCAATTAGTGGTAGTAGTGTAGGCGACAACCCCTTCGCAAGAGGTGGGTTGTTCAGGTCTCCGCCTAGGAGGCCAGAGGCAATAGTCGGCAGCTCAGTGCGCAGCGCCAGCGTGGGTCACTTAACCTTCCTCTCGGCTAAAAAACGCCGGTAGAGGTTATTGACGGCCCATGGCTTGTGGAGGCGATGAACCGCAAACGCGATGGGCTTTCGGCCTTCGAGGTGGCGACGGAACAGCTGGACGCCATCATCGACTTTGCGTCATCGAAGCATAATATCAGTAAGGACCTCAAGAGGAGCTTGCTGAAACTTCGAAAGTCGATGCTGGACGCCAAGCTGGAGAGGGCGGTCGGGACGGCCAAGCTGGAGAGGGCGGTCGGGACGGCCAAGTGTAAACCCGTGAAATCCGTGGAGTCGAGGTCTACCCAGACTGAGACCCAAGGATTCGCGGACTCGGGCAAGGTCGAATCGACCGAAGGCGTGCCAGCGAAGACGGTGGTACCAAAGTCTACCCAGACTGAGGCTCAAGTATTTGCGGGTACGTCGGTTGTGACTGCTCCAACGGAGCAGACACAAAAACGGGGGAGACAGTCTTCAGAAGATGAGCTCCCTGGGGGCCGCTCCAAAACGCGGAGGGTTACTACCCCGAACAAGGGTAGTGGGACTGGAAAGCTGAACCCCGGCAAGGTACCTCCAAAACCGGGGGAGGAAGGACCTGGAAAGGTCCGTCCACCCAGGAAAGACGGTGGTAAGGGGTTACGGCAGGCTGAGAGCTCTCAGCCGCACCAGACCAGGGAAATAGAGGGGGATGACGCCTCCTGGACCCTGGTCAAGAACAAGAGGAAACCGAAGACGTCAAGGGCCGAAAAGAAGGCCCAAGCAAATGAGGGTAGCAAGAAGTCTAGGGTAGGCGCCAATCGCTCCAAGGGCGGTGCCCTAGTCATCAGGTGGACGAGGCTAAGTACTCGGACGTCCTGAAGGCGATGAGGAGTGACGTCAAGCTCGGTGAACTCGGCGCCGACGTACGTCGAATAAGACGTACCCGGATGGGCGAGATGATCCTCGAGCTGAAGCGGGGCGTCTCGCAAAAGGGCTCCGCCTACAAGAAGTTGGTGGAGGAAGTCCTAGGCGAGATGGTCAAGGTGAGGGCACTCACTACGGAGCTGAATCTAAGGGTTAAAGACCTGGACGAGATCACCGAAGTCGAAGAGCTCGTCACGGCACTGTGGCGACAGGGTGAAGTGGAGACGCCCACCGCAGCCGTTCGGCTACGGAAAGGTACAGGAGGTACACAGGTAGCATTGGTTCGGCTATCTGCAGCGGACGCACATTGGAACAACTCAGAAAAAAGACGGTCAAAACCTCATTGTGGCGTTTAATACAGATTTAGAACCATGATTTTTTTATACAATGTGTTCAAAAGGCTGCCCGACAAAATCTAGAGCGTGAAATCCACTATTATGTTTTAATGCGATACCCGAGCAAAAAAATTTTTTTTTCAAATTTTTTTTTTGTTCGGGTTTTTGACAATGTTTTAGAATATTGTGTTTTGAGAAATTTTGCTAAAGATACTGTATGTTTTCTTCCTAATTTTATAGGTTGAATCATTGTTTTTCGATACTGCTGTCTAAAACTCATATAAAAATCGATTTTTAATATTTTTAAAATAAATATACAACATATCAACACGTTTTATATCACAAAATAAAAAATGGAAATAATATACGATCGTTTTCAGATAATATGGTCTTTCTGATTGGAATTTCAGTCAAATAGTTATTCAGTTATTATTCAGTTATTGAAAAAATAGGCTAATTTCTTGATTAAATATTAGCCTTATAGGCACATTTTGGCAGCTAGATTTCCGTTATACTAAAAGCTGATTTTGTATAAAAGAAGCCAGTGGGTAAAGTTCAGTTGGGTCTGATGAGGCTCATTGGTTTTTGTTCCAATTTGCATAGTGTAGTTTTCGAAAAAAATAGGTTGTGTTTCACCTGTATCCAGTTTGTACTAAAAATAGTACTAAAAATGCTATAGCTCCCGCTCACAAAAAGAAGACCCCTTCCCTTAAGATATGGAAGATAGAAATATGCGCTCAAACATGATAAGTAAGTAAAATATAAGTATACTAATTTTCTTGTTTCAATTTGATTTGCCTTTAATTGATTATTAGGCAGTTGTTTCCGCATTATCGATTAACTGTAAGGTGCAAGTATCTTAACCAATAAGGTATTATACGGGTACAGTACCAAGTTTTGGCCATATCTCCATATTCGAGCATTTATTTAAAATATTTTAGAAGTTCTAGTGATGTTTTAGCTCTCATAAAGATACACTTATTATTTAGTCAAATTTACTTCTAAACCCAATCGATTTTGCTAGAAAACAATGTTTTTCAAAAGTTGGCTGAATTAGGCACTGAGTTATAAGCAAAGGGTACGCTCACCCTACTTATAGAAATAATAAATAGATCCACAATAAGGCCGATGAAATGAGTATATCATGAGAAAGAGAAATATTTATCGAAAACTACACTATAAAAATTGGAACAAAAATCAGTGATCCTCATCAGACCCAACTGAGCTTCACCCACTGGCTTCTTTTATACAAAATCAGCTTTTAGAATAACGGAAATCTAGCTGCCAAAATGTGCCTATAAAGCTAATATTTAATCAAGGAATTAGCCTATTTTTTCAATAAAACCGTTCTATTTGACTGAAATTCCAATCAGAAAGACCATATTATCTGAAAACGATCGTATATTAGTTCCATTTTTTATTTTGTGATATAAAACGTGCTGATATGTCGTATATTTATTTTGAAAATATTGAAAATCGATTTTTATATGAGTTTTAGACAACAGTATCGAAAAACAACGATTCAACCTTTAAAATTAGGAAGAAAACATACAGTATCTTTAGCAAAATTTCTCAACACACAATATTCTAAAACATTGTCAAACACCCGAACAAAAAAAAATTTGAAAAAAAAAATTTTTGCTCGGGTATCGCATTAAAACATAATAGTGGATTTCACGCTCTAGATTTTGTCGGGCAGCCTTTTGAACACATTCTATGAAAAAATCATGGTTCTAAATCTGTATTAAACGCCACAATGAGGTTTTGACCGTCTTTTTTCTGAGTTGTTCCAATGTGGGACGCCTCCAAGCTAGTCAAGTTAGGGAGCGTCAAGGTGGGATGGTCGGTATGCCCTGTGGGCATATACGAGCAACCCGAAGTTTGCTTCAAGTGCCTGGAACCGGGGCACAAGTAATGGGACTGCAAAGGCCCTGACAGAAGCAATCTCTGCCGACGCTGCGGATTGGAGGAACATAAGGCACAATGCGGCACGAACCCTCCCAATTGTTTGATTTGTTCCAGCAAAGCTGTAAACAGCAAGCACCCCATGGGGGGTTCGATGTGCCCGGCGTTTAAGCGTGCTGCAAAATCACAGTGCAGGTATCGCAGCTGGCTTGCTCGGCCTCGCCCGAGTGTTCGGTGTGCGCAGGTTTAGAGGAAACGGCGGAACACGTTAATCATGATTTTTTTTAAATTAATCGTGAAGTCGACCCTTCCCACCTTCCGAGGACATAGGGCGTGGTAAGGCCACCTGGAAAGCCGGTAACGCGCTGGCACGATACCATGGTGTTCTTTTAAAAAAGCGAGTTACGATGTTCGGTGCTGCAAGGACACGCAGCTAACCTCGAGGGTGCGTTGTGCACTGGCCCCCCTTTGAAGCATTACTTTCTGGTTAAAAGTATGTTTTTGGAGCGATCATATAGCCTTTGCATTTATTTAGTATACGAGAAAGGTTAAAAGAGCTGTAAAAATACACTATTCGCTGGAATATTAACCGCCGTTGAAAGTATTTTTCATATTACATTAGTTTTATTGGTCATTTTTTCCTCATTGGTTTAAGCATGGAAGGGACAACGAGCGACAAATGGTTTTCTCATGATTCATTAGCGTTAACTTTATAGTTTTAGCCCTTTCAGGCCCAAATTTTCCTTAGCGGTATAACCCAGTAAATTTGATATGTTCCTTTTATTTTCGTGATTAATAATGGAGAAATGAAAACAAGGTGAGTGATATTTTTTCGGGATGTATTAGATCATCCAAACTGTCCTTGAACTGGCTATGTACAGTACCTTGCGAGCTTTTTTCGTCACTCCAAGCTTGGATATGTATTCAACCATATTCATAACATATTCCTAAAGATCAAAAGACATGGTGAGATAATTTTGGGATATCGAGGGTCATCCAAACCGTTCTTGAGGCCAGCCCTTGCGATCTACGAACACGACTCTAGGTTTTTGCGTCATTACAAGCTTGAATATGTATTCAAATATGGTAATAACATATATGTGTAGGCCAATAGACATGACATGATGGTTTTGGGATAATCTAGGTCATCCAAACTGTCCTTGAGTTCAGAATTTGCGATCTACAATTACCACTCTAGTTTTTTTCGTCGCTTCAAGCTTGGATATGTATTCAACTATATGCATAATATATTTGTGAAAGGCAGGAGACATGGTAAGATGGTTTTGGGACATCTTGGGTTATCCAAACCGTCCTTGAGATCAGAACTCGCGATCTACAGCCACAACAGTAGATTTTCCAGGTAGCCATAAGCATTTAAAAAATCCGTACGTGCGACTATAATGCTGTCACAGTGCAAACATGCTTTACAATGGTTTATAGAGCCTCGTTTGTATAGCTTTATATTGCCGAAAAAACGAGATATCCAGCATTTTACGAGCGCTAATGGCCGCCACAATCCAACTCAGTTTTTGGTAGGGTGGACACAGTTTGAAGTTTGGCTTGTGTCGTATGACACAAAAACGATAAGTTTTCATCATCATAATGATGAACTCATGATGATGATGATCGCTGCGGTGTCATACGACACAAGCCAAACGTCAAATCGAATGCATCCTACCAAAAAGTGAGTTAAATTGTGGCGGCCATTACCGCACGTAAAATGCTGGATAGTCGTAATGGTTACTCGGGCTTTCCGTCACTCAAAGCTCCAATACATCGGCACCAACATTTCAAAAGGGCGAAGCTACTTTTATAAACAAGAGCTTCTCACGTCGCTGGTGGGCTAATTTGTGCCCACCCACGCAATCCAACGCCATTAAATGAAAGTGACGTTGGATTGCGTGGGTAACCCACCAGCTTTTGATGATGATGATGATGATGATACTACCATCTATTGTAGAAAGGCGCTTGTAGTAGCACTGGTCATATCAGACAAACAATTTGGTCTATATTATTGTTTGTATTTCATCAAACTCCTGTATGAATGGTCAAAATGGGTGGGTGGTTTCATAAACAGATACTTCTTCTTCTTATTGGCATTACATCCCCACACTGGGACAGAGCCGCCTCGCAGCTTAGTGTTCATTAAGCACTCCACAGTTATTAACTGCGAGGTTTCTAAGCCAAGTTACCATTTTTGCATTCGTATATCATGAGGCTAACACGATGATACTTTTATGCCCAAGGAAGTCGAGACAATTTCCAATCCGAAAATTGCCTAGACCGGTACCGGGAATCGAACCCAGCCATCCTCAGCATGGTATTGCTTTGTAGCCGCGCGTCTTACCGCACGGCTAAGGAGGGCCCATAAACAGATACACTTATGCGAAATCTTCAAGAAGTAAGTTCAAACAAACAAACAAACAATAAACAACAAACAAAGTATGTGACAAAATTGGAAAAAAAAATCCAATTTTTTAATTCTTTCCACAAATATGAATCATTTTATGCCTTGGAAAGGCCAAATGCGTGATCGCCACCCGTTATTTCTTGTCAAAATTGCTTACATAATATTTCCCAGGTACTCAAAAGTCATTCGTAATAAACTACAGGCGATAAAAGTTATTTCATGAAAATCAATGTTGTTGGTGGTATTATTTACGAAAATAAAAAGAATGACAAAATGTTTTCGGGTGACAAAATCGGGTCGAAAACGTGATAAAATCGGGACGTGATAAAATCGGGTCGAAAACGTGATAAAATCGGAGGTAGACAAAATCGGGGAATGACAAAATCGGGTCAACACTGTATATATATTTGAGTAGTTTTAGTATAAATTATTGCATATAATGGAATACTTTCAACAAATTTCCGTGCGTGAAAAAACAATGTTTGATGGGCGATATTCTTCCTTCACATCAGTGTGTTTTGAGAACATTTCGGTTTTGAGCCAATGTATTGAAAAGCACAGAAATCAGATAATGTTTGAGTCCTTGCTTTCTTTCCCATCTCCGTTGATTCGTCCAAGACGTTATGGATGTCTAAGTCGGTACACGACTGGTCACTATCATTTTTTTTCTTCTTCAGGGAATCTTAGGCTGTTTTTTTGAAAACTAAAGCGAAATACAACCAAATGAAGCATCCACCGGTTATAATTATGTCTTATCAAAAAATACTTTCCCCATCCAGCTGGAGACTGCTTTTTCTCCTCGGTGGGTAGTTTTATTACTGGGGGGTGGTACGAGCACGTGGCTGTCTTTCTCGTCAATGACTGGATGACGGTAATTTGAACCTTAAGCGAGTGCTGCGAGGATATTAGGGTGGGACAACTCGATTGCATCAGAAAACTTCCTAGAAGCCTCTTCGGACCACCAAGACCGTACTATCTAGAAATCGCCTAGGGGATAAAATTATATACAACTCATGCTGAAAAAATAATCCTTTTGCAACTAGTTGCACGAACTACTACTACTTAAAATATCGATGAATATTTGGGAGATTTTTTTTTCATGTAATTATAAAAAATTTAAAATTTTGAATCTCTTCTATTCCTGAATGAATTTGAAGAATAAAGTACATAGCATGATTTATGATGTTAAATGAGCATTTCAAAATATTCTTCTTATTTTTAACTATGTGAAACACTAATTCTATCTGACAACTTTTTCAATTAGTATTAACCAGGGAAGGTATGGAATAAGCACGACTAGTTGTGTTTTTACTCAAATTTGTATTGATTGCTAAATATCACATTTTTCTTCATTGCTCAGTCAGTGATCAGCGGCATCAGTGTCATTTCCTGCATCGTCAAAATATTCACTTGCCCAGCAGTGGAGCGGCTGCAACGTAAGGAGCAGAATACGCCAATGGAGCAGCGACATAGGGAGCAGCGGCATAGGCAGCAACTGGGACCAGTGGGGCAGTATTTCCGTGGAAGGTGCGTTCGTAGACGGCTGCTCCTTCCGACACGAAGGCAGCTGGGGCCGCCGCTACCAAAGGAGCGCTGTAGGCAAGAACTCCTGGTTTTGGCTCGGCAGAAACCGATGCAACTGCAATGATGGCGAACAGGCAGACCTAGAATTAGAATTAAAGTTCTATGAAATATAAAGGATAAATACAAGACTAAATTGAATAACTTACAATCTTGTACATCTTGAATAAGATTTTCTACACTTTTCAGACTACTCAGTAGTGATAAGAAGCTATAAGCAAACTGATGCCTGCTGTCAAATGAATGATCCTATTTATACGAATTGATTTCATATCAGTAGAATTCTTGATTGTTTTCTGATATGGAGACCCATTTTTCATCTGATTTGAATAAATGCGTTACTTGGAGGTGGTTGAATATTGGAGGACGCCAGCGGACGGCACACATGTGTCATTCACACGAAATACCAAAATTGAATTCGAATGATCACGTATCCATGCAAACGACTTTCGATCGTATTGCTTCGAGCTAATAATGCAAAGTTTTCAAGGCATGAATTGGTGTATGTACATCGAAACGCGTGATGATGGTAAGCGGGAAATGAAGATAACCAGCAAGAACGCTAAAGTTTACAAACAATATAAATATAAATCCTCGTTGCCTTAAAGGATACAGTTCAATAGAAAGCTCCGAACAGTACACAGTACTCCATTATTCACAACAGCATTCAACATGTTTACCAAATTGGTACTACTTACTTATAACAACACTTTTAACATATTCTTAATATGTTCTATTCTTTATATTTCTAGATCTGCATCGCCGCCTTGGCCATTTCATGCGTTTGCGCCAAACCAGGAGTCCTCGCTCCTGTTGCATATTCCGCTCCATTGGTCGCTGCTCCAGCTCCAGCCTTTGTTACAGCCCAGAGCTCACAGTTCATTGCCCGCAACTATAATGGAGTGGCTCCACTTGCATACACCGCTGCCGTTGCCGCCCCATTGGCGTACACCGCACCAGTCGCCAAGATCGCTGCTCCAGTGACGTATGCTGCCCCTGCTGTGGCCGCTGCTTATGCCACCCCCTTTGCTGCCCCTTTGACCGCAGCGTACCAATACAGTCCATATGTGCTCTAAACTTTCGAACAACGTGCGAAGGAAAATTGATTGCCAACATGTGATACGTGCGTTACAATTGTTACTATGATCGGCTAGGAAATACAACCAATTAGACAATTTTAAAATTCATTATTGTTATCTTTATTCTTTGATAGCATTCTCAGCCAAGTTTCTATTATTACATGCGCACATGATGAGCCATACATGATGATCCTCTGTGCTCAGGAAAGATGAGAAAATTTCAAACCAAACATTTCCGGAACCGGATTAGATCCTAGTTACATTTTGCACAATCTTACTGGGTACCTGTTTGTTATCGTGTACACAATATTGTGTGCATTTCATAAAAAATATTTGGTTAAATGTGACCATCAAATTTGATTCTAAGGATCCTTCAAAATGAAGTTTAACAAAATCCGCAGAAACCTTTTCTGACATTGCGCCATCGAAAACCTTTCACGATGCTGATTTGGAATTTTCCACGCCGGTATAAATTTGTAGGATTTCAAGCCTGCCCAACCTTTTCATATCACGGGCCACATTTTAAAATCGTCACTTGCTGGCGGGCCAGAAAATATTCGGTACACAACTTTTTAAAAAAATTCAAAATAATTATTGTTTTTTATGTTCTAGAAAAACTAAACATGATTTCATTGCGTTCAAACAATCTTTTTTGATTATTTTGTTTTCGTTAGAGATCCATTTGAAACATTAAATTAAATTATTCCCATAGTTTTAAACGGTAATACCGGGTTTTTAAAAAATGAAAATTTAGTACTTTACCAGCATATTGAACAGATTTGCATAAGCTGTTTGCAGAAATGTAGCAGATTTCAGCAACCCACTGTGCCCTCGTAAGGTCACTTAAGTTTTCGAAGGAGAAAAATGTTCCTTCACACTGGTCTTAACAGCCGTCAGGTTTTTCCCGTTTGTTGTTCCCTGCATTAGGATTAAAGCTGCCAATTTCTCTGTCTTGCATGAATGACCATCATTTCCTCTTATGAAGACAGTCACTTCGCCACGTTTTTCACGTCAGTATTTTCATCGTTTGCGAGACAGTAAAAGCCGCTTTTCAGGGTTTACACTTTCAGGCATAAGTGCGATGGACATAAGGACGTTAGGCATAAAATGTCCCAAAGAACAGCCCACGGCATAAAGAAGGCAGAATTATGTCTAACGTCCAAGCTCCGGATTTCTCACTCATTAGCATTAGCATTAGCATTGAGCAATTCGCACACATTCGTAGGTGGTACAAGCCAAGACTATTGTATGAGAGTAGCATCACTTTCATCCGTTACCACATATATTGATTTGGGACTAATCACTATCTCTTAAATGGAAGCAATGTACTCTCCAATAGTCGAGATCTGTCCTGGCCACGTCCTTGCGAATGCTGAGGAAGGGGAAGGATGGTTAGTTGGACACCTACTTAAGAAACATGCAGAGAACTCTACGACCTCTCATAGGTGCCACGGGAGATTTTTGGGATTGTGTGGGAGGTTATTAACACACGCTTAAAATAAATAACACAGAGATGTGTTTGCATCACACAAAACGGACCTAATGTGGAACATCCCCTAGATGAGCGACAGTTACACAGGCACAAAAATGCCTCGTACGGTCGTGATAACGGTCCTTTTCAACATGTAAACGTTTGTACAGATTCCTTGTTTCATGAGAAACCAAATACTGTTGAAAATATTGAAATCCAAGCTTCAATAAAACCACACGAGCTATTTTTGTGGCTGTATAACAATCGCTCATCTAGGGGATGTTCCGCATTAGGTCCGTTTTGTGTGATGCAAACACATCTCTGTGTTATTGATTTTAAGCGTGCAGTAGGAATAGTTTTGGTAGAACGTGAAACACAGAAGAACTAAGATAGAAATACAAAGTAGGAAAGGGACAACCCTGGAATCGAACTCACGACCTCCTGCTTATACGGCAGAAACAGTAGCCACTAGACCACCGAGCTCGTCTAACTTCGGCTTCGGATTTCTCACTCATATGAATAAAAACCCAAGATTGATCCACACAGCGGAGTGCAATTTTTCCATGTTCTCCTGTAAGCAAGTGTTCTCAGACAATATTTTATCCAGATAGAAAGACGAATGATAAACTCGTGAGCGCCGCTTGGCTTGTCGAATAATTTAATTTTGCACCTCCAAATTCTCCATCTCGTCACTTCTCCAGATGATTTTTACAAGCGTATTCACAAAAATGTAGGTCCGCGTCGAGATGCGACAGAATTTTACGTTCTCCCGGCATACGAACAACGTGACCAGCTCACCGTAGTCTGCCGTGTTGTATAAGCTTAATAATATCCAGCCCTTTATACACCTGGTACAATTCGTGATTCATGCGACGTCGCCAGATATCGTTCTCCTGTTTACCGCCGAGTATTGTCCGCAGCACCTTACGCTCAAACACTCCGAAAGCTCTCCGATCAGCCTCCTTTATCGTCCATGTCTCATGGCCGCATAAAGCCACCGGAAGAATCAGAGTAGTATACAGCGCGAATTTTGTTTTCGTTTGCAGACTACGGGACTTAAGCTGGTTACGAAGTCCGTAATAAGCCCTATTTGCAGCTGCAATACGCCTTTTCACCTCGCGGGTAACATCATTATCGCACGTCACTAATGTTCCAAGATACACAAATTCTTCTACCACTTCAAATTTTTCACCATCCAGCACTATTTCGCTACCACCACCACTAAAGAACCCACGTTGATTGCCAGCGGCCATGTACTTCGTTTTGCTGGTATTGATCGTGAGTCCAATCCTCGCTGTCTCCCTCTTAAAAGGCACAAAAGCCTCTTCCACGGCACGGCGATCAATTCCGATAATATCGATATCGTCCGCAAATCCCAGGAGCATATGCGATCTTGTGATAAAGGTACCGGTTCTTTGCACACCAGCTCTCCTAATTGCTCCCTCGAGCGCTATATTGAACAGTAGATTCGAGAGTGCATCACCCTGCCTTAATCCATCCAAGATAACAAATGACACACAGTTTCGCCGGAAAACCATGTTCAAGCTTAATTTGCCATATATCATTCCGTTTCACTGAATCGTACGCCGCCTTGAAATCAATAAACAGATGATGTGTCTGCAAGTTGTACTCCCGGAATTTATCAAGGATTTGTCTCAGGGTAAACATTTGATCCGTCGTTGATCGGCCCTCAAGAAAACCTGCTTGGTATTCGCCGACGAAGGACTCTTCAAGCGGTCTCAATCTGTTGAACAGAATACGGGACATAATTTTGTACGCCGAAGTAAGGAGGGTTATTCCTCGGTAATTGGCGCACTCCAATCTGTGCCCTTTCTTAAAGAGAGGGCAAATGAGGCTTAAAGGGAGGGCAAATGCCATGTTTGAGAAGTTCAGCCGGGAGCTGGTCCTTCCCCGCAGCCTTATTATTTTTCAGCTCTTTAACAGCTTTTTTAACCTCATCTAGTGTAGGTGACTCCACAGCTTGTCCATCATCGCTAATATTTATTCTGTTCACCAATGCACCGTCACTTCCTCTATTCAACAAAGTCTCGAAGTGTTGCTTCCACCTGGCAGCCACTTCGGTTTTATCTGTCAGCAAATTTCCTTTTTGGTCGTTGCATATGACGGGAGATGGCGTTGTCTTTCCCCGCACGCCATTGACAGACTCATAAAACCTCCGCATATCATTCTGTTCCATTCCCTCCTGCGCCTCACTAATAACGTCTTCTTTGTACTCTTTTTTTCTTCCTGCGGAGGGTTCGTTTTTCGTCTGCTCTTGCTTCCTTGTACCGATCTCTATTCGATCGGGTACCTGACACCAACTCGTCTATTACTCTCTGACACTCCACATCGAACCAACCCGTCTTGGGTCGCCTCTGTGCAGTGCCTACCACTTCTTGTGCTGTTGTGCTCACCGCTCCATGGATCGACTCCCATAGATCATTGATGTTGTCGCTAACGTTGATTGCACTTATCCGTTCGTCGAGCTTCTGGCGGTACTCAGCCGATACTCCTTCCGCCGACAATCGCTGGATATTGTAACGCATCGTTCGCTGTGATCTTTCGTTCGATACAGTTGACAACCGAGATCGAATTTTACTGACAACGAGGTAGTGATCAAAGTCAATGTTCGGAACTCTGAATTTCCACACATCGATAACATCCGAGAAATGGCACCCATCCACCAGAACATGGTCTATCTGGTTGCAAGTTTCACCATTTGGGTGTCTCCAGGTGTGCTTTCGGATGTTCTTTCGTGCAAAGTAGGTGCTACTGATGACCATCCCTCTGGCAGCAGCGAAATTTACTAGCCGTATGCCGTTGTTATTGGTAGCGGAGTGAAGGCTCTCCCTACCGATTATGGGACGGAAAAAGTCCTCTCTACCGACCTAAGCGTTAGCGTCTCCGATAACAATTTTCACGTCATGCTTTGGGCACTCTCCCTAGGCTTTACCAAGACATTCATAAAACGTGTCCTTTACGTCGTCGGATTTATCGTTTGTCGGTGCGTAAACGTTGATTAGGCTGTAATTGAAGAATTTGCCCCGTATCCTCATCACACAGATTCGTTCGCCAATGGGTTCCCACCGCATCAGTCGCTTCATCTGCTTGCCCATCACTACGAAACCAACTCCATGCTCTGCTTTTTCACCGCCACTGTGATAGATGTCATACTTGAATGCAGTGTTGGTCATGGGGTCCACGGCTCGGAATTCACGTTCTCCGGATCTGGGCCATCGGACTTCTTGAATAGCGGCCACGTTCTGCAGTTCGCGAGCCAAAAGGCTCATTCGTCCAGGTTCATTAAGGGTCCTGACATTCCAGGTACCGAGTTTCCAATCCAATCCAATCCTAGTCCTTGCCGGGTCGGTTGCCAAAAAAAATCGTTCTCTTTTTCTTCTATCCCCATTTTTCGTGGCATTTGAGAGGCTTCAGTAAGCTACCTTACCGGGGTCGTGTTACCTACATCGCGATGATGGGGCTGCCACCTTAGGTATAGCTGACGCGATACAGCATTTCGTTATTCAGCCGCTGGGTACCAGGCAGACGCTGTTTGAGCCGCACCTCCTGTCGAACAGACGCTCGAGGCGTACCTTCTCACTCTAGCTGATGTCAGAAGGACAACAGCGCCCAGGCTGCACTACCAGCTAAGTACACAACCCTTAGCTGGCGGTCTTTTGTCATCGGACGACCCGTGGAAGCGTGAGATGGGGACCAGAACTCTGTTGGGCGCTCCTTCCTTGATGTCAACCCACCATTTTGCAGCCCGTGTCGCAGTTTATCGCAATGTTATTTCTCCGGATAAAGTGGATGGTGGAAAAATCGGTTGAGAGGTGAGTGAGTGAGAAATCCGAACCCTGCTAATGTCCATTATGCCTAACGTCGCGGACCCGCTTTTTAACGTAGCGTAGCTTTCAAATCTTCTGCGAGAACTTTTACTCTTTACCGTCTTCCGCGCAAGCTAATGCTACATCAACATTTTGTAGCCAAAATTTTTTTGAGAGATTACAGAGTTTTACCGGGAAAATAATGAAAAAAATATTGAGCTTCCATAGAAAATTCTTTAAGAAAACTGATGAGTTTTTCAACTTTATCAATTTACGCCTTTAATTTTTATTTCCCACCCGCTTCATTATCGAAAGCTTACAGACAAAAGATAAAACAAGTATTAGTTCCAGCCTAAATGGAAATTTAAATTAATTGAGCTTTGAGCCTTTGAAGTTCTATGGTTCTATCAAATGGCCCCTTTCAAATAACATATTTCATAGAATGCTTGGATTCAGATTTTATTCCTTCAATTATTATCAAAAATTATCGAACAAGTTAAAAAAATCAGCCTTCCTTTTTTCAACGTGAATATTTATTATTTTATTTATTCAGACTAAGGCCGAAGTGGCCTGTGTGGTATATAAGAGTCTTCTCCATTCGGCTCGGTCCATAGCTACACGTCGCCAACCACGCAGTCTACGGAGGGTCCGCAAGTCATCTTCCACCTGATCGATCCACCTTGCCCGCTGCGCACCTCGCCTTTATGTGCCCGTCGGATCGTTGTCGAGAACCATTTTCACCGGGTTACTGTCCGACATTCTGGCTACGTGCCGGGCCCACCGCAGTCGCCCGATTTTTGCGGTGTGAACGATGGATGGTTTTCCCAACAGCTGATGCAACTCGTGGTTCATTCGCCTCCTCCACGTACCGTCCGCCATCTGCACCCCACCATAGATGGTACGCAGCACTTTCCTTTCCAAAACTCCAAGTACGCGTTGGTCCTCCACGAGCATCGTCCAGGTCTCGTGTCCATAGAGGACTACCGGTCTAATGAGCGTTTTGTAGATTGTCAATTTGGTACGGCGGCGAACTCTATTCGATCGGAGCGTCTTGCGGGGTCCAAAGTATGTACGATTTCCAGCCACTATGCGTCTCCGAATTTCTCTGCTGGTATTATTTTCGGCAGTCATCAGTGAGCCCAAGTACACAAATTCTTCTACCACCTCGATTTCGTCACCACCGATGCAAACTCGCGGTGGGTGGCTCATATTGTCTTCTCTTGAACCTCTTTCGATCATGTACTTCGTCTTCCCCGTGTTGATGACTAGCCCGATCCGCTTGGCTTCCCTCTTCAGTCTGATGTAGGCTTCCTCCATCTTCTCAAAGTTACGTGCCATAATATCTATGTCGTCGGCGAAGCCAAATAGCTGGACGAACTTATTGAAAATTGTACCACTCGTGTTAATCGCTGCTCTTCGTATTACCCCTTCCAATGCGATGTTGAATAGCAGACACGAAAGACCATCAAATTGTCGTAACCCTCTGCGGGTTTCGAAGGAACTCGAGAATGCCCCTGAAACTCGAACTACGCACAATGCACATTACCCGATCAATCGTCGCTTTGATCAACCGTGTCAGTTTATCCGGAAATCCGTGAATGAAATCAACGTTAATATAAACTACTCCAACTAATCTTTATTGATAACGCAATGTTCCACATCAACCATCTGCAGCAATTATTGGATACCCTAGTGGCCCGAGGTAAACAACCCTTCCAGGAGATAAGTGGTGTTTTGGGAGCTGTTGTCTATATGCTGGCTATCTATATTTTGTTTTTGTTCTTCGGACATTAAAATATATTATTTTTGTTTTTTTTTTCTTTCTTCAAAGTTTTTTTTTGTATTGTCTCTGTCTTTCTGTTCCGGAGAGCTTCTGATCCGGAAGATGCTCCTACTCGAACCACTCCTTGAGCAGGATGACACACCACACCGTCCCTGACGCCAAATGCCCGGATGAGCTGCTGTAATTCCCTAATACCGAATCCTAACCCCATCCATAGAAAAAATATTAATCTAACCTCGAGTCACCACGAGTACGTTGGCTTCTATCCCTCTCCGTGGCCCCGTAAAGTGTTATACACGCCTGAGCCTACCAAATAAACGAACTTTGAAAAAAATCAACCTTCTGTGTCTTGGGGTCGCTTAATGCAATCCCAAATTTTCAAATTCAAATAAATGGTTTTGCAGCGCGAGCTTTGATTCAAAACTTACGTATTTAATAATGAATAATAAAGAGAGCTTCTCGAGCCAGATAGAAAAGCTGGCGGGCCGAATATGAGGTTATTTTTCTTACACGCCGCGGGCCACAAAAAATGGAGCCGAGGGCCGTACGTTGGGCAGTCCTGGTTTACATTATTATTCAATATTGTATTATTATAATTGGTTGTGCATCTTGTATTTTTTTAGTCACGTGAATTCTGACCCCAGATCTATAATTTACATTTTATGGCAACGTAGCCACGCCCCGGAAAAGAGTATTTTACCTGGAACGGAAAGACACCTTAGCATTGGGTACACAATCTTATTAGGCCCCACGGATTTCCCGTTGCTCCTTGCTCCTTGCTCCAGATCTCTGCGGCTCATTTATAATAGCTGGTTGACGATCCGGGGGATCCAAAAGATTCCTTAGATAAAGTTTTCTCGATGGATTAGCCTTCTAAATTCCGGAGGATAGCCGTCGGTCGAGAAATATCACTATTCCCTGAAGAAGAATGAGAAGGTATATTTCCCGCAACGAAAATTGACAGCTCCATATAATTTGACATTGAAATCGAAATCAGCTTTACGAAATTCGCTCTATTTGTCAGCTCTTTACTGCTGAAGGAATTTAATAACCGAACTGGAGATTTAGATATTTTTGAACAGTTTGTAGCGGTGTGAATCTGGTTGTATTACCAGGAGCACTTCAGTGCAGTTAATAATATGACGTCTACGGTATCAAGCGACCTGTGTCAAGGGAATGCATGGTTTGGGTTGAATGGCAAGGCAAGGTTAAATAAATAGCAGGCCGCTAACGGAGCATGTGGGGTTCCTGGGCACCCCCACTGGCAGTATAACGTTCCCTTACCACGGTATTGCGGTGCTCTGCCGTGGCGGACCTATTATCTCGCGCGACTCGTGGAACCAAAATGTCGACCAAACCAAAAAAACAAATTTGAGTGGAGAGGGAGAGCGTCGGACGAAAGGATGGATCCCTTCGTCAGACGAAGTGGCCTTAACAGGTCGCCCCACCGGTCGCCAGGGGCAGGCGAAACAGAAGAGCGTGGCAGGTTGGAAGAGCCGCCCATCCAGATCAAGATGGATAGAGCTACCCTGACTAGTCACAAGGAGAGCGGAGGTCAAAAAATGGAGGTGATTACAGACGTAACAGACGTAACCATGTCCTTTCTAGACAACTGCGAGAAGTACATTAAGTACCTTAAGAAGTCCGTGCTGACCCTCTGCAACATGATTATAGAAGCAAATCAGGAGTGGAAGTCCTTGCAAATAAGTAAGGAGACGGAACGAAAGATCCACCAACTTACCGAAGAGAGTGAGCCAAGCGGTGGAGGCCAGGAAGAAAGCCGATTCGAGTCCTCACTGAAGAAAAGCAGCTGGCAGAAAGTTAGACTGCAGAACTCCACAGACGCATAGCTGCCACTAAAGCAACTCCAATAGCTAAGTAAGGTCAGTATGACAACCGACCTGAAAGGACCCAGGTAACCATAAGCATTAAAATAAGCCATACGTGCGACTATAAGGCTACCATTGAGCTAACAAACTTCATACTGGTTCTATAATAGCCCTATATAGCCGAAAAGGCGAAATAAAGTGCTAATGGTTTCCTGGGGAGCTAGTGCCAAGTCGGTATTGTACAAGGGGAAAGCTACTAAGATCCGTCGGGAAGAGGTTGAGTAGGTTACCGATCCTAACGAACGAGAGAAACCAGTCCCTCCTTCTAAGAGGACTACCGAAGTTAGGAGGAAGGCCTGCCCTGGCCGGCCGGAGTGGCCTGTGTAGCACATAAAAGTCGGTCCCTGGCTGCACGTCGCCAACCACGCAGTCTGCGGAGGGTCCGCAAATCGTCCTCCACCTGTTCGATCCACCTTGCCCGCTGTGCATCTCCCTTCTTGTTCCCGTCGGATCGTTGTCGAGAACCATTTTCACCGGATTACTGTCCGACATTCTGGCTACGTGCCCGGCCCACCGCAGTCTTCCGATTTTCACGATGTGAACGATGGATGGTTCTCCCAACAGCTAATGCAACTCGTGGTTCATTCGCCTACTCCACGCACCGTCCGCGCTTTGCACTCTACCAAAGATGGTACGCAACACTTTCCTTGTCAGTCAATATGGTACGGCGGCGAAATTGTGAACCCCAAAAAGGCACAAAGAAGCGAGAAGCGGCAGAGAAGGCCAAGAAATGGAGTGCCCGTAGAGGAAAGAACACACCTTCTAATGGTCATTGCAGGAAGGACAGAGGCGAAGCAATTATCGTCAAGGCTAATGGTAAGAGCTCTGAAGGATTTGCGAGGCGATAAAAATCTTACTGACTTAGAGGATGGTGTAAACTGTATACGTAGAAGCGGGATGCTGCGCTTATAAAAAGTTGGCAGAAGAGGTGCTAGGTGATGCGGTTCAAGTGAGAGCCCATGGGAGGTAATCCAATGCCGAGGCCTGGACTAAAATACCGAAGCCGACTGCGATGACCACTATATGCTAATACGGAGGACATTGCGGTTCATGCGCGGTTGTTGTTGCCGGGTTGCTCTTCTCCAAACGTGATACGGATTAGCGGAAGGGTTTTGGCTTTAGTGGACCGGGTAAAAAAATATAGAATATTTAAACGCACACTACTTGAGAGCCTCCTCAGTAGGGTGCCAATGGAATGTATGGGAAAAAAAATTGCCATCGAATTTAAAAAAAAAAACGACATTGCTCAAAAGTTTCATTACCCCAAAATATGACCCCATGCAAAATTTGAGCTCAATCGGACATGATTTAGGGGTGCCTGAAGTAAGTTTTGAAATTTTTACCCATGAAAATTTTTCCAAGGGGAAATCAAAAGAAAAGTCTAATATCGAAATTTTGTATTTAATGCCAAATGACTTAAAAATGCATGAAACGTCGAGATCTGATGTTACGGTAGGGTGCCAATGAAATGTATGGGAAAAAAATTGCCATCGAATTTAAAAAAAAAACGACATTGCTCAAAAGTTTCATTACCCCAGAATATGACCCCATGCAAAATTTGAAAAAAAAAATTTTTTTCTCACAAGGGGGATTTTTTTTTGTTGGTACTGAAGGACTCCAACTTGTTTTTCGGTTTACACTTCTTGCATTTTCATGGGTAAACATTTCAAAACTTTGATGAATTTTAAGCACCTCTAAACCATGATTGAGCTCAAATTTTGCATGGGGTCATATTTTGGGGTAATGAAACTTGTGAGCAATGTTGTTTTTTGAAATTCGAATGTGCCATTATCATTGACACCCTACTCCTCAGGTGTCTGATAGCAGCATTTCACATTTCTTTAGTGAATAACCCAAATGTTGTGGTAAGGTTCTGATCAGGGTTCGGATTTCTCACTCACTCACGCGACAACTGATCACTCCAGCATGCATTTTATCCGGATAAATTACAGTGCGATAAACTCCGGCACAAGCGATAGTGCGAAAAATTGTTATCCTTCTTCCCATGTTTCGCGAAAATCAAATGCTGCTTACTTTGCCTCTCCAAGCTGATTGAATCTGACGATGCGCCACGATAAGCAGAAGGTTCAATACAGCAGTTTTTCGCTTCGATTTCAATCAAATCATGTGGTGGCGTGGTTATAGTGGGCGCTCTAAATATTTTAAAATTGTTTTAGGTTCGAATCCCGTTGCGGTCCTAAATTTTTGTAAATATGCTTGTAAAATTTATCTGGTGAGGCGACAAGAAGGAACATTTGTGGATTAAAATTTAAATATCCGGCGATCCGGTGCTAACGAATTAATCATTTATCACGAATTTGTTGTGTGAAAATACTTCCTCACAGGGGGACCATGAAAAATCGCACTCCGCTTAATGGATTAATCGCAGGTTTTTATTCATACGAGTGAGAATTCCGAGGCCTGGTTCTGATAGATCTTGCGTGTTCTTGAGAACGGAACAGCTGTTCCATCTCCTGCTTTTTGGTCTTAAATTAAGCAATCTTCAATACGCCTAGCGATTCCACATGCACCACGCTTGCCGGGGCATCGAGAGTCCAGTAGAGCAGTTATGAGACTACCTTACAAGAGGCATCTATTAGTACCTGCAGCAGACTGAGGTACCACCCGACCGACATTCCTACCCAGCTTTAACGACTGGTCTCACTATGTCAGGGACCCCACTGTCCAACAGTTGGAGCCACCCCGTTCATACACCAACATCCTAGTGCAATAATAGATAGGGGAACTGCTCCTGCATTACATCTCATGGCTCCGATGTTCATCCCACCAAAAACAATGTAATGAAAAGGTATTTGATTTGTTTCTCATTTTTGTGACTTTTCTAGCAGTGAGCACGTATGTGAACAAAAAGAAGCGACGAAATTGGCGCCGTATTTTTTTGTATCGCGATGCGATAAATAAGGAGCTGGATCATTTGGGCAGCACCCCCTATTCCCGTCCGAAACGTTAATAACTCGACCGCGATCCAACCAAATGGCTTGATTGTTTTTACATCACTAGATATTGACAGAAAATAACCATTTACTAAAAAACAAGTAAATCGGAGGCAATGCGCTCGAGTAATGACGGGAATAGGGGGTGCTGCCCAAGTGATTCTCTACCCTAGTGAGATGGAGATCGGCACAATTCATCTAATATTCTGGAAATAAAAAAAATCTATTATTGAACTCGTTACAATGCAATCATGGCGAATACTTGAGAAGCAGGCAATTACTAAAGCTTAAACGTTGCTGTATCGTAGATTAATCAGATTTTAATTACAATTTACCTAGAATTTATTATAAGCATTTTTAAATGATCTTCCTATGCTGTACTGTAGGATCTGTCAAAGTTAACACCGTCGTGTTTTTTTTTCTTATTTTTACTTGGATTCGTTTTTGGAGTAAAGACTTAACAGAAAACTAGAAATGTAAGGCTTTCGGATTTTTAATAAATATATCGCACATCGGTTTTAATTATTTGTGCTTATAATTTCCATATTGAATTGATTAAATTAACAGCCTGTGTAGCTTAGTGTAGTCAGGAACAATCGGTTTCGAAACGTTTATCCCAGAACCATTCACTTGAGAAGCACTGGAGCAGCTGCAACGTAGGGAGCAGAATACGCCAGTGGGGCAGCTACATAGGGTGCAGCAGCGTAAGCGGCCACCGGCGCCACTGGAGCAAAGTTTCCGTGGTAGGTGCGTTCGTACACGGCAGCCCCTTCCGAAACGAAGGCTGCTGGAGCCGCAGCCACCAGAGGAGCACTGTATGCAAGGACTCCGGGCTTTGGCTCAGCCGACACCGAAGCGACAGCAATGATGGTGAACAGGCAGATCTGGAATCAGATTTAAATATATTTAATAAGATAGTTGAAAACGGTTCTAATTAGAACTTACAATCTTGTACATTTTGAGATTGATTAGACTACACAGTAGTGATAAGGAGTTATAAGTAATCGAAACTGATGCCTCCTTCAAAACGATCGACCATATTTATACAAAATCATATTTTTGCCGGTTGAGTTCTTGGAATTTCTTCTGATACTTGCAGAGGCGATAGAATTTAGAGGACGCTGCTAGCCTCACCGCCGCATTTCGGGACGTGATTGTTCGCAAAGGACACGATTTAATATGAAAATTGTCAACCAACAATGTAGTAACTCAATTTGAGGCTCATAAAGAATTCATGGCTGCTAGTTTTGACGCGAAAGCATTCGAGCAATTCGTCAAGCCACAGACGCAGACGGCCGGCTGTGCTGTTGACCGTCGATGATGACATTGATTGCGACGAACATGTAGATCGATATGAAGACATGGGTCGTAAAGCGAAGCAACGGACATTAAACCGCAAATGACGGTTCGGCACATGCTGTCCGATGCGAAAGCTGATTGTTCCACTAATTTTTATTGCCCGATTAGGATCCATTAGCAAGTTAACTGTATTCGTCGTAGATTGTATTTTAGATTCAACGGTGAGGTTCAATATTTGAATAGTATTTAAGATAGTAAATGCACAAGGATGTGACTGGTAATATCATTCTATTTCTTGAATGGTTCTATATTCCTGGAACTGGGCATGTTTTCCAACTTAGCATTTACGAAGTTATTAATTGAAAGAAATGATTTCAATCTTATTATTGCATGAATATGTATCTAGTGTGCAAGCACAATGGATCTACAATACCTAGGGTTCATATATGTAAAAAAGACATTTTTAAAATTTTCAGATTTTTGCTTAAAGGGAATGTGGGGTTAAATGGCCCTTCAAAAATTAATTCATTATTAATGGCGGTGATTGTCCGATTTCGTTCAAATCTTGCATGATTCCTCTGCTTTTTTAACTGATTTTATTTGCTAATTATCTAATGCCAAAAGCATGATCTTGATTGAGAATGTCTTCGAAGCTTCGTGTAACCTGATCCTCAATTGGACTAGTGAGACCTAGACTAAAATTATGGGCACTCTCGAACTGCTGAGCAAGTTTTTAAGCCTTTTCGCCATTTGTTAATAACATTTTATTAACTCTTTAAGCGCTGGAATTGGCTTTTGAGGTTTTTTTAAGGGGATACGGGAAGCACGAACAATCATCAAATCGTCATAATTTTCATCATTGAATGCTTAACTTTTTTTCTACAACAAATATGGTTTTGAAAAAGTATCAGCGGCGTGTGTTTACTCGCAATCTACATTCTGATACATTTACAGTTACATCAAACAACTGAAAACCGAAATACGCCGCTCCAAAGTTACGAGGTGATAATGCTAAGATAATGATAAGATAGGAAAAATAACACGGTGTGTAGTGCTTCCAGTCACCTTAAGAATTTTCGTTAATTTCCAGAAGGGTTTCGAACTGGGATCCAACTTCGAGACATTATTCTCAAAGTTGGTATTTCTTAAAATAGCGAAACGTCTTTTTATTTCATTTTGCAAATCTCGCCAAAAAACTTTCAACGCGGGATCGCAAGTTCTTTGGTATTGCCTTCGCCTCACATTTTTAAGACGGATCAGTAGCTGAAGATCGTAGTCAATAATAATGGAGTTGAATTTAATTTCACATTTAGGAATTGCAATGCCTCTGGCTTCGACAATTAAATTTGTCAAAGATACGAGAGCATTGTCACTTTTGGTATCAAGAGGAATATCAACATCAAAATTCCTATCGATACACGTTTTATATAAATCCCAATCAGCTCTATGATAATTAAAAGTAGAGCTGATTGGATTGTAAATGGCTTCTTGTAAGCTTTCATACGTCACAAGAAGGTGATCAGAGTCAAAGTCAGCATGAGCTACCAATTAGCCACACAGCTGACTTGAATCCGTTAAAACTAAATCAATTGTAGAAGGATTCCGACTGGAAGAAAAACAAGTTGGTCCATTGGGATATTGAATAGTAAAAAATCCCGCAGAACAATCTTCAAATAAAATTTTACCATTGGAGTTGCTTTGAGCATTATTCCATGAACGGTGTTTGCCATTGAAGTCACCAATTATGAAAAATTTGGATTTGTTACGAGTTAGAATTTGAAGATCAGCTCTCAACCAAATCTTTTGCTGCCCATTGCACTGGAATGGCAAGTAGGCAACAATAAAAGAGAATTGCCCAAAATTTGTTTCAACAGAAACTCCCAAGGTTTCAAAAACTTTGGTTTCAAACGAAGAATATAATTTATGTTTGATACGTCTATTAATGACAATGGCGACCCCACCACAGGCGCTGTCAAGACGATCATTTCAATAAATAAAATAATTTGGATCTCTTTTAATGAAAAGACCAGGTTTTAAATATGTTTCAGTTATAATGCAATGTGGACATTATGAACTGATAGGAAGTTGAATAATTCATCTTTCTTACCCTTTAACCCTCTCTTTCCCACGACTTTTTTCAAAGATTTCAATAAGAAGGAATGATCTATGAAAAAAATGCTAGAACAAAAGTTATTTGGCATAGCTTAAATTAGTGGAAAACGAAAAAAAAAATTGATTGTAAATCAATAGTTACTTGATTGTTTTCAATAGTTTTACTATTTTCACTCAAAATTGATTATATTTGCAGTCTAATGAAACCATAAAGTTGTGCCAAATACTGCTTTTTGTTGTTGGAATAAATCGATGAATGTTGGAAGGTGCAAAATTTGATGGAGCTCTACAGCTACCATGGGAAGGAAAGGGTTAAAGAGCGGGCATTCCAATTTAAAATTTTTAGAAAAATATTTAGATACATTAAAACGAAGTCCAATAACAATTTTTGGAGTAAATTTGATACCAACCTGAACAGCTACAGTTTTGGTATTTGCTTTGAACATTGCATCAATCATGTGATACAATTGTTCATTTAGAAAATCGAAGTCGAAAGCAGACATGCTACCTGAGTCGTCAGAACGAACGTTATTTTTCGTTGAAGAATGGGTATGAAAATCATTCATCGTCGGTAAATTTTCAGAAATGAAATTTTGCCTGCCTGCAGCGATGCTTGCGTGTTTGAAAAAGGCGTGTAGGAAAAATTTGAATTCGACGAACTGCTCGTTACTCAGTGAGAGGTAGGAGTGAAATTTGTTCGTTGATTGTGGTGGGTATGAATTACTCGACCGGCAAATGATTGCGGATTTTGAGCGTTTAAAATATGTTTACCCGGCGAATCTTTGATCCTATTGGAATTTCCCGTCATCAATTTTGCACGGATATTCAAAACTTTTTTGCGTGAATTTTCATTGAACATTCCCAGACATTCCCATTAGTTCACTTTCGTTAGAGGAACTAAATAAAACTGTTGAGAAATACCCCTCTGGGAAGTACCAGAGCGAGATTTCTTTTTCAGCTCTGGAATGAAACCTTGATTTATTTTAATGAAGGATACCCAAAATCTCATTTCTAAAGTCAATAAACTCGACAACAGATTCCACAATTGGTGGAATCCTTTGCTTTTTCGCATGGATCGAATCACCTGGGCTAGAGGTAGATTCGAGGTGCTCAATTTCGTCATTAATAAAATCGAACTGATTTCTCAGTACGATAGGAGAATAGTTATTTAAAATGGTAGAGTTAGAGGGAATATCTGAAGTCTCCAGCTTCCTTCTATTTTTTTCCGCGCTTGGGCAGGACGGTTTTGAAACCTTGTTTCTTTGAAGGAAGTGGAGAATTCAGAGACTCCCCCTTCCTCTTGTTTTTATTAATGCTCATTGATGAGCGTGGAGACGTGAAGACGTGAAGCACTGTTGAAATTAAAATAGCTTCGGGTATTAAATATTAAAAACTTCCTTCATTAGATTAAAAAGAACCGCACAGCACGAAAGCACGATGCGGTCTGCGAATTGGCTCTTAATTGAAGGTTTTCTATATATAGGCTATATATAGGCTTCCATTGCATGAATTTGGAATTAGCGTGACAAACAGTGTTGGCGACTAATTTTTGAATCAAATCGGTAGTCTTCCAAAATTTTGAAAAAATGTTTGAAAAATCATCATGTAATATCTTCTGACTAAATAATGTAAGAGAGCTAAAACGGACAAAAACGGCGATAAGGTCTGCGAATTTCCGAACAAGTTGGACCATACCCAACAAACATTGTGTGCTGATAATTTATCGCCAAAAATTCATTACCAATTCAGCTAAAATTGTTTGTTGAGTATGGTGTTTTATTCATGATGTGAAAAGGTTTTAACATTATTGTTTGACAGAAGGCTAAATCTTAGCTAAGTTCTTTTTCTTTCTTTTCATTGGTATTACATCCCTCACTGGGAAATTGTCACTTCGCAGCTTAGTGTTCAGTTAGTGTTCGCAGCTATTCCGCAGTTATTAAATGCTTAGAAAAAGCCAGGTTACCATTTTTGCAATCGTATATAGTGAGGGTAAAATGATGATACTTTTATGCCCAGGGATAATTTCCAATCCGAAAAATTCATGAATCAGACCGGGAGTCAAACCCAGCACCTTCACCATGGTCTTGCTTTGTAGCTACACGGCTAAGGAAGGCTAAAAAACCTGAGAGTGCAAAAAAGTAATGATGGAAATAATTAACAACACAAAGGACTTGAGGAATAGTTTTATTAAACAGCCTGGAACCGTGGGAGGCAATAAGGAACATAATTGGATGAATAAAACGGCAGAGTTAAAAATTTAAAACCGATCTTATGAATTGATCGAGATTTTTGCGACTGTTGAACAGCCTTGCAGTTTCATACAAAGTAATGAATATCATAAAAGAAAATTGAGAAAACCTTGATTATTATTCAGTCCGTAAACATGCGTTTCCATGATTCTAAAACAATTGTCCTGGACCATGTTTTGCGTTGACTTGAAACTGATTAATCACCCGACAACAACTCAGTAGCGCGAGACTCGGAGCTAATCACAGGGTCGGCGCACTACCGGGCAACCGGAAGGGCTTCGCGGACACTAAAGACGCTAAAAGATTTAAATAAACTAACACTATGGGATCGATTTTCACGGTATATTTCGGTGGTTGGTGTTCAAGTTCACTGCAGTACGTACCTCTGCGAGTTTTCGCTGGGTTGCTGGTCCAGCAATGGCTGACGGAAACGATGAAGCTTGCTGGAAGATGGCGGTACAGCTGGCCGGCGAAATTCGATGGAACTTGCTGGAAGATGGAAGATGGCACGGCTGGCCGGCGTTCTGATGGTGGGTAGCGGGCTGGATTAATGGGTTATGGAGGTGGTTCTCGGCTACAGGCGCTTCCTTCAGAAGTAGTCGGCCGACGACAGCAAGGCCGCCCTTTGTCGAACCGAGAAGGGATCCTCTCCTTGGTAATTAGGGCCACGGCCCGAGAGCTTTGTCCTCCTTGATATTTATGGCCTAGAGCCAGAGGAGCAATGGCGGTCCTTGACGATTAGACTCGGGATTTACCCAAGTCGGTGCGTGCAATGGCGGTCTCCTGACACGCCAATCAGAAGGCTATCGTTAATAAAAACGCAAAAAAGGTCCTATCGAGAGGACAGCCAAGGATCAGTCTCAATCCATCAAGACGGAATGGGTTTATTTACCTGAACGATAGTACACTTCAAGTCACTGAACTATCACTTCAGCCCGTTACCATAGCGTCTTCACAGTATTGTTCTGTGACACTATTCACGCCATGTTTAGCTGTTCACGGTTACAACCCTGTGGTGTTCTATCCTCTATAGTTTCGTAGTGTACTTATATCTTCGAAAACATGGCGCATTTTTAAAATAATTTGAAATGTTGTACCAACGGTTATGGAACGTACACACGGTCAAGCAGATTGACCAACATTGACTCCACCTTTCGTTTATTCAAACATCCATCAAGTTTTACCAACAGCGGCGCGAACAATCAATTAATTCGGCCAACAATATCACACACGAACGACCGAAGCGCCAACTTGAGCACCAACCGTCAATAAATATATGGGGGTTTGTGCAACTTCACTACAAATGCTCAAACATGTTCGGCGAACCTTGACTCCACCCCCGACAACTCAAACCAAAATCAAACCGCTTTAATTTTTTCCAACCGAGCCGCCAACTGTCAAATGGTTGTTCGAACAACTTCACACACGTTCAAACAAAGCAGCAACCGAAGCGTTTTCTTGGGGGCGGCGTCAATGTTCGTCGAACTGCTTGACTGGTGTGTACGTTGCATTACAGACCGTTTTATTAGTCCTCGATAGTATCTGTGGAGTGCATTTGGTACAAGAGGTTCACGCATTCATCCCTTCCACAAGATTCCAATATATGAAGCGACTTTAGATATTCCTAGAGTCGGTATCTAGGAGTAATCTATGCAGTTGGCCGTATGATAAGAACAAATGCCGGAGTGCTCAATCCGTAATTTCCAAAGATGCTATTTATAATTGGTCACGCAAGATCACATGGTGCACAATAAGTCCTGGATAACAAAATAAGCCCCACCGACTGCATCAGATACGCTTGCCATTGCAGCCTGATGTTATGGTTAAATGACATTCTACCAAGGCACCAATAATTACTTTGTTACCTAGGGGAACGGTTCGCCACTTCATCTCATAGCTCCTATTTCTAGGCTGACCATACGTACCGTATTTAACGGGACAGTCCCGTTTTTTAGACCTTATTGTGCTGTCCCGTCGTAATCTAAAAAATCCTCAATTTGTCCCGTTTTTTTATTGATTCTTCCAAAGAACTCCAAAATATTAATCAACAAATTCGATATTTTAGGTAGGAATCTAAAATCAAATACATAGAAAGACACCATTTTCTAAGAGCGATTTGCAGCCCTCGGCTGGCTCATTTCTCAACAAAGAAAGTGGACGAAACTCATAAAAAAGTATGAGATGTTATGTTATTAGATTTGCTTTTAAAAGAATGCTATTTATGCCGTTTTGCATTTTTCATTGATCGACTTCTCTTAACGTTTTGAACAAGTAATGGCAATGGGTGCTTCTCAGTTTCATTTCAATAATTTGTTTCTGCTTATTCCGGAGGCATTAAAATTTGGCCAATTTCATAAGTGGAATTGAACGGAATTAGGAACAAGGTAGGCAAGTATTTCCTGGAAATCAGGTCACGCCTCAACGTCAGTGAAATGAAGCACAGAGACAGAAACTCTTAGTTTCAGATCAAGTGCGTTTTGGATTATACTTTTTTGAATCTTCCGAAGTAGGTAATACCATTTTTTCTTCAAATCTGCTTTATCGCATATTTTACAATCATTTGATTCCTTTCGAAACATAAGGAATCATTCAAAGTCTTTCTGAATAATTCTGAATATTTCGGAATCATCCACTGTTAAAAAAACGATAGCATGAAAAAATAAATTATAATTGAGCTGAACAAAAATTTAGTTTAAGGCAGTTTTAAACCGAGGGAAAATTTGGTCGGATTAAAGGCTAGATTTAAGGTCACATATCAGGAGCTTGTCTGCCCCCCTGAACTGTCCACGTGAAATGCGCATCAGTTTTCGTTCGAACTTAAACAAGAGTAAGGGTGAATGTCTATACTTAATGTTTAATCTAGCATTATTAACAAAACTTCTACTTGAAGATCCGGAGCATCCAGTAATATGATTATTTTATGACTCACAGTGTAGACCAATCTCCTTAGCCTTACCGAATCATATTGAATAGGTGACAAGGATAACCCACCAATATATTGAGAGTATATTTACTCGGTACTGGTGCTCTATGCCTGGAATGCAGCACTACAGATCGGTGCATCAAATACATTTTTAGTGCTTAGATGTATTATATTGCTGAGGGATTCCGGTTCCAGTTGAATATTCTTGACAAAGGAAAGTCTTTATGTGCTCTCAGTAAATCCGCCTGGGTAGTGCAAATTTCCGCTATCTTTTTATTGGAAGACCTATGCTGCATAGTGAAAAAAAAACACTTAACCACCAACAGAACACCTCCTTTTCCTTCGCTTCATAGAGTAGCAGGCATTAAACAATAATTCTAGAGTGCTCGCTTCAATTAACTCTGGTCAACCAGCTGCAAACAATTTGTTCCATTCTAGGCTTCTGTCAAAATTTTACACCAACTTTGTTTGCGTAATCTAGTAATCCCATTATCGCAAAATTATCGAGTTAACTTACGTTAAATTATCGAACTCCGATAATAATTCAGTTGATTCATCGTTATCGTAGCAACCGATAACGTTGATCACAATCAACTTTATCAGCGATAACGATAAATCAACGATTAACAACCCTGATTCCAACCATTTGAAAATATATGGAAATAATTAAAACTACATTTAATTAATTATCTTTTCTTGTTGAGATTCTTGGTATTAAGATAAGAGATAAGACATAAAAAATGGATCTGGCACGGGAAATCAATAATCCCACCCTATTGCTCTTTTCGCATTTGTATTTTGACATTTTTTCTTAAAACTATTTTTCTTAGCCTTTAGGAAGGGTACTTTGACTATTGTTTGTTATTTTCAATTGTTCAGAATTGGGAAAAAAATGATATTGGTCAATAATAATATCCCTTAATGAATATCTAAGAGTATGTCAAAATAGAATTTCAAAACTACACTTTTTTAAATATTGAAAGATGCGTAATTTTTTGTTCCTTCGTGTTCATGCCCGCGTTCTTTCAAAGAGTGAAATATTTGTGGCTTAGTATTTTTCCATGTTTAACTTTTAATACAAAGAATGTTTTGGTACTGAATGATTCACTCTAAAATATTTTTAATTTCTTGCATTGCGTTCAAAAGAAATTTCTTTTTCTATCCCAACCCCATGTTAAATTCTGTTTACGGAATCAGAGAAGTAATTGAAATGAAATTTCTTCAACAGTACCAGCCTGAAAGGAACAAAAAACAAACAACAAAAAGAGAATTTGTTGGATTTCCACAAACTAATCGGAGCTGTCACTTACTTTCGGAAAAATAGTCTGCTCGATTATTCCGCAAGTAAAAAGTGACATCAGTTGTCAATATTTGGTAATATTGAACAAAATTCCGTGACCACTCTATTTTTAAGTAGATACTGGCCTTTACACGGAAAATGAAAATTAAGCCCATAAATTTTGAAATTTCCACAGCTCTTGAATTTTATTACAAGGTTTTTCGACATGTCCCGTTTAGCAAGCGCGTTTGTCCCGTTTTTTCACCGAAATGATATGGTCAGCCTACCTATTTCCATCCCATCAAAAACAGAGAAATGGAAAGGAATTTGGTTTGTTTATTAGTTTTGTGATTTTTTTCAGCAGTGAGCACGCATGTTGACAAAAAGAAGCAATGAATTTGGTGCCGTATTTCTTTGTTTAGCGATGAGATGGATATATGTACAGTGAGATTGAGATCGGAGCAGTTCCCCTATTTGTATTTATTTATTCCAACTGACATGATATTGTATTAGGGCAAATGATCCGATAGTCGTGGGTGTTCCTATAGTTGCGATAGTGTTATTTTCACAAAATCTACGTATTTAACGCAGCAACCCATATAGTCAATCAAACTGTTGTCCTGTCATTAGATGAAATAACGGAGAACGGTTGAGATTTTCCTCAAAATCAATAAATTATCACTGAAATACATTATCTTTTTCTCGTCTTTGCTCCAATAGTTGCGGTAGTGTTCCCATAGTTGCGAGTCCCATATAAAAGCAAAGGGATTCGTAACTATAGAAACATGAATTAACTATTGGAACACTGCACCAATAATTGGAGGTATCATTTTAGGCAACAACGATGGATGGTGCTGCAATTGCGAAACTTCTCTTTTGAAGCATAATTAGTGACTATTCGTTTGCATATTTAATGTAGGTGAAATGAAGTATAGGCTTGGTGTAAACCGACAAATAGTGAGAGAACGTGCTTAGTTCCTCCACTATTGGGTCTTTTTCCCTATTGAAAACTTATATCTATATAAGTTTGTCTCAACAACAACAACCAAAAATATTTGATGACTATCATTGAAAAGCAATGGTTACTTGTTCGATCTAATTACTTCCCAGCGTGCAAGTCTTTGTATTGTCCATCCGCAGGGCCGAATTTAGCCAAAAATTTCATTAGAACTGTGAATATAAGTTGACCGGTCGGTTTTAAGAAACTTTTTGTAATTTGAACAGATCTAACATATAGCCATATATATTCATAGAGACAAGACAGATTTTTAATTCTAATTTCTAAGATACAAGACGGATTTGCTGTTTTATTGATGAAGCAACGTAATATGAAGTAAAAATGGCAACCTTTTGTATCGCTGAATCCTTTGCAGTTCATCCGATACTTTACGAATGTTTATGTATTACATGAAATATTGAATCAAAAGGTAAATCCTTTAAGGCATCCTTCAGTGGACTCGAACAGGGTGTGTGATGGTTTCATTGTTCACTGATACCGGAAAATATACGTAGACCCTCCTTCATCAAAACTTTCTCCAGCATTTGAATAATAATCGACCATTACAGCTGACTGTCTGACTGTCTGACTGACAAAGTTCCTAAAAACAGATAAATAATATAATTTGATTCAAAAACCAGAGTACTCACCTTTAAACTGCATCACTTGTTATGAATAAGAATATACTAAAATGCAACACATATGATCAACCGTGAGAAATGAGAGAAGACACAATTCCAATAGGATTGCCTCATCGGCCACGAACTAGCATTCAATTTTGTTTTCTCAATTTTCCTCGGTATGTCACAGATCTGTTTGATCTGCATTAGTTTGGTTGGAATATTTGAAATGACAGTTTTAAATATATTAAGGCTCAAGAAAAGTTGGGCGATGAAAAGAGCTTTCTGAATGATTTACCACCGACGGTGTATCGTCTGTCTCTTTCCGTCCTTCGAAAAATTGTGATTCTGGTAGTGTCACACCGAGAATTACCACAAACACTCATTCGAAAAATACGGATCTATGTAGTGGTTTGATGTCGATCTTTGTTCCCCCTTAGCCTTCTTTCTGTGCTTGAAAAAAACTTAGGATATCTGTGCTCTAGGGTTATCTTCTTCTTCAATGACTCTACATTCCAACTGCAACTTGGCTGGCTTTTCAACTGTTCTATTAGCATTTCCTCAGTTATTAATTGAAAGCTTTCTATGCCCGCCCGCCATTACATGAGTATGTATCTTGTGCGGCAAGTACAATGTGTAGCGACCCTAAACGCCATGCAATTATCAAATTATTTTTTCTTCTACATTTAGTAGGGTAGAGTGCCCAATAGTGGACCCCCTACCAATAGTAGACCCTTCAGCCATTTTTGCATTATTATAGAACAATGTAAACATTTTTCTATGAAATTCCATCGAGAGAACCTACCTTACAGTCCTATGATTTGATTACATGCATTCGAAATGCTATGGAAAGTAAAATAAGATGATTTTTTACAATTCTATAAAAAATAAACACAAGAGTGTCCATTATAGGATTATTTTGAGGGGTCCATAAAAGGGAAGAAGAACGTGCCGAAACGGAACCTGAAAATCAAATGAAGTGTCGACTATATGGAAGCAATTTCCTATTGTGGACCCCCAGGGGGTCTACTATAGGGCAAATTCAGTTAGACCTTAAAATGTTAATTTCAACGTCGTGCATTTGAGTGTTTTATGTATGTATCGTGGAGAGGAGATGCAGAACTTGTTATTAGATATCAAGCAGAATTAATATGTTGAAAATTTCTACTCCTTACGACAGGACGAGCACAAATCCGCTACTAGGAGGTCCACTATTGGGCATTTTACCCTAGGTTACGTAATCGAATGGAAAGCACGATTGAACAGGTTGGAACCTGTCCATTTATGTTTATCAAATAGCAATCGATGTTGAATAAATACAACGGATATTTAGGGGAAGGGTCGTTTGGCCGAAAGCCATTTGGCCGATTGCCACTAGGCCGAACAAACCATTAGGCAGAATAGGACATTTGGCCGAATGAGCAAGGAATGTAATTGTCGCTGAAAAATGTAAAAACAAGCAACAAACGAGAATAGCGATAAGCCTTTGTCCTCATCTGCAGAAGATAAAGTCAATGTTGCGTTCCATTTTATTTGCAACAAACATGGAGAGTTAATTGTTGTGAACTTTCCAAACTGCGATAAATTGAATATTTCAGACACAATAATAGAACGCAAATCAGATGGTTAAGTTTAAGTCTAGACATTAATAACTGATACTTATTTAACCAAAAACATCGTCGAAAACCGACTTCCAAATACCGAGCCAGGTGATCATTGTCCTATTCTGTTGCCAATTGCGAGTTGAGTTTGTCCCAACATTTACAAGAGAGGACAATGTTGTTGTCATAAGCAATGTAGTTCTAGTTGTTCCCTGCGAATAGGCTGGAAGGTTTCACTTCTCACTCCTCATTTATCACTTTTCACTATAAAAACTGAAAAACGCGGAGTGAGTAAAGAGACGTCTCACTATTCCCTTCGCGCATCTTAAACTATACAGGGGGAAGAGAAAAATGATGAAAGAGACGTGAGGCGTCTCACTACTCACTCCTCAATTCTCACTTCTCACTGTGAAAAGTGAGTAGTGAGACGTCTCACAAAGACGGCAAAGACCACGCTTCTTACTTTTTACAGTCAGTAGTGAGAAACGAGGAATGAGAATTGAGACGTCTCTCTTCTCACTCCTCATTTATCACTTATCACTGTAAAAAAAAGTGAGAAGCGCGAAGTGAGTAGTGAGACGTCTCACTGCCCACTTCGCACTACTCACTTTTTACGGTGAATAGAGTAGTGTGACGTCACTCTTCTAACTCTTCATTTTTTCTCTTCTCACTGTACACAGTAAGAAGCGCGAAGTGAATAGTGAGACGTCATTTTTGATAATGATTTCTACAGAAGCGGTCTGCAAGGACTATGTCCAAGGGCTTGACGATCCCTCCCCAGGCCATCTGCGAGCTGTGAGGCTCACCTAGGATGTGGTGAGGTTTGACAGTGGGCCATGTTAAATTCCTATAAAAAGCTGCATGTATCCGTAAGTAGGCCCCACCAAAGCGACCGTATGCCGCTCAAAGCGTACAAGCCCAAGTCCTGGTGTCAGGTGGGGAACAAAACAGACCTGACACGACGGCCCTCCGACGAAACAGAAGGTTTGCGCAGGCCCAATAAGCCGTCTGAAAAACCAATAATGACGAGCAATATAAGAGATAATACGACTCGATATAATCGGCAAAGACTTAGGCGACGAATAAAGGATCACGATTGGATGCTTGGAACATGGAACTGTAAGTCGCTAGGTTTCGCAGGTGGCGACAGGATGATCTACGATGAATTAACATCCCCGCAACTTCGACGTCGTGGCGCTGCAGGAGATTTGCTGGACAGGACAGGAAGTGTGGAAAAGCGGGCATCGAGCGGCTACCTTCTACCAAAGCTGTGGCACCACCAACGAGCTGGGAACCGGCTTCATAGTACTGGGAAAGATGCGCCAACGCGTGATTGGGTGGCAGCTAATCAACGCAAGGATGTGCAAGCTGAGGATAAAAGGCCGTTTCTTAAACTATAGCATCATCAACGTGCACTGCCCACACGAAGAAAACCCGGCGACGAAAAAGAAGCGTTCTACGCACAGCTGGAGCAGACATACGATGCATGCCCACTGCGGGACGTCAAAATCGTCATCAGCGACATGAACACACGGGTAGGAAGGGAGGAAATGTATAGACCGGTCATCGGACCGGATAGTCTGCACCCCATATCGAATGAATGGCCAACGATGCATAAACTTCACAGCCTCCCGCGGAATGGTAGTACGAAGCACCTTCTTTCCCCGCTAAAATATCCACAAGGCAACATGGAGATCACCTAACCAAGAAACGGAAAACCAAATCACCCACGTTCTAATCGACGGTAAATTCTTCTCCGACATCACGAACATCCGCACTTACCGCAGTGCGAATATTGAATCCGACCACTACCTCGTTGCAGTATGCCTGCGCTCAAAACTCTCGACGGTGTGCAACACGCGTCGAAGTCGGACTCCGCGGCTTAACATTGGACGGCTTCACTGCCGCTAACCGCAAGTCGAGCACATCTGTATATGGAGCTCCAAATACAGAAGTGCTCGACTTGCGGTTAGGGGCTGTACAAGACGGTAGACTAGCCCAAGGATATGCGCTGCAGCTGGAAGTGGCACTCCCAACGGAAGAGCAGCTAGACGCAGCGTCTCTTGAAGATGGCTGGAGAGGTAATTTATCCACCATTGGTAGCACCGCAACTGCTGCACTTGGCACGATGCCCCCGGATCAGAGAAACGACTGGTATGATGGCGAATGTGAGCAGTTAGTGGAGGAGTAAAATGAAGCATGGGCAAGATTGCTGCAACACCGCACGAGGGCGAACGAAGCACGATATAAACGGGTACGGAACAGACAAAACTCGATTTTTAAGAGAAAAAAGCGCCAGCAGGATAATCGAGGCCGTGAAGAGACGGAGGAACTGTACCGCGCCAATAACGCATGAAAGTTCTACGAGAAGTTGAACCGTTCACGTAAGGGCCACGTACCCCACCTCGATATGTGTAAGGACATAAACGGAAACCTTCTTACAAACGAGCGTGAGGTGATCCAAAGGTGGCGGCAGCACTACGAAGAGCACCTGAATGGCGATATTGCAGACTACGGTGGCGGTATGGTAATGAACCTAGGAGCACGCGCGCAGGACATGCGACTTCCGGCTCCGATCTCCAGGAAATCCAAGAGGAGATCGGCCGGCTGAAAAACAACAAAGCCCCTGGAGTTGACCAACTACCAGGACAGCTGTTTAAACACGGTGGTGAGGCACTGGCTAGAGCGCTGCACTGGGTTTACCAAGGTTTGGGAGGATGAGGTTCTGCCGCAGGAGTGGATGGAAGGTGTCGTGTGTCCCATCTACAAAAGAGACGATGAGCTGGATTGTAGCAACTACCGCGCAATCACATTGCTGAACGCCGCCTACAAGGTACTCTCCCAAATTTTATGCCGCCGACTAATACCAATTGCAAGAGATTTCGTGGGGCAGTACCAGGCGGGATTTATGGGTGAACACTCTACCACAGACCAGGTGATCGCCGTACGTCAGGTATGGCAGAAATGCCGCGAATACAACGTGCCCACATATCGAGTGATGTGCGTAGTTCGAGTTTCAGGGGCATTCTCGAGTCCCTTCGAAACCCGCAGAGGGTTATGGCAAGGTAAGGGTCTTTCGTGTCTGCTATTCAACATCGCTTTGGAGGAAGTAAAAGGGAGGGCAGAGATTGATATGAGTGGTACGATTTTCACGAAGTCCGTCCAGTTATATGGTTTCGCCGACGACATTGATATCATGGCACGTAACTTTGAGAGAATGGAGGAAGCCTACATCAGACTGAAAAGCGAAGCTAAACGGATTGGACTAGTCATCAACACGTCGAAGACGAAGTACATGATGTGAAGAGGCTCAAGAGAGGTCAATGTAAGCCACCCACCACGAGTTTCTATCGGTGGTGACGAAATCGAGGTGGTTGAAGAATTCGTGTACTTGAGCTCACTGGTGACCTCCGATACCAGCAGAGAAATTCGGAGACGCATCATGGCAGGAAATCGTACGTACTTTGGACTCCACAAAACGCTCCGATCGAATAGAGTTCACCGCTGTACCAAACTGACTCTCTACAAAACGCTCATTAGACCGGTAGTCCTCTACGGACACGAGACCTGGACGATGCTCGTGGGAACCAACGCGCACTGGGAGTTTTTCGAAAGAAAAGTGCTGCGTACCATCTATGGTGGGGTGCAGACGGCGGACGGTACGTGGAGGAGGCGAATGAACCACGAGTTGCATCAGCTGTTGGGAAAACCATCCATCGTTCACACCGCGAAAATCTGAAGACTGTGGTAGGCCGGGTACGTAGCCAAAATGTCGGACAGTAATCCGGTGAAAATGGGTCTCGACAACGATCCGACGGGAACAAAAAGGCGAGGTGCACAGCATGCAAGGTGGATCGATCAAGTGCCGGACGTTTTCGGACCCTACGCAGACTGCGTGGTTGGCGAAGTGCAGCCATGGACCGAGCTGAATGGAGAAGACTTTTATGTGCAGCACAGGCCACTCCAGCCTTAGTCTGGTAATAATAATAACATGTGATCTACCCGAACAATTCCTGAACGATGCATCCGTGCATTGTAAAAGGATTTCACTCATTTATTTCACATTAGTTTCAGTGGATCCTCCTTGAGTACATGTTCTAAGACTCGATGTTAACACGTGGAAGCATATGGTTCTATATTTAAAAAAAATCTCGGTTACTCTGCCTTTCTTAGTTGTGCTGTACCTATAATATGATAATGTTGCCAAAGACTTGGGCTGAACTCTAGAATGTTTTGGAGTACCTTGAACATCTCAAATGCAAGGAAATTGGGTATATGACGATTATGAGGATATTGCAAAAGACTTGGTTGATCTGGTAGATACTGGCTGAGCGCTAGAATGTTCAAGATAACTTAACCTAATAGAGTGTTCAAAATGATCATACAATGCTGTATTTCAGATTCATTTACATGCTTTCAGAAGCGAAGGTTTCGGATATCTGGGTCTTCGAGGTATAGTCACACATGGTTTCCGATATTTTTCCTGTAAAGACAACTTTGCTGAAGAAAGCGAGGACCTAGCTCTTTTCTGTGATTTTACACAGTCAATCTAAAACGTTGGGTATATATGACCCATACGTCCCGAAAGAGTTAAGCATCAGGAAACAAAATTTGGTATATGCTCATAGTGATACCAAGATTAAAATGCGTTCACAGAATATGTTCCTGGTCATCCATGACATTCCTGGAGTTAAAGCCTCTCGGTCTACACGCGTAACTAAAGTGTCTGATGTTTTGTAACGTGTTTTGACCTAAAGGCCCTAACTCTAGGAATTTTTTTGATGACCAAAAACATAAGCTGTTCACGCATTTTGATCTTTGTATCACTAAGAGCATACATCATATTTGAAACAGGCAGGCTGATCTTTGATTACACGTTTAGTCCCAAAGGCCTTAACTCCAGGGATTTATGGATAACCAAGAAAATATACATACTGTGAACTAAACTAACTATGAACCTGTGAGCGCATTCTAATCTGAGCATCACTAAGAGCATGTACCATATTTGAAACAGGCTCGCTGATCTTTGTAGATGGTGTAGATCCACAGGTCTTAACTCCAAGGACTTTGTGGATAACCAAGAGCTGTGAGTGCAATCTAATCTTTGAATCACTAAGAGCATGTATCATATTTGAAACAGAACGGCTAATTTTTGGTTACGCGTGTAGACCCAAAGGCCTTAACTCCAGGTATTTCTTAGATGGCCAAGAACATATGCGGTAAACACATTCTATTATTTGCGTCGCTAGATCTAAACAAATAAAAAATAAATACTACAAAAAAATACTAAATACTACAGATCTCTGAAGGAACTCAACTATAACTGCTCACTAGCGCCACCTCTTTGAAGAAGTACTCATTATATTCAGCAACCTTTGTAGTCCTGGACATCCTGAACAACAATGCCGAATACAACCATATACCACATATGTATAGGAATGACTTGCGTAGTCTAAAATGATAATTTAATGCATACCACTACCTGGCTGCCAAATTCTGAACGTATTAATGTCTCATGTCAAAGCACACGCAAAGCACACACAAACCGCACAAGAGGTGCAGTTTGAAATGGTCAAATATTTAAAAAGTTATAACAATTTCAATTTGGGGTCAATATGACCTCAGAGCACAGACAACGTAAGTTTTTTTGGAAAAAAAATAGACTGTTGCGCTTATTTTCAATTTTTTTCTAGCGAGTTTGTACATAGAAAACAAATGTTGGAGAATTTAACCAAACTATCAAAAATCAGGAGATTCAGTTGAAAATAACGAAATGGCAGTCCTTCAAAGTAGCCTGGTGTCATATTGACCCCAAAGCACATACAAAAGGTTAACTAGGGTCTTCAGATAGCATTCCCGACAGGGTCTAATTCCTGGTACAGGCTCGAAAACCAAAGATAGACTCATTATTTCGTCACAACTTCTTCGTATTCGTATGTGCTCATTCATGAATTTACGATGCAGTTGGCTGAAATTGAACTTAAAGATGCAATTGCGGCTCTAGAGGGGTGTGCCGAAGCGCAGTAGCTTGATGGGACTTCTTGCCCTACCACTTTCAAGTTTAATCTGAGTTTGGTTCGAGAATTGGAACAATGCCTAAAAGTGTAAAACAGCTAGCAGCAATTTTTCAATACCTAATAGGGACACGGCAGGTATTTCCGTCCATCGTCATAGGGGCTAAAACCAACGAAAGCAACGTACATTTGCTAGAACTCCACTATAGCAGAACGTTTCTCCTGATCTTACGATTTGGTACGTATGAGTTTTCCAAAAAAGCGTCTCTTTTATTGGTTTTCGAGACTATGACGAACAGACGAAAATACCTGCCGTGTCCCTAGACAGATTTTTTCATTTCTTTATCACTTAAACGCAAAAAGTACTAAACGCACCTATCAATCTCGCTGCACTGACATAATAATGGTTCAGCTGCACTTGCTCACACGAGTACTGATAGCGAATGAACGCCATGGCATATGATCGCCGCGAATCATGAACGCGAAAATTCGCCGTTTACTCTCCCTTGGAATCGCACATTCCACCACATCAGAGCCATGTAGGTATTGCATTGCATCGCATGCCCGCGGAGAAAGAAAGTTCCTCGTGTATCGAATCGAGGAAACATCACAGCACAGCCACTGGCTGCTGGCACTGTATTCGTACTTCTATTGTCGTCTTTTATGTACATACACCCATCCAGGAGAGTGGCTGCATCTCTCACTGACTGATGTTGAACAGAAACTCACTCGCCATTCGTTGGAGATACTTCGGTTGGGCAGTCTAGAGGTTCAATCGCACATCACCGCATCGGCAGAGAGCAGCAGCAATCGCAAGTAATATAAAAGTAAAATCATTTGATTTCATAGGAAAGTAATAAGCCAGTATAGTAGTAAAAAAGTAAGCCCGAGCCAGCAAAAACACGAAGAAAATCTCGGGAGAGAGAGCAAACAATCAGAAGCAGACAACGAGGGCCCAGCTGAGGCACTATTCAAAACCAGTTTGAGTTTTTCGCTAGCCTTCCATCGCGAAACCCACATTCGAGAGGTAGAGAGAGGTTTTCCTTCCCGTGGTGGTCGCCCAGAAAGTTTGTCACGAAAAATTGGTGTGCTTTTCCCGTCGCGCAATCCCGATTCAGTGAAAATTTGCTCCCAGCTGGTGTTGATTTGGTGTTTTTCCGGTGTTAATCGTTCACCTGGCCTGGCTCACCCAATTCGGTTCTCAGTCCGAGGTGAAGAGGTCGACCGTATGTGTAATGTGCAGTAGAGTGCGTTCTCGTTTTTTTGCATTTTTGTCAGTGCTCTTGAAACCCTACACCTAAAAAAGTAAAAACGCGAAGCAAATAGTGTATTGCAGCGGTCAACCAGCAGTCAGTAGAAGCAGCCCGAGCCGAAGGAGTAAGAAGAAAAACCCTTGCTGCCGCAGCGTTAAAGGCAAAAAAAGTTAGTCAGAGCTACCAACCAGCCAGCAGCAGCCCCAGGGGAGAGATTTTTCGGTTCGATTGATTTCGGTTTCAATTCAGTCTTCTTTTGTGTGCCTATGCCTACAACGGCGACGTAGACGACGACGTCTTGAAAAGAGTAAGGATTCGAGAAAAGTTTTTGTCTCAAACACATCAGCACACGGGCTTTTTCGTGTGCAGAAAAAGTGCGAGTTAGTAGCGAAACGAAAAAAAGAAGTGTGCCCAGTGATTCGTAGCCAAAGCACACTAAATTGTTACAGAAAAATAGTCTTCTAGTTGTGATTTGTCGTGTGTTTTTTTGGATCAAAGGATTTTCCGCTCGAAGGATTCAGCTGGAAGCATTGAACAAGTACGAGGTCAAAATCAGGTAAGGCATGGCTCAGTTCCCTGTTCCCGATCCCATATCGGTGTAATCTTTGTTCAGTGTAATTAGCTTAATAGAATTTGGGGAAAATTGAAATGTGAAAAATCTGCATGAAATTGATATTTTTTCCTCTCTCGAGCACAACCACCATTATGGTTCTGATTGCATATACCCACATCATATCGTGGTGATGGTTTTGCTAGTTAGTATACGAAAATCGAAAGCGTAGCGCAGCAATAGAAAAGCACTACCAGGCGACACAAAAAGCGCCTAAGAGAGAAGACAACGCACTTACACATCCAATTGTGCTGTGCTGAGCGAAGGTAGTGCGGAATACTTGAGATGATTGCATTTTAGTTACTGCGGAGGCTCTCCCCGCTGAAACAGTACACCATGCCCTGGACAGGGGTGCCAGGATGTCTGCCTTCTGGCTACTGTTATTGTGGTGTTCAACGTAGTTAACCTTTTGACAGGAACGTGGAATGTGAATGTGCTGATAGTCTTCAATTTGTCAATAATTGATTTTTTGGGTATTGAGATCATCGCTAAACTTAAATCTATTATAAAACTGGAAATGAACTTTATGAACTTTTGGGCAAGGAAACTTTTTTAAACTGACTTCGGAAAACTTAATAATTTCACTTATTGGACACCCCTAAATAAATTTTACTGTGAGACGAGCTGTGAAATAGTTAACTAACTTTCAAATATACTTTTGAAATTGATTTTATACATATATCCAAATTAGTGTCTTCGGAATTTCTACAGAAAATCTTCGGAATTTCTATGAGAAATTCATTTAAATTTCCACGGGAAATTCTTTATATTTTTTCATGGAAATATCTTTGAGGTTAACATAAGAAATTCTTCAAATTGGTGGGAAAAAATCTCAATCGATTTTTTTTTTTATTTTTACATACATTCTTTGGACGATCGACGATTTTTTTTCGGGTTTTCTACGAAAAAATCTTCAGTATTTCTGCGATAAGCTTCCCAGAATTTTCACGGGAAATTATTCGGAATGTCCACGGCATTTTTTTTCGGAATTGTTGACAACGATTTCCCACAAAAAAAAGTGCGATGGTTTCCTTCAAATTGATGGTTGCAATTGGAAAATGATTTCATCAAGACAAACCGCCAAACCAAATAGGTACCTTTTTGGGTTTGGTTTCTTTAATAGGGGAAGGAGGGGCAATATGCCCTAGCTAAGCAAAGACTGCTTTAATGTCTTAGCTGTGACGATTTTCATGAATATTTTTACCTCATTAAACAGTTAAACAATATAGCCAATTGATGCCATCTAAAAATTCAACTCAATCATATTGAGGCCCTCTTTAGCCGTGCGGTAAGACGCGCGACTACAAAGCAAGACCATGCTGAGGGTGGCAGGGTTCGATTCCCGGTGCCGGTCTAGGCAGTTTTCGGATTGGAAATTGTCTCGACTTCCCTGGGCATAAAGGTATCATCATGTTAGCCTCATGATATACGAATGCACAAATGGTAACCTGGCTTAGAAACCTCGCAGTTAATAACTGTGGAAGTGCTTGAACACTAAGCTGCGAGGCGGCTCTGTCCCAGTGTGGGGATGTAATGCCAATAAGAAGAAGAAAAAGAATATTGTTAATATTCACATTTATAAAATGTGGTGATATTACGTTGCCGGAAAACTCATGAGGCAAAACGCCTTTTGACTGGCAGCTATTAGGGAACAAAGCACCAAGCGTCGGCAAATGGATTACGGAGATGTACTATTTGGGCTTGTTTCTCAAAGGAACCTCAGAAAACTGACACTAGTATTTAACACTATTACAAGATATGTATTCAATTTAAGAAAGTTTGACCACATATCAAATTACGCTAATCTACTTCTTGGATGCAGTTTTTCTAACCATCTTAAGATTAGAACATGCACACAAACGTTTAAAATACTTATCAACCCTCCTAAATATCTCGAAAACTTTTTTACTTATACGCGTTCAGCAAGAACACCGTCACTGATTGTTTCGAGATACTACACAAATTACTTGAAGGATTCATTTCGTCACCGCGCGGTCAAATTATGGAACGAGTTACCGTCAAATTGTAGGCTTGAAAGACATTTTCATTCGTTTAAAAATAGAATTACATCATTTTTCAACCGTAGTTAGAGTACAATGGCATTCTGCAATTAGTTATAGTTATGGTATCATATACTTTGAAAACCTTTAACCTTCTTCGGATATTAGAAAAAACTTACGAATAAGATGTTGGGGTCATATTGACCCAGAAATGTAAATGCTTATAAAACAGTCAAATTATAACCGAATTACAAAGTTTATATACCGTTCGAAAGATAAACTCATCAATTTTGTGGCTATGATGTGATATGCTGGTTCTGGAGATAATGGCCACCGGGAAACGACTTCCACGGGGACCTTGTCGGTCATATAAGGGGAGCATAAAAATCGCTCTATATATGCCATTCGATCGCTAATTCTTCATATATTCTCTTAAAACAGTAATGTATGGTCCATGAGAGGGTTTCCGACGAAAGTGGCCACTCCTGGTACATGCAAGGTGCCCCCGGGGAACCCGCAGGAGGGGACATTTCCGTTTTAGCACCAAAATATGCCGTGCGGCGGCTCTTTTGTCATGATTTTCCACCAAACAGATGGTTATGCGCTTGAAATCGATAAGTGACCACATTGGCCACTCCTGGTTCATGCAAGGTGCCCCCGGGGAATCCGCAGGAGGGGACATTTCCGTTTTAGCACCAAAATATACCGTGCGGCGGTTCTGTCGTCATGATTTTCCACAAAATAGATGATAATGCGCTCAAAATCGCTAAGTGACCACATTGGCCACTCTTAGAGCCTATGAGGTGCCCCCTGGGAACCCGTAAAAGGGGACATTTCTGTTTTAACTCCAAAATATGTCGTGCGACAGCTCTTTCGTCATGATTTTCCACAAAATAGATGATTATGCGCTCGAAATCGATAATTGACAACATTGGCTACTCTTGGAGCCTATGAGGTGCCCTCGGGGAACCCGTAAAAGGGGACATTTCCGTTTTAACACCAAAATATGCCGTGTGGCGGCTCTTTTATCATGATTTTCCACCAAACAGATGGTCATACGCTTGAAATCGATAAATGATCATATTGGCCACTCCTTGTATATGCACGGGAACCCGTAGGAGAGGACATTTCCGTTCTGGCACCAAAATGTGCGGTGCTGCGGCTCTCTCGTCATGATTTTCCACAAAATAGATGATTATGCGCTTGAAATCGATAATTGACCACATCGGCCGTTCTTGGAGTCTACCAGGGGCCCCCAGGGAACCCGTAGAATGGGATATTTCCATTTTAACACCGAAATATGCCGAGCGGCGACTCTTTCAGTGTGTTTTCCCACCAAAGAGATGTTATTCTCTCGAAATTAATAAGTGACCACATTGGCCACTCTTGAACCTATGAGGTGCCCTTGGGGAACCCGTAGATGGTGACATTTCCGTTTTTATACCGAAATGAATAAGTGACCACATTTTCCATTTTGGAACCTATGAAGTACCGCCGTGGAGCTCATAGGATAGGACATTTCCGTGCTTACTCTTACTCTTACTTAGGGCCGATGCCCACGTAGCGTGTTTTCAAGCGTCCACGCAAGGTACCCGGCATCAAATGTAGTCGTGCACATGTTTACGTGTGCATTACTCCATTTGATGCTGGGTATCTTGCGTGAACGCGGCGTGCAAGCAGCGTGAAAAAACTTTACGTGGACATCGGCCCTTAAAGACATGCCGTGCAGCGGCTCTTTCACTATAATTTTCCATCAAATAGTTGGTTATGCTCTTGAAATCTAATATTAACCCGGGGGAACCCCAGGCCCAGTTTCGGTAATTGTGGAGTGCCGTGAAGAATCCATTGAAAGTGTCTGTGCACACAAAATCTCACTCACTTTTTAGGAACTTTTCCTCAACCGAATTGCTCGCAGTAAAAAGCATTCGACGAAAATCCTGCCCTATTGTTTCCTATTGAAAATTGGCCAGATCGGACTATGGGCTCCGAAGTTATGGCCAAAATACTAATTTCAGCAGCGGCATGGGAAAATCACTTTTCTGGCACTTATGCTCATCCGATTGGCTTGCAAAAAGTTGCGTTCAGCAGAAAATTTTAGAACCCAGCCCAGAAACTATTTTTTAATTTGACTCAGTACTCAATTTCAAATGAAGAACAATTTCAAGCGCATAACCAACTTTTTGAAGACTTGTGGCCAGGGTAGACAATGATAGACGAAGATAAAGTTGCCGCAAGCGGCACAGTACATTCCATATAACCATGAAAAAGTCCTCTCCTACGGGTTCGCAGGGCATCTCAAAGGTTTCAAGAGTAGACAATATCACTAATCAACTCCAAGCACATGACCATCTGTTTGGTAGAAAATAACAAAGAAAGGGCCACCGCACGGCATATTTTGGTGTTAAAATGGAAATGTACTCTTCTACGGGCTCCCGAGGGCACCTCATAGGTTCTAAGGGTGAACAATATGTCAATAATCGATTTCGAGGGCACCTATTTGAAGGAAAATCACGACGAAAGAGCCGCCGCATGACGTATGTTGGTGTAAAAATGGAAACGTCATATTCTACGTGTTCTCCGAGGGAGCCTCAAAGGTTTCAAATATAGCCACCCAAGTAACATTTTTAGTTTTATGACGGTCATGAAAACCATTATTTGCTCTACATGACTTCAATAAAACTAGGATAAAACCAAAATGATACTAGGGCAATGTGGTCACTTATCGATTTCGAGCGCACGTCCATCTGTTTGATGGGAAAACACCGAAAGAGCCACTGCACGGCTTATATTGGTGTAGAAATGGAAATGTCCCCTTCTACGGGTTCCCTGGGGGCCCCTCATAGGTTCCAGGCGTTGCCAATGTGGTCACTTATCGATTTCAAGCGCATAATCATCTATTTTGTGGAAAATCATGACGAAAAAGACGCCGCACGGCATATTTTCGTGCCAAAACGGAAATGTCCTCTCATACGGGTTCCCCGGGGGCACCTTGCATGTACCAGGAGTGGCCAATGTGGTCATTGATCGATTTCAAGCGCATAACCATCTGTTTGGTGGAAAATCATGACAAAAGAGCCGCCGCATGGCATATTTTGATGCTAAAACGGAAATGTCCCCTCCTGCGGGTTCCCCGGGGCCCCTTGCATGTACCAGGAGTGGCCAATGTGGTCTTTTATCAATTTCAAGCGCATAATCATCTATATTGTGGAAAATCATGACAAAAGAGCCGCCGCACGGCATATTTTGGTGCTAAAACGGAAATGTCCCCTCCTGCGGATTCCCCGGGGGCACCTTGCATGAACCAGGAGTGGCCAATGTGGTCACTTATCGATTTCAAGCGCATAACCATCTGTTTGGTGGAAAATCATGACAAAAGAGCCGCCGCACGGCATATTTTGGTGCTAAAACGGAAATGTCCCCTCCTGCGGGTTCCCCGGGGGCACCTTGCATGTACCAGGAGTGGCCACTTTCGTCGGAAACCCTCTCATGGACCATGCATTACCGTTTTAAGAGAATATATGAAGAATCAGCGATCGAATGGCATATATAGAGCTATTTTTATGCTCCCCTTATATGACCGACAAGGTCCCCGTGGAAGTCGTTTCCCGGTGACCATTATCTCCAGAACCAGCATATCACATCATAGCCACAAAATTGATGAGTTTATCTTTCGAACGGTATATAAACTTTGTAACTCGGTTATAATTTGACTGTTTTATAAGCATTTACATTTCTGGGTCAATATGACCCCAACATCTTATTCGTAACTTTTTTTGTGGGGTCGTTCCTGTTGCACCTTAAAATACTTTTTTCATGTCAGATGCTTCATTTCCACAAAATATTAAAAGTCAAGAAATTTCAGAAAGATCGGATTATCAGGTAAAAAGTTATTCTACTTTGAAGTTTCGTTTTGGGTCATATTGACCCCAACATCTTACTAAGGTTAAAGGTTATTTATGTTACTATATAGATTATTTAATAAATAAATAAATAAAAAATGATCGTTGCGATGACAAATCAGCATTCTGGTATGGACAGTGCGTGGAGATGCGTAGTACATTGTAGGTTGGTCCTCCTAGGGCGCTTTGCCTCACTGAAATGTTAGATGTTTCATCAAAATGTGGAAAATTTCGGTTTTCCAACTTTCCTATCTTTTATTTTGACACTTTTTTCGCCTAACCTACATAATTTTAGTCTAGTCAAATACGGTAAATATGAGAGAATACTCAAAAGCCGTTTTGCCTCGGGTGGCGTTTTGGGGCCTCTTCTCCTATACGTTTCTCACCCTTTTCCCATACATCTATAAGCCAAAATTGGTCGTACATATGTTGTGTAAATCCATTTGATACATTTAGGTTCAAGACCCCAAGTTTTTCCAAAGGTTCCCGACCAGACGATATTACCAGATTTATATCAGAACTTGTTATTCTGTTACATCAGTTTTTCATAATAGCGGTTGTTATAAAACATGTACCATTAGTAGTTAAAATAACAAAAATTGTAACAAAATCTCTTCTAGTTTAAACAAAAATATTACTTAATATGTTATTAATTGAACAAAAATATAACTCGTTGTGTTACATAAAAAGTGGGGAAAATAGCTTATACTATAAAAAATTATGTTATTGAAAAGATTATGATTATCTATAATGTCGGCAATTAACTTTGTTCAGCTGGTTCAACTTTGAATGTAGGTACCTGTTATACAGATGGTGGAACCTTCGTTTTGTTTCCAATTTCTATCTACCAAAAATGTAGGCAATTTTTATTGGTAAAAATAAACATAACACATTATGTTATAATCATGTTAAGACGATCATACAATTTTTTTTCCTTTATCTTTGACATAGAAATTATAACTAAGTAATGCTTGGAAATTGTGGTACTTTGGCCGTACACTAGTCGAAGAAAGCTAACGAAAAACTTCACAGAAGAAACTTTATTCAATTCCCTGCATATAGAGGTGAGCGCCGCCACTGCCGGCAGTTTTAGCATCACGCGGTCACCGACAATTTTGCATCGGCACGCCGCAGTTCACGTCACTTATCTACAACTTTCAACGCAGATGCAAATTTTGCAGAAGTCCATGGAATTTCCTGATTGATATCCCCAAAACATCCAGTTGAAACTTTGGAGAATTTTTCGAGAATGCAATCCCTTATAAATTCCCGTTCTCCGTTTCTGCGATTTCGAACACTTTTTTGAAAAAAAAGTCAATAATTTTGAAACACTGAATATGGGTATTATTATAATATACGGCAGACTACGATGGGCTGGACACCTATATCATACGTGTACTAAAAGGGCACCAAAAGGGAACACGATGGCTTGTGCAACTGGTAACGTATACTGGATTAGGCTTAGGCTCATCAAGAGGAGACAGCTCATTATTTATCATGTAATCAAGTAAGTACACGTGAAAAACAATGGATTTATAAGGGTAAATATTCTAAGAGTTTGACAAAATATATATCCTGTTTTCAAACTCCAAGAATATTTACCCTCAGATAGAAACATAGATAGGGACACTTATGGAATATCTCCATTACTCGCATGGATGTGATTTTTCGAGTGCCTTCTACACATATCTTACCAAATAGATTTTGAAAAGTGGCTGTTATGAAAAATATTAAAGAAACAGTACCTGAAAGGAAAACAGCTTATACAGAAAAGTCTTTATGATAGTTTCGGAGCCAAGCCAATGCGGTGCAAGATCAGATACAACTGGAAACATATGTCTAGCAGATATTGTAATCGAACCTTGAAAAAATTATTATTAATTTTTGGAGATGTTCATGAACATAATAAATAAATAAATGTTGTAAACCTTGAATCCATTATTACATGGAGTTTATGTAGCTCCCTTGGAGCATTATATTGTATTCCTTTTACTTAATTTAAGGGTTAAGAGTCTGAAGCAATTTAAAAAATCTATCAAAGACAACCAAATACGCTTGTAGATGCAAAGGCCTGTATTCCATGAAGTTCTTAGGCGACTTAGATCATCTGTACAACTCAGAACAATACACAAGTTTTTAGTTTAAATACTATAGGTCTACGTCATAATAAAATATACATAAATAGACTGCTGAAACATGTACATTACGTTCATAGATGAAAGAGATGTATACAATGGAGATCAAATTACTATATTCCAGGAATTTGAAGACCTTAAAAGTAATAATGACCTGCATAACATACATTTCACATATTTTAGCCATTAATCCTCGAAATAAGTGTAAAATATTGTGAAAATTTTCGGCCACCTACTTGAATGGAGCCGCCCCATAGTGCATTTGGGCCGAAAGTCCATTGGCCAAAATTGCATTTGGCTGAAATGAACATACGGCCGGAAGTGTTGTTTGTCTAAACTGATTATTTTGCCCAACAAGTCATTTGTTCGATTAGGGCAAAAGGGTCAACCTTTTCGGTCATATAACCCGTTTGGCAATTGCATTTTCGGCCGTATGTAACTGTCAGCCAAATGACACTTTCAGCCAAACTATTTTTGACCTAATATCTCACCGTTTCGGTCAAATGTCCGATTCAGCCAAATGGAATTCGGCTAGATGACAATAAACCCAGTGGAATTCGAACAAATGGCCTACGCCGAATGACTTTCAGTCAAACGACGGGAAGTGTCATCCGGCCGGAAGTTGTTTAGTCGGATATGTAATTTGACTGAAACCCATCTGGCGATTAGACCGAAACTCATCTGTCCAAAAATGTCATTTGACCGAAATGAACAACTGGTCATTTGGCCGTATAGGCCATTTGGCTTAGAATGTCGTTTGGTAGAAACGGCCATTTGGCTGAAATGGACATATTTACTACCGGTCCTTTGGCCGAAAAAGTCGTTTTGCAGAAGGAACCACGCTGGTAACTGATTATAGTGGCAATAGTGGCAATGGGAAACTATCCAACGGTGTTCCTCAGAGGTGAACCAGCCAAGAGCTAAAAGCCTCTTTAAGGTCTGAGGGAAGCTCTCTCGCGGTAGAGCGCTATTTTCGTACTAAAATGACTTTAACTCGGAATTGGAAACGAATTTCGCTTATCCCAACTGACAATCTCTTTGAAATTTATCAAGGAATATTCCTACAAAATTTCATGGACCTACTATTTCCCAAATTTGAATTAAGCTCTAAATACTGAACTATTGTAGAACTGAAATTTTTGCTTCTCAGTACCTCTCTCCAATGATTTGAAGCACAAAGGAACCGAATTTCGCAAAACCCAACTGACAAAAGTTCTGAATTCTTCCAACGATCATTTTGATGTAATAAAAAGTATATGTTTGCGCGATAAATTTTGAAGGAAGCTCTTTTTACTTCAACCAAGTTTTTTTAATTCCATACAAAAGTTACCATTTCGGGAGAGCAGCCAACAGCATATTTTCTTGTGGCGCACGGCAGAAAAGGAGCGATGAGAGCGGTAGAAAGTCTGTCAACTTTGTATCTAGCGTGACACTAGAAAAAATCGTATTCCTATTTGTGAACACGAGGATACCAAATAATATATATTGGAATCAAATGTAGGAATTAGATCAGATAAACAGTTGAAAATAAATAAGACAAATAAGACAAATTATAAGCAAAATAAAACAAATAAGACAAATAAAGCAAATACGATAAATTCCTACGAAAGTCAATCCAGGTATTCCTGCAGAAGTTCCTGCAGAAGTTCCTCCAAGAATTCCTACGAAAGTTCCTCCAGGAATTCCTCTGGAAATTCCTCCGGGAATTCCTCCAAAAAGTTCTCAAGAAATTCTTCCTGAAACTCCTTCAGGAATTCCTCCGGAAGCTCCTCCAGGAATTCCTCCGGAAATTCCTCCAGAATTCCTCCGGAAGTTCCCCCACGAATTCCTCCGGAAGTTCCTCCAGGAATTCCTTCGGAAGTTCCTCCTGTAATTCCTCCAGGAATTCCTTCGGAAGTTCCTCCAGGACCTTCCGGGTGAACTTCCGGAGGAATTCCCGGGGGAACTTCCGGAGGAATGTCCGGAGGAACTTCCTGAGGAATTCCTGGAGGAACTTCCGGAGGAATTCCTGGAGGAACTTCCGAAGGAATTCCTGGAAGAACTTCCGAAGGAATTCCTGGAGGAACTTCCGAAGGAATTGCTGGAGGAACTTCCTGGAGGAACTTCCGGAGGAATTTCTGGAGGATCTTCCGAAGGAATTCCTGGAGGAACCTCCGAAGGAACTCCTGGAGGATTTTCCGAACGAATTCCTGGAGGAACTTCTGAAGGAATTCCTGAAGGAACTTTTGAAGACAATGCCTGGAGGAACTTCCGAAGTAATTGCTGGAGGAACTTCCAAAGGAATTGCTGGAGGAGCTTCCGAACGAATCCATGGAGGAACTTCCGAAAGAATTCTTGGGGAAACTTATTTTATTTTCCTTCTTAGTCTTATCTATCTTATTTGTCTCATTTGTGTTATTTGTCTTTTTTGTCTTATTTGTCTTATTTGTCTTATTTGGCTTATTTGTCTTTCTTACACCAGCACCACTGTTATCACCCAAATTCTTTTCAAAGCTTTTGTGGAAACCTTGCGTGATTGGTCGGCGCTGCTGCTGTTCTCTCGCCGAACCACTGCAAGAGTGATAAATTTCTTCCCCATTGTTGCCAATTCCTTTTGTTCTCCGTTTACGGAAAATTCTCAAGCAATTGCAAACTGCATAATGATGAAATAATTTTGGCGACACTGGCAGCGTCATTCTGGCGCGCTGAATTGGGCAATTTTCTCTCTCAGAGAGTGCTACCACGTGCTTTTTTAACGGAAAACCCTTCCCTCAGACCTTAATATGTTACCGACAGGTCGTTATCAATAAATTAACCTCCCCTTATGAAGATCAAATATGCTATTTATTATCTATTAGTCGAAAAATCAATACAAGTAAATAGTTTAAATTGTTGCAAATAATTTAAATTGGCACCTAAAGTTAAAAATATTTCATTAGTTACATCACATTTATCTCTCACCCCATCCTTACTACACCTTGACCAACACTACTCACATCTCGTCATCGTCGTCCACTATCTGAAATGGTGGTACCCCTGTGGATGTTCCGGGACGGAGAGGGGAGAGAGCACGAAAAAAAGTGTGGACCGGGGAAGAAAAAAGAGAAGATCGTCGAGAGTGTGGAAACTGAACGGTCGCAAGAAAGAAGAGTTTTTGGAAAAAAGGATACCGCTGGTGTTCTCGGCCTGCAAAGAGAAGTTTTTGTGTTCCAGGAAAACCAGATAACCGCTTGGAAGGTGCCGCGAGATCCGGATTAAGAAGTGTGCCGAGGACCGGACGCGAATAGCGCCGTCGCGAACAAGCTGTTCGCGAAAAGCTGAAGCCCTGTGTCGAAAGATCCTTGCTCCGAGGCACGACAAAAATCGGCGAGTTCCGTGCTGGTGGCCGACAAGTTCTCGCTATCGTCGCGCCACACGCTTCGAGAGACCGTGACCGTTGTTTCGAAGGGGAGGGCTCTAGCAAGGTCCGCGGGCTACGCAACGCTTGTGAAAGCCCAAAATCCGATGTGTCACCGTTCCTATTGTGAGCACGTGGGACGTCGATCAACCAAGAAAACCGCTGTATTGGAAGCCAGTCACCTGTAAATTCCCCGTTAGTCCGCTGACCGCAGGCCCGTTGGCCATTCGCCTGAAAACGACTGTTTTGGACCGCTGACTCGTGAAAGTTTGCCCTGGCAAGCCTATTGGTGAACGTCGGCTCGTTGAAGCTGCCCTGGAAGCCTGTTCGTGAAAAGCCGGCTCGTTATTCGCCGTCCCCCATAACCATTGGCCCTGCGCACCAAAACACCGGTTGGTGGAGCGCCAGCCCGAAACCCATTTGCCTGGTTACCGCTCGCCCCAGAGCTCCAGTTTCCGTTCTGTCGTCTACGGCATGCCTGTTAACCTCGTGTCTGCGAAGCGCCTGTCTACCAATATCCCCGAACCCACTACGGAAGACAGCACAAGATACCCGCCAGGACGACTGGTGGATCTGGTATAAATAACCCCGGCAAGTGCTAGCCGCGGGGCTAGCCGTTAGTAACAAATAAAGAAGAAGAAGAACGGTGTTCCAAGCGGAGATTTTTGCTATAATGAAATGTGCTAATATCTGTGTAGAAAGGAAATATAGATATGCACATATTTGTATTTTCACAGATAGTCAAGCGGCACTCAAAGCGTTGAGTAGCTTTAAATGTACGTCAAAACTTGTCTGGGACTGCATTCTTTCATTGCGAAAGGTGTGCCAAGAGAACTCCGTAAATCTGTACTGGGTTCCAGGGCACTGTGGCATTGGAGGTAATGAAAAGGCAGACGAGCTTGCGAAACGAGGTTCAAATACACAGTTTATTGGCCCAGAACCTTTCTGCGGTATATCATACTGTACCATAAAAATGGAAATAAAATCCTGGGAAGCACAAAGGTTGATGACCAATTGGTGTGTTGCCGAAAAGTGTGCTCAGTCAAAGAGATTTATAATTCCCAATGTTAAAGTAACCGAAAAGCTCTTAGAGCTCAGCAAGAGAGCTCTTTGCACCTTTACTGGCCTAATATCACTTGAAAAATATCGGCCAAAAAAAAAAGCTGATTGCTGAAATGGTCAACATTATTGGCCATATTACCCGTTCAACAAATAACATTTTTGCCAAAACGGCTATATGACCTATTGAGGCAAATTGATTGCTTTTTCAGCAAAAATACCAGTTCGGCTTTATATGTCGCTTTTGCAAATCGACATTTTTAGTCAAATCGTTTTCGACCTATTAACCATTTCAGCCTAACGTTCAATTTGTCGAATGACTCTTGGGCAATATTTTTCTTACTCTTTTTGAACAATTTCTGTGGATTATCCGAAGATTTTTCAATGGACAATAAAAATAATTTCCCGTAATTATTTAAAAAATTCCTTGAAAATAAAAATAAAATCCTGAACGAATTACAAAAAAAAACCTCCAAAAAAAAATTTCCTTGAAAACTCTGAACAACTTCTCGTTGAAATCAAAGAATTTCTTCCACATTCTTCCATATTCAAAAACAATCTCGCGAAAACTCCTAATACTCCTAGAATTCCCGTAGATCTTTCTCGAAAATTCCAAAGAATTTCATGTGAAAGTTTCTGAGAGTTTTCCGCGGAGCTGCCCGCGGATATTGCAAATGATTATGTGGACATTTCGAAGAACTATCCGCGGAAATTCTGAATAATTGTTAGTTAAAAATATTGAACCATTTCCATTTCGAAAATCCGAACATTTTTCCCTAGGAATTTCTAAAAGCTTACATTGGAAATTCCAAAGATTTTTTCGGGAAATTTTAATTAATAATCCAAATGAATATTTTGAAAAATTCAGTGGAATTTCCTGAGGAGGAATATTTTTCCGACGAAATACAAATGATTTTCCTGTTAATATTTGTATCCAAAGAAACAATGGTCATTTAAAAAATCGCCACGCCGATTCATGCCGCTGCCGCCGCACTGAGGAGTATTTCAGCCCAAATCCTGGCCAAAAGTCAAAAACAAAAATTTGAGATATTTCCATATTATTTTTCGTTTGTGAACTCTCAAATGCTAAGAAACTTTTTAAACAATATTGTTTACTTGTAAGCAATGCTGACTGTCAAAACTTCACCATAATTTCAATGCTAGTTTAATCACAATTGTGCATAAAAAAATGTGCACGTTTTTTGTGTGTTTCTTTGTTAACTATTAGTGATTTTGAAGAAGAAAATCAATATAGGTATCAATGATGATAGTATGTAAAACGTTTTCGATCTGAAACCGTTTTTAGGTGATCTATAATCATAATATTATTGCTAGCTTTTTTCTACCTTTTTTGTAATACGTTTTACAAAATAAAACTTTTAATTAGGTTCCAAACCCGTCCAAGCAACAAAATTTTCAGCGTTGGAAAGATTGGAGTTTCCTTAAAGATCTCCACAAAAGATATTTCACGTATCCTCATGCAATTGTTACTTATTTGTATTTGAATAAAGTGAAGTTTGCTAAAAAGCGAGTTAAAATGATAAATAATCTTGATTTTGAGCGACAAAGCTCACATAAATTGTATTTCGCTTCCAAAAAAGAGTGATGCCATAAATTTAGTAAGTAATAATTATCAAAGAATGAAGAATAACTAAAGAAAAGTCACACTCAATGATGGATCCAGAGGTGGGCACCACTCGTCGCAAGCACGCTGTAGTTATGAAAGACAGCGTTCTTGCGCCAAGTGATGTTTTATCAAATCTAGACCAACATTTGAAAAGGGCGTAACAGCCAAAATTTATTCCTTCTGGTTCTTGGTCCACATATATAGCTTTATATGAAGACGAAGAATCAGAAGGAATAAATTTTGGCTGTTACGCCCTTTTCAAATGTTGGTCTAGAAATAACAATAACTGAATGAAAAAAGCATAAAAACAAAAAAAACTCTTTTCTGTTTATAATGAATGCATTTACATACGATAAAATGATTGACATAGTTTTGGCCACGCTTTTACACTACGTACTCCTATGTGCGCCGGCTAAAATGACTTTCGGTGTGACGCCGAAAACGCCTGACAATCGCCGCCGCCGATTTTCGGGCCGGTTCGCAACTCTACTTGCACGATCTTGTGATTAGATGATTGGTGCCGATGTTCGTATTTGCGCGAACGGATTGTAATAATATGTTCTTTGTATCGCATGGGATGCTCGGGACCCTCAACCGACTTTCAATATTTTACTGTGAACAAACACAAATGGTGAATTCCAATAAATTATAATTTGTTCCAGTGCTCATCGTGTCAAGTATGCTCAAATCACAAATAACTTTTTTCCATAATAAATACATTCAGCATAGGATTTAATCTTATGTTTTGAGTTTAAAAAAACATTTTTTGAAACATAGACGGCAAATAAAATGTCGCTCTTTAGTACTCCACATTAAACGAGCTCGTGGCTGTTGTTGTTGAATTGACCGCCTCGTTGCCACAATGCGTTCAAATGTTCTCTAGTTGGATATTCTTCGATTCTTTCGTCGAGCTGATGAGCAACTCTCTCCCCAACGTCCTCGCCTGACAGTCTCTGTATGCGCAGCCACTTGGTTCTTTCACGCCTAGAACCGGTGATGCTGGACAGGCTTGCGCTAATTCTACATACCACCAGATAGTGGTCATAATCGGTATTTGGGCCTCGAAAGGTGCTACGGAAAACCATTCTTCTAGTTGCGGTAAAATTGACTACCAGGTCGTTGTCGTTGGTAGTAGCGTGGCAGTACTGCAAAGGGTCGTGATCGTTATAAGACAGAGCGCAAAGCGCCTTTTTATATCTCAGGCGACCAAATGAAAGAAACGTATGTTCTTTGATCAATTTCAAATCAATTTAAAATTCTAAATTATTTTAATAGATATTATGCAAAGAATAATGAATAGTCAAAAAATTAATCATATTCCTTTAATCCACCGAGTTGAAAGTGGTAATGAACACAAAAATAAAGCAGATATTGCACACTTTCATGGCCTTTCACGGAATAAATATATTTTTGAAATGCAAATATCATCTTCCAAACTTAGACGTACATGTTCATGATAGAATTAGAGGCGAAAGTATGAAATTGATAGTTCCGTTAGGAAACGGCCGGCATGAAGAATGATTTTATAGAAGTCGATTTGAAAGCGAGCGGAGCGCAATATTTGTGATGGCATATATCGCACTGGCGTGGAGATATATCAGCTTCCACACTGATACTCTTCCCTCCCCCTTTATACGGGAGTTTGGCAGAAGGAAAGGGTCGTACGATATATACCATCTCAAATATTGCCCTCGGCTCGCTTCCAAATCGACTTCTATAAAAAAACATTTTTCATGCCTGCCGTATCCTAACGGAACTATCAGTTCTATACTTTCGCCTCTAATTCTATTACGAAACTTGTACGTTTAAGTATGGAAGATGATATTAAAATTTCCATATCATTGTAACTCGTTTAACTTCATGTATTTTGCATCGCTGATTATGAATATCCGGTCGAGTTTTGGGCATTCCTATAACGTCATAGTTGCAAATCCGAACAGGAAAAAAACACTCATAGAGCTCGCCCCCTCTTACTCTAGCTCAGTGTTTCACAATCGGTGGTCCGTGAACCCCTGGGGAAGCAGCGAGACCATACCTGTGAAACTTTTACAATTACCTGTGCAAAGAAATTACAATTTTAAGGGTTTGACTATCATGAGCACGTTTTTTTGGTAAAATTGTATTATTTTTTGTGTACAAAAATCAATTTATGAGTTTTACGAATCATGAGATTTAAGCCAAAAGCAACGACATCATGGTTAAAATAAATACATTTTTTTGCATCTGGTGGCTGCGCTGGTAGTAAGAAAAAGTTAAGGTGATTATAGAATGAAGCCCGTGGTGAATTTCAAATTCACCACACGTTTATCTACATACATTTCCAAACGCCCAAATCTGGCGTAATAGTTTTCGTACAGTGCTGAAACTCAAATTATGATTGTTCAGCATAACTAAGCAAACGATCTACCATTATTTAAGCCGCATACGCGTTATGGTTCTTTCATCTCGTGCTCTTGAAAAAAAAATTGGAAAAGCACGTGGTTTACAAAATGGCCGTTTTCTGGCTTTATTGTATAATCACCTTAAATCAGTATTCCAGAAAAGAATCAAAGAGCTTGTTGCATATTCCCAATGTGTATTACATTATTCACCGATATGTCCTAACTTGTGAGAATCATAAACAATATAAAATCTGTTGGAATTAAGGGATGAAATTAAAATTTTCTTGAAAAGTTAGGGTAAGAATAATTTGCTTGCCAACATCAATGAAGAAGGATGGCAAGCATTTTTGACGAACTAAACTCGCTGATCTTGAAGTTACAGAGCTAGCAAACCAATTTCAATTCAGAGACAATTTGTAACATCGCTTTGGAAGGGGGAATACGCAGAGCACGTAACACGGGTGGTACAATTTTCATGGAGAAGACTTTTGTGTACTGCACAGGTCACTCCGGCCTTAGTCTGGTAATAAATAAATAAACAATTTTCAATAAGTCCGTCCACCTATTTGGCTTCCCCGACGACATAGATACTATGACAACTTATGGTAACTATGATAACTTTGAGAAGATGGAGGAAGTCTACATCAGACTGAAGAGGGAAGCTAAGCGGATCGGACTAGTCATCAATACACCGAAGACGAAGAACATGATAGGAACAGGTTCAAGATAATATGATAACTTTAATATGACAATGTGAGCCACCCACCGCGAGTTTGCATCGGTGGTGACGAAATCGAGGTGGTATTCTTGTACTTGGGCTCACTGGTGACCGCCGAAAATGATACCAGCAGAGTAATTCGGAGACGTATAGTGGTTAGAAATCGTACGTACTTTGGACTCCGCAAGACGCTTCCCGATCGAATAGAGTTTGCCGCCGTACCAAGATGACTATCTACAAAACGTTTATTCGACCGGTAGTTCTCTACGGACACGAGACCTGGACAATGCTCGTGGAGGACCAACGCGCAACGAAGTTTTCGAAAGGAAAGTGCTGCGTACCATCTATGGGGTGCAGATGGTGGACGCCATGTGGAGGAAGCGAATGAACAACGAGTTGGCGAGGTGCGCGGCGGGCAAGGTGGAAGATGTCTTGCGGACCCTCCGTAGACTGCGAAGTTGGCGACGTGTAGCCATGGACCGAGGCGAATGAGGAAGATTCTCATGTACTGCACAGGCCAATTCGGCCTTAGTCCGAATAAATAAATAATACAATTTGTAAGATTTCGCGGCAATGATAACAAACTGGCGACTTATATTACAAACACTTGATAAACTCAGCGGTTAGATTGAGGAAGGATCAACTAAATCAGATGCAGATCTCAAATTGGAACTCTTGACTCACTGAAGCAACAGTTTGATCGATATTTTCCTGAGCTGGCTCAAGAAGACGCTTCATTTGTTCCCAATCCGTTTATGGGCTGCACTACCAGCTAAGTACGCAACCCTTAACTGGCGGTATATTGTCATCGACAGACCCTAGAATGGCACATCCAATATAAAAGATAATTCTAGACCAACATTTGAAAAGGGCGCAAAATTTATTATTCTCGATTCTTTGTTAATGTATACAACTATAAATGTAGACGAGGTATCAGAAAGAATAAATTTTGCTTGTTACGCCCTTTCCTCATGTTGATCTACACTTCAACAATTCCATTCAATATCAAATGTTAAAAGCGCCTTTGCTCCGAAGCGTTTATTCAAAAAGGGACTTTCGTCATGGAACACTTCAAAAGTTCAGAAATACTCGCGCTTTAAGGCTCTCCCAGACGTAAGCGATTTCGTTGCATTCGATGGAATCGCGTCGCGGTTGTTTGGGGGAACCTTTAATTTTCTCTTTTGATCACGCGCGCGTGGTTTCGGTCAGGTTGGTGCCATCCATATCTCGCACAATGGACTGGACTTTTTGCCGCCAACATTACGCGAATGGTCCCCACTGAGATTTTTGGATCACAATTAGAAACTGTAAATGTAAATAATTTTTTCTTTGACTTTTTTGGCTATAAAAAACATGGCGTCACACAAGTGCGAACCCCCATAGAAATGCTTGACACAATCTAATATGTTGTTCGAATTTTTCACCAGAGAGTAATTTTAGATCGCTGAATTCATTTTGAAGCTAGAATGGTTATCTAACACATGCTTATGCTACTCAAGTACTTCTGGAAGTCCATGCCTTAGAATCTAAAACAGTAACAGCGTCTTCATTCTAACGTTGAAGAAGTTAATCACAAACTTTGGCCCAGCTAGGCGCAATTAACCACACTAGGTATTTTGAACCACCAGTTCGACGGCTCATATTTTGGACCACTGAGCGCAAATTCCTCTTGGTGGTCCAAAATAAGAGCCCCCGTAAGGGTGGTCCAAAATACATCCTTTACTCTAACCCCCGAAAAGTAGACAAAAAATAGATTCTGATACATGATACCAGATCATTCCGAATCTTTCCTGAAAAATTTTAGTCAAATTTTCTTTTCCATACATATTTGTTAGGGATACGCTTTACAGCATCAACTTCAATGAGTCACCAAATATTTGAGGTTTTGTCCGAGTTTTCGACACTGCATGTCAAAGCGTTCTCGGTTGAAGGTTCCGCGTTGAAAAAACATGTGATGGCGGTGGTTGTTTCGGTATCCTAGAGTAAAATATCACGCGCCCCCATCGAAGCTTTTTGGGTTTCCCCACATCACATGCTGCTTATCCGTGAATATTTTCCGATTGTACTGTATCATCAAGTTTGTACAATATATATAACGAATTCACATAATCCAAATACATATTTATTTAGATTGACGAGAAATCTATCGAGAATTTAAATGTTAGGGACAAAATTGCCACATGTGCAGTGCAATGATCCAAAGTCTGGCAAAACAACTCAACTTTTGCTAATTTGCTTAGTATCTTAATTACATGCGGAAATAGTCCAGTTTCTCAAAATTATTCAACCCTTCATAACCCAAGCTCAGTAAACCTTCTGGACTGCTCATGTTCTCCTTTCCCTTCTGGTTTTTCGGATCTGGTATTTTCTGAACATCTCAATTCCTACGGATTTAATCAACTCTGCAGACGTTACAGATTTATCACGGAATACGAGACGCTTTCTGGGACGCCTGTCAATGCGGCTGTAGGCTGAATCAGGGACGTCCGGCCAATTTACCACCAATTTCAGTCAAGAGTTGATTCGAAAGTTTAACCGATAATATGTCAAATAAGTATAAATTACATATGATCCCTTCTTCTTAGGGCCTTGCAAGCAAAAGCTTGCAAAAGAGATGGCGAGTTCGATTCTTGGTCCGGTCTAGGATGTTTTCGGGTTGGAAACATTTTCGACACCCTGGGCATAGTGTATCAATTGTACTTGCCACACAAGATACATACTCATGCAATGGTGGGCGAAAAAATGCTTTCTATTAATAACTGAGGTAACGCTAATAGAATATTAGGTTGAAAAGTAGGCCAAGTTCCAGTGTACAGTCATTGAAGAAGAAGAAGATTCCTTTTTCTTTGTTATATTATTTTGACAAAATATTTTCAAAGAAATATTATTTTAGGCAAATGTTATTTTCGAGGAAATATTATTTTATAGAAAAAGGAAAATTTTCGAGAAAATATTATTGTCGTTGAATTGTAGTTTTAGGTCATTGTGTATTCGTTCCCAAATCTTAATTTCTAATTTTTATTTCTATTTGAATGTATGCTCTTATTAGTGAATAAAATGATCTGACGATTTGAAAAAGTTGGACATTTTGTAGAAAAAAGTAATCTTTGGTGTTAGTATTCTGAAAGCAGGTGCGTCCAGAGGTGAGCCAGTCTAGAGGTGAAGGCCTCTTTGGTACAGCTAATTTATAATAATGAAAATTACATAAAATAAGATACTGATGTACTTACAATTATACCATTAAAGCTTATTATAAGAAATCATAACATATCTGAATTCCATTATGATGCAGTGCAGAATACCCAATTAGAGTGGCATCCTATCAAATATAATGATTTAATTTTCCACTATGAGCTCAGTGCAGCTGCCGTCCATGCGTCTGGCCGATCGGTGGCTTGCTTCAACCAACAAATACAGCCGATAGAAGTTACAGCGAAAAGAAAAGCCCCTACAATCTAACTTTTTCTTTGTGCCTTTCTATTTTTGCGAGATCTATTTCATCTGGCTCTCGGGCGGACCGAGTGCCTTGGCATTGTGCAGCAATAAGAACCGAAAGCACCGGACGAGACATCCTCTAACTTTTATCCGCCTGTCTGTCTGTTCGATGGCAGAACCCACTGGTCCGAATTCCAAATGAGATGGAAATGTGGGGAACCTAATTTGCAGATGAATGCTTGAGGCCTATATACTAATGGGTGAATGGGTGTGCTGCTGATAATAGCAATTATTAAAGAGAACATGACTGTACGCCGTTCTGAATGGTGTCTGGAAGTCTTCTTCATTCTGCATGGAAGGTAATCGATATTCCTGGGTATTTTTGACCATTGGTTCTTTTTCTAACCCTTTTGGATCGCTTCCTAAAATTTAGGCATTTAACGACAGTTCTGGTTGAAATAATTCCTTTTCAATTATTTCATAGCCTTTCAGATACTTAAAACTCATACAACCCGTAGGGGCATATTAAAGGGGAGAGAGAGGAAAGGGAGATAATATAAATATAAATTGTTGAAAATTCGAATTGTTCTGAAAAGGATACACATTCCCAATATTCAACATGTATGTTCTTGATGGTTGTATTACAATATAAATAGAATGAAGTGTTCCGATTTGATTTGCCCATTATCCGTTTTAACAATTTGTATTGAACAACTAAAACAAACACTCGTTCACATTTCCAGTTCCGCATTGATCTGTAGGCAATCGGAAAGCTATTTCGGAAAGCCATTCTCCAATGGCAGTTCGTTATGACCGTCGCACGTTTTAGTGCCTACGAATCCGCGACGACTCGCGAGACGTGCGTCAGTTTTATCCGTAGCAAAAAATAATGCTCTCCCCAACTTTCACTTTCGGACCCTAACTCCACACGAGGGGGCTTAGAGCTAGAGGAACACCTCTCGACGCGATCATCATCGGGACAAGTTTTTTTTTTCTTTCTAGTTTGGCGTTGTGAATGGTCTTCAGCGCTGAACTCGCATTTCAATTTGTTTGCTTCTACTTTTAACTTAGGGCGTACCTTCCAAAAAATGTCGTTTCCAAAGAAGTTACGCTGCATAATATTCCTCCGTGAGGATATTTTATAAAGAAAACCCAGGCCGAGAATTTTCGCATTTATCCTTAAATGTTAATAGAAGTTTGTATTAATGCTTATCCTTTGCTTATCATTAAAAAAAATCACAAAATCGATAATCCAATTTGTTTTTTATTTTCCTATTTTAAATAGAATAAACAAGTTATGTTAGAAACAGCATCAGCAGTAGCTCAACGTTCCTCAAAATTGTTGAAAAAAAAAAACGGATAAATTATTTTCTTCCAAACTGAGATCTATCAAAAATAAATAAATATGTATTCTGAGGTAAAACGTTGTCGTTGAGCTTTTTGGGACACCCCAGTTCCTATGTTACCTAAGCCTCGCTTCATTATGTGAGCCCCCAAAACAGGCGAAGATCAGAAACAAAACAACGAAACGAAATTGAACTCTGATCAAAACATGCGGAGCAGAAAACGAAATTTGGATTTCATTGATCGGTGAGTTAAGATTGGTAAACGGGCACTTGTTTTATTTCTTGCTTCATTTTAATTCATTTGAGCACTTTCCGATTTTTACTAACGAAGGAAACCTGACTGAAAATTTGATGCGCTACGGAATAAAGCTGTTCAGTTTGTTTATTTGCAAAATAAGCTCTCGCCAAGTTTAGAGAATACACCATAAATGCCTGTACAAGTTGATGGAACAGCCTGTCAATTTGTAATACAATTCAGGTACAATGGGTGTAAAAGTCTAAGAATTTTTGAGCTTCGACTAGTAATGAGCGTATGTAATTGGAAAGTAACAATTTTGTGGGAAAATCGTATATGTTTTGTACATGCCATTTGAAAGTGTTTTATGAGAGATCTTGTCTCCGTTTGATCATGTATTGAATCGTAAGTGATTTACTCATTTAAGTTATCAATAAGCAATTCATTGACGTGATTTGCGATGAATTCTTCTTAATTCTTCTTCTTATTGGCATTACATCCCCACACTGGGACAGAGCCGCCTCGCAGCTTAGTGTTCGCTAAGCACTTCCACAGTTATTAACTGCGAGATTTCTAAGCCAGGTTACCATTTTTGCATTCGTATATCATGAGGCTAGCACGATGATACTTTTATGCCCAGGGAAGTCGAGACAATTTCCAATCCGAAAATTGCCTAGACCGGCACCGGGAATCGAACCCAGCCACCCTCAGCATGGTCTTGCTTTGTAGCCACGCGTCTTACCGCACGGCTAAGGAGGGCCCCAATGAATTATTGCGATGAATTATTTATATTAAATATAATTTTAGACTATTAGTTCTCCCAAAAATAAAAAAAATTAAGTACAATAGTTTATTCGTTCTTATTTTTCGTCCTCGTCGTGAAGTGTTATTCCATCAATAACACAATAACTAAGTTGATTTACCGGTTTTACTATTTTTTCAATTATTTCGGACGAGGCAGAGTGCAAACAGTACTCTTTTCAACAAAACATAAGGTGCACATTGCCTAACATAATTCAATATTAATTTCGATATTATATATTTTTTCGACTTTTTGTCTTTTCTTTTAAACTTCGTCCTTAAGCCTTTTATTCCACGCCATGCTTACGTGCACCGATAGTTTGGCACGATATTGATTTAATTCCAGTTCAATTGTGTTATCCGGGATTATGTCAAACTAATTCATTTGAAACTAAGCAATAATTGAATAATTCGTTCCGGATTACGGTACTAGAATGAGAACTGAGCGAGCGTAATGTTACGATTGGCACACAGAGGCTTCGCTGCCTCTGGAACACATTTTTGGATACCAAATACATTTGGTAGTAAACCAACCGATAAACATCATCAGTGAGCTGTGCCAAGCAAAAAACTCGAACGCAGTCGGTCGGTCGGTGGTTGCTATCGTGGTGACTATCGTCTTTCGAAGGCATTACTCTCGCGCATTTCTCTCCACTCACTGTACCGATACAAGCAGGGAGGTGCATTACAACCACCGAGCGACTAGCTCTTGCTCTGTTTTCTACCAGGCACTACTATTCGCTGTAGACTTGGTAGGTCCGCGGGCATGTGGACGTGAGCACTTGCACAGCTGAGCAGCAAACAGTAGGTGGCTCACCTCGGGGAAAATTCTTTCACTTGCTTTCTAAGTTGGGTTGGTTTTTGTTCACCAACATTCACAATAATACAAATACGAATGTACAGCTGCATGAATTCCTATGTACAACATATATTTGTGTGCCTCCGTAAGAAATGTGGTGCGCTTATCAGTGAGCAAGTTAGTTACTTGGTGTGTAGGTGTTCATTTTTATATTATAATAGGAAAAATATATTCATCGGTGGAAATAATTGCACGGCTTTTGAGAAATGTGGATTCAAGAGCGGAGAGTAAGAGGTAGCTTATATTTTTAATTAACTTGCAAGCTAAAGTGTTTCCAGATTTCTTAGCATAAGTCAAGCGGTAATAGTATCACTATGTTTTAACTCATCTTAAACATTTTGTTTGGAATAAAATTGTTAGCTTATCCAATTCAATACGAATTTTTCTACATCGCATATTAACTTAATTTTTGTTGTAGATGAAATATTGTTTAAGATTTTCTAAATATTCCAAATAATTCTTGAGTTATGATCTTGATATTCTACATAACAGAAGGAGCACATTTATGCAGTCTATACCAAGGTGATGGTCATACGTGCCTGCTATTCAATATTGCTTTTGTGGGAATAATTCGAAGGGCAGGGATTGACACAAGTGCACAGTGGCTGAAATCGTGTTTTGAGCGCGTTTATTTAATAGTACCTTTATTATTCAATTTAGCGTAAGGGCGTCTTCGAGACATTTTATCAGTAAGTTAATGAGCTTCTTTGAAGGTATTCAGCTTACTGATAAATCCCCCTAAAAGTGAGATGAAAAATTTAGTTTTTTCACTTAAGTTTTCACTTTCACTTTTCAATAAGGTTTAATTTTCATTAAAGTTGTAGCAAAAGTTCTCCTGAAAAACTTTGTCAAAGACACCAAGTTCGTAATTCCGCTACTGTTGGAGATTTTTTACGTTTTATGCAGTTAATCATGTTTTCAACCAGACAACCCCATAAAAATGTGTTTTTCATCATATCCTTTTCAGTTTAATTTATACATTTTTTGCATGTTCTAGAAAGTTTTAGATAATATTAAAATACATAAAGGCAATTGTGACTTAAAAGCTTATATATAAAAAAGTTATAACAGTTTCATTGGATTTCTTAGTCATATTTGATTTAATTGCAAGTTGACATCGGGCGAATTGTGGCAGTCAATCTCATACCCATAATAAAGTACAAGAGATGAGCCTTAAATTAATACCATCACTGTAGAGTTGTAAGCGAATGAAAAGAATGTTTCATCAAAAACCATTTCCTACTATGCAAGGTAGAACTCAATCACCCATCACAAAGAGTTGATGAACCAATGCACCATGCGTCTCCATATACTTGTATGCTTATACTGTCCAACTTATATGTTCAAAACATGTTGGCATAAAAATCAATAAATCTCAATAAGTAATGAAATTACGAACTTGGCGTTATCGACAAAGTTTTTCAGGAGAACTTATGCTACGACTCTAGCGAAGACGTATACCTTCCATGTTGTAAAGTGGAAAAAATAAATTTTGCATCATGTTTTTTTAGGGGGATTGATCATAAGGCTGAATACCTCCAAAGGAACGCGTTACTGAACAAAAACAGAATGTTTTCATGTTTTTTTTTAATTTATTTTATTTTGGAGCAGGGAAAAGCCCCTGGGAGTGGAATTCATACTGAAGCACTTCTCCCAAAGGCATAAAACCTCCTCTTCTTTTCGTTTTTTTTGTACAATTTTGGTGCACTTCCAGTAAAAAATATTCTCTTTTAAGGAAGTACAATAGTTCATTTACAATTCACATAATAATTACAAAGAACATATAAACTATACTACTAACAAATTTAGAAAATCAGAACTATTCACTATACATATAAACATAATCAATGAAACATTAACATTAACAACTGATGGTGAGATGGCGATATTTTGGCAATAGGCAAATAGACTAATGAAACTGAGCTATTACAGATGGAGCTGAATAGATCACAGGAGCCATGACGGGACAGGCTGCCAAAACCATGTTGTGCTGGGAGGGAAACTGGCGTTTCTTGCTGACCGAGCGACTACAGATGTAGCTGGAGAGACCACAGGAGCCATGATAGGATAGGCTGCCAAAACGTGTTGTGCTGGAACCATTCAATATTTTGAAAACGGGAGCAGTATCTCTGGCTTCGGCCAGACGTATACCAATTTCTTTTACCTGGGAGGGGAACTGGCGTTTCTTGCTGAACGGGCGACTACAGATGTAGCTGGAGAGCCCACAGGAGCCATGACGGGAGAGGCTGCCAAAACCATGTTGTACTGGGAGGGAAACTGGCGTTTCTTGCTGACCGAGCGACTACAAATGTAGCTGGAGAGTCCACAGGACCCATGATGGGATAGGCTGCCAATGGCGTAATGTGCTGGGAGAAAAACTGGCGTTTTTTGCTGATCGAGCGACTACAGATGTAGCTGGACAGACCACAGGAGCCATGATAGGATAGGCTGCCAAAACGTGTTGTGCTGGAACCATTCAATATTTTGAAAACGGGAGCAGTATCTCTGGCTTCGGCCAGACGTATACCAATTCCTTTTACCTGGGAGGGAAACTGGCGTTTCTTGCTGACCGAGCGACTACAAATGTAGCTGGAGAGTCCACAGGACCCATGATGGGGTAAGCTGCCAAAGGCGTATTGTGCTGGGAGGGAAACTGGCGTTTCTTGCTGACCGAGCGACTACAGATGTAGCAGGAGAGTCTACAGGAGCCATGATGGGATAGGCTGCCAAAGGCGTATTGTGCTAGGAGAGAAACTGGCGTTTTTTGCTGACTGAGCGACTACAGATGGAGCTGGAGAGACCACAGGAGTCATGACAGGAATGGCTAACAAAGGCGTGTTGTGCTGGAACCATTCAATATTTTGAAAACGGGAGCAGTATCTCTGGCTTTGGCCAGACATATACCAGTTTCTGTTACCTGGGAGGGAAACTGGCGTTTCTTGGTGACCGAGCAACTGGAGCTGGAGAGACCACAGGAGACATGACAGAAGAGGCTATCAAAAGCATGTTGTGCTAAGATGGAAACTGGTGTTTCTTGCTGACAGACAGACAGGACAGAAACAGGTGTCTACCGCTGACACAAGCTGGGAGAGCCGATGTTTGTTTTACAGCGAGTTGAGCTCGAATTGGATGTAGGTCGAGGTAAGTATGAGCTGCTAGTTGACGTAACGTTGAGTTTCCGATCGTATTAATGTTTTTACAGCTTGTTTGAATGTTTTAACATTACGCTCATGTTTCAATGTTATAGGCAGATCATTGAAGCATTTTTTGCTGTAATAGGATACACTTCTCTTATCCATCTCTGTATTGGTGCGTGACGTGACTAGAACAGCAGCATTTCGAAGCGAATATCTCTGGGAAGCATTCTCCAAAACCTGATTATGCTTCCATGTTATGCATGTTATTGTGAATCTGCAGCAAACACTGGAGCTCTCTTAATGCAGAAACTGGTAGTATCTATGATGGACTATTTTTGTACAGATCAACCGTTGGGTACAACCTTGGTAGATGAAACACTGCTTTCAAACAACGGTTTTGGATTACTTGTAGAGGTTTCAATCTACACTTTGCTGCAGCTCCCCAAATTGCTACAAGTTATTGCAATTTTGATTGTACAAACGCGTGGTACATTGTTATCAACGTTTTGAGGGGTAGAAATTGGGAGACCTTTCACAATATACCACATACCGAGCTGATGTTTGTTTTTAGTGAATCCACATGTGCACTCCACGAGAGTTTCGAGTCAATTACCAAGCCAAGGTGTTTGAAATTTTCCTCCTTGTCGATCGTAGTCGATTGTACGACTAGGTCTCTGTGCGATACTGCTTCACGGTGTGGTGAATGTATAATCATGAATTTTGTTTTTGACAAATTCAGAGAAAGTAGGTTTTCGTTGAAAAAATCATAAAGCATCGCCAAGTCTTCCTTCATTTGTTGTATAATATCATTCGAGTTTGTACTGTGGTAGGATAACGAAGTATCATCAGCAAACATCCAAGGTTTTCCATGCAGTTTCAAATTCGACAAGTCGTTTATGTAGAGGAGGAACAACAGTGGACCAAGAGTACTGCCTTGCGGAACACCGACGGTTAATGGACATTGAGAGCCATTGTTATTATTCACGTGCACAAATTGAGTTCTTCGGGATAGATAGCTACGGATTAGGTCATTCGATATTCCTCGAATCCCATTGAAATCCAACTTGCGCAATAATATGTCATGGTCGATGGTGTCAAAAACCTTTTTTAGGTCAAGATAGAGTACTCCAACCAGTTTTCTGGAGTCTATAGCAGCATATATTTCATCAATAAGATCACATGTCGCTGTCAGTGTGCTAGATCCTGTTCTGAAGCCGTATTGATGGCTATATAGGATATCATGCACGTTCTGGAAATCCAGTAGCCTAGTCGCAAGCATTTTTTCCAATAATTTACTCAGAACAGATAGTACTGATATAGGTCGGTAGTTATTAACATCAGATTTGTCTCCGGATTTATGAATAGGTGTTACTCGGGCTACTTTCAAGTAGTCTGGAAAATTTCCTGTTGTTATCGATTGATTGAAGACATCTCTTATGAGGGTTGAAAAAATAAGATGGTGATCCTTGATAAATTTCACTGGTACACCGTCCGGTCCACTGCTTTTGTTCTGTTCAAGGTTTCTTATCTCAAATATGACTTCATGTTCAGTTGCGGGCCGTAGGAGTATTGATGCATTCAATGGCGTAAGCGTATCGAACTTATTGACTTGCAAACACAATCAAAAACTCTATATTATTTGGACTTTACAACGACAAGTTCGATACTTTGCCGAAAAATTGATCATAGAAGCATACGATGCATGTGATACATGAAAAATGACTCTTTTCATTTTGGAATTCGCTTTTCAAATTTTCTTGAGGGGCCACAAGTGGGTTTGGGGAGGGCCAGGCCCCTCCTGGCCCTCCCGTTAATTACGCCAATGACAGTTCCCCTAGCTGATCGTACCGTTCAGGTCAATCCCTGCCCTTCGTATTACTCGCTCCAAAGCGATGTTGAATAGCAGGCACGAAAGATCATCACCTTGTTGTAAAACTCTGCGCGTTTCGAAGGGTCTCGAGAATGTCCCTGAAACTCGAACTACGCACATCACCCCTTGGTCAACTGTATCAGTTTTTCTGGAAATCCGTTTTCGTGCATAATAGAACCAGTAGCACTCTAATTGGTCAAGTCCTTCCATATGAAACGAGTTCAACAAAAAAATTACGGGCTGCACACGTGTGTGTGTCTGTGTTCAGTTTTTCGAGATGAGTCGATTGGTATATAACAACATGGGTCTCTGAGCCTCCTATACAAGAGAACAAATCCATTCCAGAAAATTGCAAATTTACTCATGATTTCATGAATATTGCGTTTTCATGTTATGACTTGTGAACACAACCTAATACATAAACGTAAGGCTTGTCTAAATCATGATTTATGATCATGTCTCCGGGTGTTATGGCTCATGAATTTAGTCAATTTGATTATGGAAGTCGTGAGTCATAATCATGATTTCATAAAATAAGATGGTTCATGAGGGGAGATCCCGTAGCGTAGTTGGCTACACGTTCGCCTTATAAGCGGATGATCATGGGTTCGATTCCCAGCCCCTCCATCAAACCCCTGTCAGTCGCATTCCTCTAACGTACCCGGATAAATGGCAACCGAGCAATGCAACGAGCAATTGGATACCCGATACGGACAAATGGTAGAGTTGATCACGGTACAGTAGCGGTTAAGTAACACAGAGTGCCTACCACATAAAAAAAAGATGGTTCATGATTTAACCTTTCCCTTCAAAAATTGTCTCAGTTGATTCTTTGGCTTATTTAAGGTCAACTTTTCCGAGGAACCCATATTTTTTGAAGCCTCTAGCCAATTCCATTCTAAAGATATTCTAAATTGTTGAAAACACTACCCAATCTCACTCCTATTTGGCCAATTGCCACCCCCGATGACGGTACCCAAATCAATGTTTTGCTATGTATTGTTCTCAAGACTATGGCTTTTCAAATTTAACCAATTTGTAATTTCGACCTTTTGTTCTTTCGACATTTTGTCCCATCGAGCTTTTGTCCATTCGAACTTTTGTTCTTCGATCTTTTGTCATATATTCAGCAATGCACTTGATCCGTAGATAAAATGACGTACCAAAACAATTAAAAAAAAAATATCGTGATTCATTCGTGGTTCAAATCTGCAAAAAAAATAGCTGAGCGCTATACCAGTTTTAAATTTTGAACAGTTAGATGGTATAAAAAATGAATCTAGAACAGCTGCTGGGCAAATGAATGTTTCAGATTCAAACTGACAGCCCGGAACAATTTGAATCACTGCTGATTTTAATCTTTATGTGTATGATTTTTAGCGTAAATTTCGAAGGATTTTGTCTATCCGTGTACAACTTTGTTGTACGAGGAAGGCAAAACAACACAAACAAGGAATATAGCGCTCGTCACCCGACATACCTACTTAAAGATAATTTGTACGCGGGCATCGGCATGGGACATCTTCACATTTCACGTATATTGGACAAACGACACCTTCCATCCACTCCTACGGCTGAATCTTGTTAAGTCATACATTTACAAACACAATTAGTTTTGTTCAATACCACATGTAGACACTATTTCAAGAAAAACCTGGGTCCTGTTGATCCGTTGTGTACTATATCGAACATAAATATGCTTAGGCTACAAGACCTTCTATCGAAGGTTTGCCTCTCGAGTAGTTTAATAAACTTTCTGTTTCATAAATGACCAAAAATGCAAAAAAAAAACCTCTTCGAGTGTACCTACAACAACAAAATCAAGTCTCCCCAAACTCTAAGATTTCATGCACTATCCAATTACTAAACAAAATTTGTCCACGAATACGCACAGCAAGTCAGAGTCTACGTATATTGAAAGTAAAATATTAAAATAATCGGAGAGTACCTTTCTACTTCTTCAAACCAAGTTCATGGAGAGCGATCAATTCCCCTTGAACATTTTAATATTTGATTTTGTATCAATAACAACAACAATTTAGAGACATTCGCACATCACTAAAGTTAAGTTATATGTTTCTCAGAGAGTCTGTGTGAAAACGGCGAAAATTTATTTGTTTTTGACAACAAGACATCGGAAATGAGAAAAGAGGAACAAGTCTCCCCAGTCTCCCCTACTGATTATGACGCTTCTCCATTAAGCGCTGGTTAAAAGCAAACCTGCATAGCTAAAAGGAATACCATGAGCTTTCACTCAATGAAAACCGCATCTTAATCGATACAAGTTGCGAATCTATAGTCATGATTGTTAAACTTCTTTGAGGGCGTCACTGAAACGTGCAGTACAACCCAGGACTGGATGTGCCAATTCTAGGAACTTTTTTCAAATAAGCGTAACTGTATTTGACATTGAGCTAGTACTCTCTCAATTCTGCATATTCCGTACAACTGACATTGAATCAACTAATAACGTTTTCATTGTAAAAACCAATAAATGTACGAACTCGTTATAGCCGCCCTCAAATTTCCTTAAAGTTTATAGTTGTTTCATATTGGTAGCGGAATGGTAGTCCGAAGCAAGATTTTTTTATGTGCAGGTTATCCGACTTCGTCAGTAGATGGGAATAACCAGCGCGGGGGGGAAACACATTTTCAGTGCAAAACGTAAACAAACGAGCATAAATTCCATACAAAAATCCAAGATGGCTGAGTTGGGGATATTGACAAATCGGATAACCTGTACATCAAAAAAATCTTGGTCCGAAGCACCTTCTTTCCTCGCAAAAATATCCACAAGGCCACATGGAGATCACCTAACCAAGAAACGGAGAACCAGAAAACGTTCTAATCGACGGTGAATTCTTCTCCGACATCACGAACGTCCGCACTTACCGCAGTGCGAATGTTGAATCCGACCAAACACCGCACGAGGGCGAAGGAGGCACGATATAAACGGGCGCGGAACAGACAAAACTCGATTTTCCGGAGGAGAAACTGTACCGCGCTAATAACACACGAAAGTTCTATGAGAAGTTGAACCGTTCACGTAAGGGCCACGTGCCACAGCCTGATATGTGTAAGGACATAAACGGGAACCTTCTTACGAACGAGCGTGAGGTGATCCAAAGGTGGCGGCAGCACTACGAAGAGCACCTGAATGGCGATGTGGCAGACGAAGATGGCGGTATGGTGATGGACCTGGGGGAACGCGCGCAGGACACAATTCTACCGGCTCCGGATCTCCAGGAAATCCAGGAGGAGATTGGCCGGCTGAAGAACAACAAAGCCCCTGGGGTTGACCTACTACCTTCTTCTTCTTCAATGGCTCTACATTCCAACTGGAATTTGGCCTGCTTTTCAACGTAGTATTCTATTAGCATTTCCTCAGTTATTAATTGAAAGCTTTTCTATGCCCGCCATTGCATGAATATGTATCTTGTGTAGCAAGTACAATGGATACACTATGCCCAGGGTGTCGAGAACGTTTCCAACCCGAAAAGATCCTAGACCGGACCGAGAATCGAACTCGCCATCTCCGGATTGGCAATCCTACGCCTTTGCTCGCAAGGCTACTGGAGACCCCTAACCAGGAGAGCTATTTAAACACGGTGGTGAGGCACTGGCTAGAGCGCTGCACTGGGTCATTACCAAGATTTGGGAGGAGGAAGTTTTGTCGCAGGAGTGGATGGAAGGTGTCGTGTGTCCCATCTACAAAGAGGGCGATAAGCTGGATTTTAGCAACTACCGCGCATTGCTGAACGCCGCCTACAAGGTACTCTCCCAAATTTTATGCCGTCGACTAGCACCAATTGCAAGGGAGTTCGTGGGGTAGTACCAGGCGGGATTTTATGGGCGAACGCTCCACCACGGACCAGGTGTTCGCCATTCGCTAAGTACTGCAGAAATGCCGCGAATACAACGTGCCCACGCATCATCTATTTATCGACTTCAAAGCCGCATATGATACAATCGATCGGGACCAGCTATGGCAGCTAATGCTCGAAAACGGATTTCCGGATAAACTGACACGGTTGATCAAAGGGACGATGGATCGGGTGATGTGCGTAGTTCGAGTTTCAGGGGCATTCTCGAGTCCCTTTGAAACCCGCAGAGGGTTACGGCAAGGTGATGGTCTTTCGTGTCTGCTATTCAACATCGCTTTGGAAGGGGTAGTACGAAGAGCAGGGATTAACACGAGTGGTACAATTTTCAATAAGTCCGTCCAGCTATTTGGCTTCGCCGACGACATAGATATTATGGCACGTAACTTTGAGAAGATGGAGGAAGCCTACATCAGACTGAAGAAGGAAGCCAAGCGGATCGGACTAGTCATCAACACGTCGAAGACGAAGTACATGATAGGAAGAGGTTCAAGAGAAGACAATGTGAGCCACCCACCGCGAGTTGGCATCGGTGGTGACGAAATCGAGGTGGTAGAAGAATTTGTGTACTTGGGCTCACTGGTGACTGCCGAAAATGATACCAGCAGAGAAATTCGGAGACACATAGTGGCTGGAAATCGTACATACTTCGGACTCCGCAAGACGCTCCGATCGAATAGAGTTCGCCGCCGTACCAAACTGACAATCTACAAAACGCTCATTAGACCGGTAGTCCTCTACGGACATGAGACCTGGACGATGCTCGTGGAGGATCAACGCGCACTCGGAGTTTTCGAAAGGAAAGTGCTGCGTACCATCTATGGTGGGGTGCAGATGGCGGACGGTACGTGGAGGAGGCGAATGAACCACGAGTTGCATCAGCTGTTGGGAGAACCATCCATCGTTCACACCGCGAAAATCGGACGACTGTGGTGGGCCGGGCACGTAGCCAGAATGTCGGACAATAACCCGGTGAAAATGGTTCTCGACAACGATCCGACGGGCACAGGAAGGCGAGGGCAAGGTGCATCGATCAGGTGGAAGATGACTTGCGGACCCTCCGTAGACTGCGTAGCCATGGACCGAGCCGAATGGAAAAGACTCTTATATACCGCACAGCCCACTTCGGCCTTAGTCTGAATAAATGAAATGAATGTTTCATATTAGGGTAACCAACTTAATTTGGACCCCCACACATTTTCGACCCTTCTGCCAACATTTTATTGATTTCTGAACTAAAATCAATGCCGCTGCTAATTCCCCCTGTCAGAAAAATAATATTGTTCACCATCTGTTTCACTGGTTTCCCGCACGAAAATAGCGATCTTTAGATGGAATTTCGGGGAAATTATTTTGTTCAAGAAGGCGAGCGTTACAATGCGTTTCGCTTAAAAGTACACAGTACTGAAAATCCCACAACGCACACAATAAGTTTTTGTCGAAATTGTGAATTTCAAACGCAGGAATTTCCTCAGCGATGCATGTCAATCAAAAGATACGACCATTCTTCGGCTCAATTGACCAAGGTTAATTAGATATTCGACTTTGAGTAGACTAAATTCAAGGTGTCCAAAATGTGTACATTTGGGGGTGCAAAATATGTTGCACTGTCCAAAACAAAGAATATATTACTTTTAAGATAATTACAATTCTCAGCGATTTATCAATAAGACTTCCATCTACTAAATGGCGTGATTTCCACCTATATCAAACCAGAGCATTAGTGATTAATCATAGATTTAATCATGATTAATGAATAATGGATTATTTATTCATTATTCATTAATCATAATCACCCAAAATTTAAGATTTAATCATTAATCACTAATCATTAATTAGACACTTTTACATTTTATCATTAATCATTATTCATATTCATAATTTTTTAGCGTTTAATCATTAATCGTCAATCTCAATCACAATATTCATCGTATTATTCATTAATCATTAATCATAATCATACTTTTGAAAGTGCCTTTATAAAATTGCTAAATCTAAAATCTGGAAATGTTTTCGTTGTACGTAATATTTCTTATTTTTTCAGTGGGTGTGATTTCTGATTATTGATCACTAATTAAATTTGATTAATCATAAGTATTAATCGTTAATCATATGTATATTTAAACATTAATCATATACATATTGTGTCGATGTTTAATCATAATCGTTAATCATTATTCATTCTCGAAACTTTTCATTCATTAATCATAATCGTTAATCATTGTCAAAAAGGTATTAAATCGTTAATCTTAATCATTAATCATTGTCGACAACTGATTAATCATCAATCATAATCTTTAATCATAGGGTAAAATGATTTAATCATAACAAATTTAATCATTCATTGGAAGCTTTATTCATTAACGCTCTGTATCAAACGTTCCATTTGATACATATAAGCAGATATCGGTATGCACTGCCTCGAGGGGTCTAAAATGGAAAATTTACCCTACTCGTTCATAATTTGCCAATAACAGGGCTGTCCCTTGTATTTTTTTCCCCATTTCTATTAAACGGTTCAACTCAAATATTTTCCACGTAAAGTTAGCCTGCTACCACTACTTTTTTTGGGATTGATTAAAAAATAAACACATTGGACGATAACGATTGAAAATTTCATTTGAGAACATTTCAAATGAGAAAAGTAGGCGAGTTGTCGCCGGCGATAGCTTCTCAAATTTTAGACTCGATCGATAATAAACACAGAATTCATCAATATCAGAATCAAATATAAACCTTACTTATACCACATAAATGTCAACAGCCCCGTTAAATATTCTATTTGGCGTTATAGTTTCGTGGCAGGAGCAAGAGTTAAACATTAACGGTAAATGCTACAAATCAAGATACAATGTTCAAACGATTCTATTCCGCTGGTAAATTTTTTTCAATTTATATTTTTTAAATAAGATCAAGTGTGAATGTTGTTTACCTTCGATTTTTTTTTAATTTTTGATTTTTCTCATCCCTGTGTGTGTGCTCATGTCACATTAATTCAATTAAATCTCCTTTCTTTCTCGTTTTAGGTACCCCATCTCGATTTATTTTGATTATCTACAATCAATAACCGTTTTTCAGGTAAATAAGTATTCATTGACATACACTATGAAATATTAAATTTTCTTTACCCTATGATGTATCAAGTACGACACACTCAAGACGGCCTTACTTTTGAGGTCGCAATACGTATATGGACCTGGGGTCATGGAGCCCTCCTTTGCCGTGTGGTAAGACGCGCGGCTACAAAGCAAGACCATGCTGAGGGTGGCTGGGTTCGATTCCCGGTGCCGGTCTAGGCAACTTTCGGATTATAAATTGTCTCGACTTCCCTGGGCATAAAAGTATCGTCGTGTTAGCCCCATGATATACGAATGCAGAAATGGTAACCTGGCTTAGAAACATCGCAGTTAATGACTGTGGAAGTGCTTAATGAACACTAAGCTGCGAGGCGGCTCTGTCCAGTGTGGGGATGTGATACCAATAAGAAGAAGAAGAAGAATACGTATATGTAAAGTTACAATTATGTGGTGGAATTTCCGTTGAAAAAAAGGAATTCACTCAATCGATTCTATAGTTTATTTAAGGTCAACTTTCCTAAATAACCTATATGGGTTGTGAGTTGTGACTCCTCTATTTTTAAAATTTAAAACAAAACAAAATCGAAAAAGTGCTGTTTTTAGCTTTTTATAAGACAAATTCGTAATTCATTTAATTCGTATTATTTATGAAACTTCCGTAAATAAAAACATATGAAAGATACGTATTTCAACCTCTTCAGTGTCTTGTACTTGACTCGATTCGGCTAAGACATTGAAGACGGCCTAACTGTTGAGGTCGAAATACGTATTTGTCGGAGGAACAATCAAGTGGTGGAATTAAATGGTATTGTACAAACTTGTCTTATGACTTGAGAAAACATTCCACTAATAGGCTGACCATACGTACCGTATTTAACGGGACAGTCCCGTGTTTTAGAACTTATTGTGCTGTCCCGTCGTAATCTGAAAAATCCTCATTTTTTCCCGGTTTTTCATTGATACTTCCAAATAGCTCCAAAATATTATTCAAACAAATTCAATATGTTAGGCAGGAATCTAAAACCAAATTCAAAGAAAGTAGACGGAACCCATAAAAAAAGTGCAAAATGTTATGTTATTAGTGTTGTTTTTAAAAGAATGTATTTTCCTTTTCCATGGATCGAATTTTCTTAAGGTTATTAACAGTTTTATTAATATTATGTCAATTAATGTTATAACAGGTATTTCTCCGGGAATTTTTTTCATACAGATTCATTTAAATGACTTTTTTTATGCTTATTCCGAAGTCATTAAATTTTGGCCAATTTCATAAGTGGATTGAGCGCAACTGGTAACTTGGTAGGCAAGTATACCTTGGTCACGCCTAACGTCAAAAAAAAAATGAAGCGCAGGGACAGACATTCTGATTGCCAGATTAAGTTTTTTTTTCGATTTTTTTAAATCTTTAGAAGTAGGTAAGGTAATTTGTTTTCAAATCTGCTTTACCACATATTTTTCAATTATAATTTCGGCCTTTAAGGCTGGTTTACAGTTTGGAAAACGTGTAACGGGATTTGATCTCCCATGTTTTTTTTAAAAAGGGCGGGAGAATCGTTTTCCGTACCCAAATCCCTCTAATCCTACCCCTTCAAAAATGCATGAGGAAAATCCTGTGACACGTTTTCCGAACTGTAAACCAGACTTTACTTTGGCTATTTTTTGTTATTTTCAATGATTCAGAATAAGAAAAGTTTTTGATATTGGTCAGTGATGAAATCCTTCTTCTTCTTCTTCTTCTTCTTCTTATTGGCATTACATCCCCACACTGGGACAGAGCCGCTTCTGTGAGTCTGCGAGGTTTCTAAGCCAGGTTACCATTTTTGCATTCGTATATCATGAGGCTAACACGATGATACTTTTATGCCCAGGGAAGTCGAGACAATTTCCAATCCGAAAATTGCCTAGACCGGCACCGGGAATCGAATCCAGCCACCCTCAGCATGGTCTTGCTTTGTAGCCGCGCGTCTTACCGCACGGCTAAGGAGGATAAAATCCTTAATGCATGCTTAAGAATGGATTAAAATAAAATTTCAAAATTCCACAATCTTTTTTAGTATATTTAAAAATGTATAATTTTTTGGAAGGAGTTTTAGTCCTCGCCTCCTTGAAGAATGAAATATTTGTAGTATTTTTCCACAACTATGTTATAACTTAAAAGAAGCTTATGGTGGTGAATGATTCACTCTAAAAAAAACTTTTCACACGGAAAATGAAAATAGAACCCGTGAATTTTGAAATTTCCACAGTTCTTGAATTTTGTCACAAGGTTTTTTGACATGTCCCGTTTTGCAAGTGCTTTTGTCCCGTTTTTCACCGAAATGATCTGGTCAGCCTATCCACTAACAGCTCAAAATAATTTACTTATCAAAATGGCTGTTTTCAAGCTTGGCCTAAAATTCGCCAATTTTCAACCAACATCAGACCAATTATTCCGGTCGGTTCACACGTACAAGACTTTTTCAGTTTTTGTTTGCAAAATAGTAAAAGGTTTCAATAACTTTCTTTGGGTTTTTTGAGTTCTTTGGGAAAGGCGACCTTAAATGAGTCAAAGAATTGAATGAGACAATACAACGAGATACAATTTTTGATGAGAAAAGTCAATTAAATGGGATTGTAACAAACCCGTTATATGACAGACAAGTGCTCTATCTTGTTATCCTGAAGCATTCAGTTATACAAAATCGACCAGTTGTAGATAGCTTTGCGGAACCACCGTAGACTGAGTGGATAGTGTCGCATGAGCATGGGCCAATTTGACTAGAGGAGAGCTGTACGTACTGCATAGACCTGCTCTGTCTTACTTCGATAATAGATGAATAATAAGCCAGCATTCAGAGTTCGTGAACAAGCTAGAGTTTATATTCAATATCAAACATTAGGCAAACATTATTATATGCGAATGAACTCTATAAATTAATCACTATGTTTTGATTAATTTCTTTCTTTCTTTGATTTAATTTCTCTTGTTCAACACATCGCAAACGATTTCTTGTTATCATATCTTAGATCCTATTTTGGTAACGTTGACAACATCGAACGTTCATGCAGAATGTACCTATCGAGCGACAGCAACTGCTGGCAACCGCAAGCGAGAGATTTTCGCTTCTCGTGTGCCATCACGTCTGACCGCAGGCAGAGACCTACACACTACGCCAGTTATCATTCGCTCTTTAAATCCCACCAGCAGCAGCTGCCGTGCGTTCACTGATCGACCCGCCAGTCAGTCTCAGTGGCTGGTGAATGTGGAAATTGCGAATTTGCTTTCAGTAGGCATTCATTTCTCCATCGTCGCGCAACGAGACTGCCGTCTGGTTTCCGCTGCACGTGGGTCGTTTGTTCTAAGGATACGTGGACTTCTGGTCGTACGGTTAGTAAGGATAAGTCAGTGTTCTTCTTGCCCGGGCCGAACTCGTCGTCGGTCGGTGGTGCTCTGGTTATTGTTCGCGATAGTGCTTTATTCATCTTGTCAAGGAAGCTGTCAAGGATCTCGCAAGCTGATCCTGAGAAATATTCGTTTCGCTCGTTCGGCTCGGTTGAGTGTTGCCAATTTTCTGAGCCGCAGAGGATTATTGCTGCTGTAGTTTTTCAACCGAAAACAAGTAATTTATTTCGTCTAATAGTTATTTTTAAAATTGAAATTACCCATAAATGAGTGAGCTGTAAGAAGAATTGAAATTGCAGGAATGTGTCTCGGTTTGATTCAATGCGAGGATGGTGTGAGTATGGTGAGCGAGTGAGTGCGAGGAAAGTGTCTCACGATTGTCAGTCAGTCAGTGTCGGCTGAGAACGGGTGAAGCAAATTTCTTCGTCGCAGGGATAAACAAGTGAAACGAGAGATTCCAACATAGTAAATGCTATGGAACGATAAGCAGTAAATCCGTAAGAAGGATACCAACACGTACTCTGTGAAATTGGCCAAAAGTGCTGAGGAGGGCGTAAATGTGTTTGTTTGCGTGCGATTTTACGACTGCTTGCTCTGTTGTTGTTGCTTGCTCCTGCCAGTGGTGATGAGGAAATGCGATGGTCAACTGAAGATTGGAACCAAACGGTACATGTGATGCAATGCTCGCGAGCGAGTCAGCGTGGTGGTGGTGGTGGCCATCCGGGAAACCCAAAGAGGACGACGACGTTGATGGTGTTCTGGGATCGTGTGCGCGGTGGCCGGTATGTTTGGGACTGTGACTGTGTATGAGAGTGTATGTGCGTACATGGCGGAGCTCAGCTCGCCTCTAGAACGAGAACGCGACAACCAGTGCCAGAAGCATGGCACTGTACGGAACGGCCAGAGAAGCCAGAGATAGTGAGCCAAAATAAATAAATTATCCGTAACCTATATTTTCGCAGTCTCTTGCTCTTTGGTTGTCGAGTTTTTAGTAGGGAAATTTAAATCGATTTTATGGGATAGGTCCCAAGCTGTCGTGGATGTGATAAGTTGAAAGATAAAGCGTGGTTCGCTGGAACGGCGAATGGCTAGGATTTCTGCTTTTGCGAAGAATTTGGGAAGATGAGGATGAGCATTTTCCGGAATCCCCCGATGAATGTGTTCAAAATTTTAATATCTATCCATAGCTAACATGCTGGAAAGTATAGGAATGCGTTCCAGTGACAACAATCAATCTCTACAGGGAAGAAAGTTTTATGCTGAAATATCTAGGAATGACATTATATATGAGAAGGGAAGTTAAAGTTATTGTATGGCTGTAAATTCAGAGGTTCTTCGTGACGATTTGACATTTTGCACTAGGCTGCTACATTGATAGATTGTTCACAACGGCGACTTAATAGCAAAAAGCGGACCCTTTATATCGCGAATTCGTGAGAAGGATACATAGCAAAATAATTTGTTTTCTGGAATGGGTAATAAATAACCATTGACAAATGGAGGCAAGGAAATCTGGGCTGATTTGGATGGATAAACAAAGTTTTTTTGACAAACATGAATCTTGGATCTGTTTGTAAAGTAGAAGCAAAAGCATACTCATGTATCTACAGTTCGTGATTTTTTTAAATTATGGCTGAGGAACAAGAATGGTTTACATTTGATCGTTTCAGTTATTCATAAATTGGAAAACGTTTGCATGAATTGAATAAAAGAATTTAAATGGTCTTATACAATGAGTTGGTTGAGCAATCATAACATTTCTTGTATTGTTCTTATGCGGAAGGTGCAATTCTTGCAACAAAATATATGAATCCTTCTTTCATTTGAAATTCAAATCAGTTTGATATAGAAGGTAAATTTTTAACTTAAAATGTTCGCTATTAATAAAGATTTTGATCTTCAAACATAACCACTTTGTATGAAAGTCAGCGGTGGCATTCTACTCATTTTTTTGATTATTGTAGAAAGCAAAACACCATTTTCGTATGGTTGCTGCCAGAGGTTTATTTTTCTTTGACTGCTTAGCGGAATGAATGGTATAACAAATGTGAACCATTCCCATCTCTGGTCGTGAAGCTCAGATTTTCACCAAAGTATCTATAGGGTCTAGCGTCAATACACCTATGCCCGGCGTATTGTAGAGCTCCACAATCGTCGGTTTTGGGCGATGTTCTTCCAGTTTCCCCGAACGTTTAGGGTCCCCAGGTCCGATTCCACCACGTGCTGTCAGCGTGTTCGGAGTCTTTCAAGAAGTCGACGGCCTCTATAATTCCCACTTTCGCACTAATTATCCAGCCCAGTGAAGTTTGCCGTATTTTATACGATTCACAATATTCTCTTTTTTGTTCACTTGATACAGCTCGTGATTCGATATTTTCTCCATATCTAGGATATTTTATTATGCATTTTGGAAGTTGGAGCTCAGTTCAGGTGAATTTTATATCAAGATTTTCAAAAGAATTATAGTGAATATTTCCTTTAGAGCATTTTAAGACCGGATTGAAACTCTGTTGGGCTTGTTACTCAACAATCGAGTAGACTGCTTCTTCTTATTATTATTGGCATTACATCCTCCACTGGGACAGCCACCTCGCAGCTTAGACAGTTATTAACTGCGAGGTTTCTACGCCAAGTCACCATTTTCGATTTTTTTAAAATCCATGTTGAAATGTTTTTTTTTATTAAGATTAAGTTCAATATCGCATCTTACCGCACGGCTAAGGGGGCTGATAACAGTACCAAAATTTCAAGGAAAAGAAGCCCATTCTAAAACCAGATATTTATTTCCTAGATTTCAAAGACTTGTTCAACGTGTTTTTGTCAAGTTTGACCTAACATTCGTCCGATTTTGAACCAACATCATGCCTATTCTTCAGGTCGGTTCACACGTGCTGAACTTTTTCAGTTTTTATTTTAGGTTTTCAAAATAGAAATTGGAAGAGGCCATGAAGTAATCTAGACGTGTTATCAATTTCGTTGTCAGTTTCACTTATATTCTTAGAAGGCCGGTTCACCTATGGCAATAGGACTTTTTCCGGAAACACATTGTTCTTGGGGCCCGATGAGGGAACCTAATTTTGAAATATAATCCTGCCTCCTTCAGGAAGCAGATGAGGGCTGCGGTCGCAGCTTCGTCGTCAGCACGTGTGTCCCTTATGCTGACTGGGATGCCGTATAACTTCCATATTTCCGAAGTGTTCAACATTATTTACTTCATCACAGATATCGTAATAGGACCGAAATGAACCTCCGCAGATATAGTTTGAGACACGGGTGTGTCCGATCCGGAGCCTGGAAATAACGCCTTGTTCTTTTGGGAAGCCTTTGATTTTTCTTGAGAAGATTGAGTTCCTGAAGCTTCAAAGTGAAGCCCAGTCCTGTCCGATGACATTTTTTGTCCAATTTTTCACGTTAGCCAGCCGGACGGAGTTAGTGTAACGAAGCGTATGTGTCCAGTACCAGCAAACAAATCAGCAGTGGTGTTCCCACAAATATTGCCGGCAAGGATTCCACACCATAATTCCTCATTTTTCAAGCACTTATCCTCAACCGATTTGCTCGCAACAAGTTGCATTCGATGCAGAATCCTGTTTCCTATTGAAAATTGGCCAGATTGGACTATTGGCTCGGAAATTATGGCCAAAATACCATTATTACAAAAAAAAACAGTTGAAAAGTTTGTCTCCCATTTTTAAGGCGCTTATCTTTAACCGGCACAGACACTAGCTTGCCACAAATTGTATTCGACGTAGAATTCTGTCCCATTGTTTCCTACTGAAAATTGGCCAGATCGCACCATGGGCTTGGAAGTTATGAACAAAATACAACTTTTTATTTGCACGAGAAAGGCACAATCATCGCTAGGTGGATTAATCAGGGTTTTTTGAATCGGGTGGCGATGGTGTGTCCACGGGAGGCATTAGCCAGCTTATTGCTCCATTCCAGTGGACCCGCACCTCTGGGAAGAGATCGTGGCGACCGTTCCTTAAGATCCGGTCAGCCTCATCGAGGAAAGGGATCCTGTGCTCTCCTGAGGTTACAGTGGCAAAGGAAGCGGCCTTGCAACAAATGGCTGTGAGGACCCTATGTCGGAATGGGGTGATACCGGCGTCGACGCAAGCTGCTTCTACTGGAGTAGAAGGGAGGAGTCCAGAGGCCAGTCGAACGTAATTGTTAACGATGTTCGGATGTGCCACTGCGACCAGTTATTAGATCTATTGTAGCGTTACCCATATCCTTAGTGTATAAGTGCATGTCGAATTACTTCATTACTATTGATAAGCAATGCAGTATCGGTTTCGATACAGCTCTTGTTTTGTTTTCTCAAGAGCATAATGACAAGGTCCCGCTATTTAGACCCTTCACAGAAAGCAATCCCATTGAAGAAGCGCCCCTTGTCAATAGCAAATAAATCCTTTCTTGAGAAAACAGAACAGTACATTGTCCGTTTGTCCGTGCATCGGAGCCCTAGTCACATCTTTGTTTTGCTTCTAGAATATCACCAGTAAAGCTACAAACCCGGGAGTTACTCTATCTATAAACCCATTTCTAGCTAAAGAATTTATTCAGTAATTTTTGCAGCGATCAGTTCAGCCTAGGATGGACACCGAGGTTTTTTGAATTAGTTGCTGAAAAGTTGCTTCCGCTGCATACAGTTTAGCCTCAAACGCTGGAAATTCGAGTCTTTCAACTCTCTGCAGGGTAAAGTTAATATTATCATACTTCAAACACTGCTGTTAGTAGCGAGGACCTGAGACCTGGGACGGGACTTGCAAAGAGGAAAAAATGTAACTTCATCTGCAACCAGCAAGCGCTGTCACGAATTGTCAGCTGCAACCAGCACTTTTTGTGTAAAAGTATTGGTATCCCTCAAAAAGTATTCCGAATGATTTTGTTTTACGAGTACTTTTTCACTTTGAAAAGTATTCTAGAAAAGCCGGACAGCTTAATATTGAACTGTTATGAATACGTGTTTTATTTCCGATAGGAAAATCTTTATAAAAATAAGTTTACAAATCCGTAAATCACAAACACTTTTATTGTGCTCAGAAGATTCTACCCGGGATTTAGGTGAAACACTCAAGGAAACAGTTGAGAATCGATGATCAACTGTGATGAAAAGAAGAACAAGTGTCAAAACAAGGAAAAAGAAGCCGTCTTTGCAGGTCTCGTCTCAGCCTCTAACAGGTCATTTTGCCGAATAGGTCATCGGCCCAAAAATGTTGTTCGGTCGAAATGGTCGTTCGACAGAATGGAACGTTTGACCGAGAATATCGTTTAGGCCAACAGCTTATACGGCCAAATGTCAATAACTGAACGAGTAATTTTATCAAAAATATTCATTTACGTTGAAAAAATTTCGTGACCTCTCTACTTTTTAAGTCGATACTGGCATTTAAGCCAAAAGCCATCTAACCAAATCCTTTTAAGCCGAATTGAACGTTTATCCGAATCTATGTGGATAAACGTCTTTTTAGCAAAATGATCAATTCAGCCGAACGACACTTTTCAAAGAAGGTTGCAAAAAGTACATTTTTGGGCCGAATGGATCTTTCTGTCAAATGACATTTTTTACCAAACGGCATTTTTGATTGAATGATCTATATTCGATTAAACTACTTTTTCATCCGAACAGCCAAATTACCTATTTAGGGTAAACAATTTTTTAAAAATCCGGCCAAATTTTTCTTTTGGCTGTCCATTGCTTTGGGCCAAACTACATTTTCGATCAAACCAGGGGTGACATTGCGCATTTCGAATCGAATCACTTGATTCGTATGTTTTTGGATTCGTTTCGAAAAAATTGCGGCATTATGTATTTCGTTCGACTACATTCAGTCGCAGTACAAGAAAATGGTGCTGTACTAGTTCGAGTATGTTTTGTCAAACGAAATGTAAACAGAGAGAATAAGAGATAGCTGTCTCCGTGTTTAGTGTGCTGCCCGCTGGAGAGACAACCTTAAGCGCATGGCGAAAGTGAGTAAACAGAAAGAACAAGAGTAATTTCATCTGCATGTAGCATGTTGCCTGTTGGAAAGGCATCCTTCAGGGCATGAATTGGCAGTTAATTCATAAACAAACAAATTGAGCTCAATGACTTTAAAAAGCAATATTATATATTAAGTAGTTGCAACCGATTAAAACATTATGCCGATACGACATGTTTTGTAAATTGAGATATTGTTACGACACAAATTATAAGTTTTATGTTTATTCGAGTGTATGCCACAGATCCAATTTTTAGCTAAATAATTTCAAGCTAAAGAAGGATTCGATAATAAATTACTTTGATGTTTCCATGTGTTTTAGTTAAATGCACTGTTTTAGTTAAATGCACGCGCGTTTTTTTCTAACTCATCTATTTTTACGTAGATTTTGGAATATTTACGTTTTTACGCAGATTTTCATCATAGATTTTTCACGCGATTTATCGAAATCCTCAAAAAATACGTGAAAACTTCAAAAAAACGATTTTAGTTGAAGTCGTTTTTACGCGGATTTCGAGATAATTAGAGATTGCATATTGTCTGGAAACTATTAAAGTAGGTATACTAATGACATTCTTTTCCTCAAGAGACAATAATAAAACATTTAGTCTCTTCCCGTAGAGAAATAATAACAAATATAATGAAAAATTTTCAGCAAGAAATAACTCTCAAACAACATTCGAAAGCTATAAAGGTGACGAGTGTTTTTCATTCGACTCGTTTTTCAGTGTGCTATCGAGTTTCCATAATGCCAAAACATCTCGTTATTCTTGTACCTGCTCGAGCATACTCGAACGATGAGTCGTTTTTGAGATCGAATCGAAACCCGTACTGCCAAACATGTTCGGCTCGATAGAATTACGTTCGAATCGAGATGCACAATGCCACCCCAGTTTTGACCTGATAACAGTTTCCGTTAAACGTTTAGTTTTTCTAAATGGTACCTGGTTTAATGTTATTTGGCCAAAAGGTCTGTATCGACCTAATAGAGAGGCCACGGAATGGTCAATGGTCAATGGTCAACTGACAAAAAGACCATTTCGCCAAACAAATTACCAATTCTGACCATATTACCCGTTCAGTACGCGGTTCAGTAATTGAAATTTGGAATTTTTGACCAACGATCGATTTGGCCGGACAACATGTTAGGGCAAACGGCTTTTCCGGCCAAATTAGCTGTTCGGCCGTCTGTCGCTTTCAATCAATGAAACTCATCAAAAAATTTTAATCGAAAATATAAAGAATTTTCTGAAGAAATCCAAATAAATCCTCAAAAATTTCGAGCATTGTTACGATGATTTAAAGTTGGCTATGCCAAACTAACCGTTCAGTGATGAATTTCTCCCTGCGAAAAAATCACTCTAATAAAAGATAAAAAACTAACAGTCTTAATTAAGATTGAGGAAGTCAACGTTAAATCATCTCTTTCACCAGTCACAATTTTCTGTGTGAATTTCAAAGAATACTCAACAAAAACTCAAAAGGAACTTTCAGTGGATATTCTGAATATTTTCCTGTAGAAATTTGGAACAACTTCCCGTAAAACCGTAAAAATCCCAAGGAATTCTCATGTAAATCTCCAAACAATTTTCTTTGTTAAATCCAAAGATCTCCTCTTGGTAATTCAAAAGAGTCCTCGAAACTTGAAAGTAGTTCTCGTTGAAAATCTGAAAATATTTTTCAAATGAATATTCTGGACAAACTGGAAATCTTTCGTCAACATTTTGAAGTGAAATTCAAAAGATTCTCCCGTTATTGTCTTGAAAAAAACAAAAATTGTCAAACCTAGTCGAGTCAAGTACGATACACTGAAGACGACTTTACTGTTGAGGTTGAAATACGTATCTGTCAAGGTACAATCAAGTGGTAGAATTAAATGGGATGGTACCGTTTTTTTTTCGACCGTACTGTAAATCGTTTAGTGGATGGCAGCGTAGCCCTGTAGCTCGATTTCAGTTTGAGCTTTCGTGAGTTATATTGCCTCAAAGGAAATGCAAACTCATGTTTATATAAAAGAAGATGAACAATTTAGCCGAACGACACTTTCTACCGAATGTCCATTACGGCCAAATGGCCCTTTCGACCAAAGGACTATTTCGGCCAAATAACTTTAGGCTAGCTATTCTAGCAAAGTCTGAAAACATAATGAGATCATATAGAAAACATATTTTGATTTTGACATCATCATCATCATCATTTTGACAAATCATCATGATTGATTACATATTTTGATCTCATTTTGCTATAGATTTCTAAGTGAATGATATGACATCAAACTGTGTACTTATTTTGTTATCGAAAAACAATATCAAAATTAGTTTTCGATTTGCTCTCATCGACAGCAGGAACAGTTTTTGATTGGATGCCACAGTAAGATATTTCTGCTATTACGTTTTGTTATTTTAACCGTTAAAATGACCCAAAAAGTATCAAATTAAGTAGGGGACATGACGGCTTTGGCAGCTTTTGTTCTATTATTGTCAGGGGGCTTTTTGTCGACCAAATTTTATGAAATTCGGCCACAACATTCTTTGATATGCAAAGAATGTTTAGGCCAAATTTGAGCATAATTGGTTATAGAAAACCCCCTGACAATAATAGAGTAAAACCTGCCAAAGCCGTCATTTCCCCTAAACATAATCGATGATTTCACAACATTAAAACAAGTTATCGATTTGCTCCTAAGCTTTGCTTAAGGTTTCTACCAAATAGTCTTTTCGGTTAAACGGCATATTTGGTCTAACAACTATCAGCCTATGCATGCCTCGAACCGTGTATTGTGGCGTCAAATTGTTGATTCAGTGTTATCTGTTTAGATGTAAACTAAATAAATGAATGAACTATCAGCCAAGGGGGTCCCGTAGCGTAGTTGGCTACACGTTCGCCTTTCAAGCGAATGGTCATGGGTTCGATTCCCAGCCCCTCCACCAAAAACCCTCGTCAGTCGCCGGATACGCAGCCTATGTGGTGGCGTATTGGGGTGCACGCCTCACCGTCACGGCTGCCTGATGACGACTGACAACTTGTTCTTCTCGGAGGCATTCCTCCAACATTACCCGGATAAATGGCAACCGGATAATGCAACGATCATTGGATACACGACACGCCGATGTAAAAATGTCGGCGGCGGCGGCGTGACAAAAACTGTCGGCGGCATGGCGGGGCGGCGCACACCTCTAGCTCTAGCAATAAAAATGGTTTAAGCTAGGGCTCTGTTTGGTAGATCTTACACCGTAACACACCACGTCAAAGTGATCTACCGTGTTACGGGATAAAGGATAAAGGAAATAAGTTTTTCCGTGCGGAGCAAGTTAGCTCCAGGCCATAGAGCAGGATAGGCGCACTTTTAATCCAGTGTGCCTGTTGTATGTACGGTGTTTTTTGGCCAAGGTCTTCATCAGGCTAATACGGGACTTGCAGGCAACCTTAACGGCCCGGAAATGTTGTATGAAGGTGAGCCGCCGATTGATATCCACTCCGAGAAAACGGACAATTTTCCGGAATGGGATCACGGCCTAGCTTGATGGATGAACTTACGAGTGGGTACCGGCCATAGCAGACGCACTAAGGAGTATTTTAGCCCAAATCCTGGCCTAAAGTCAAAAATAATATTTTTAGATATATTCACATAATTTTTCGTTTTTGTACTCTCAAATAGTAATACTAATTTACCATGAGATTTTTGGACCAATATTGATTATTTATGAGCAATGCTGGTTGCCAAAACTTCACCATAATTTACATGTTAGTTTTATCGCAATTGTATATGAAAAAATGTTCATGTTTTATCGTGTTTTTCTGGGTTTTTATTGATTTTTAAGATAAAAACCCATACAGGTACCAATAATAGGGGTATGTAAATACGTTTCCAAGCATGATTCAATCTGAATCGATTCGATCTGGTGATATAAATTGCTAGTTTTTTTACCTTTTTTACAATAATATGTTTTACAAAATTAAACTTTAGATTAGGTTTCAAACCCGATCAAGCAACAAAATTATCAGCGTTGAAAAGATTGGAGTTTCCCTAATAAGCTCCACGAAAAACATTTCACGCAATCGTTGTTTTTATTTTAATATAGTGAAGCTTGCTAAGAAAAGCTAGAAGAAAAAAAAAATATTTATGATTTTAAGCGACAAAACTCAAATAAATGGTTCGCTTTCAAAGAAGAGCTGGACTTTGATGAAAAGCATACGTATTTTTCGGATGCAAAAGGTTGTTAAGAAATAAAGTTAATCGCTTTTATCTGATCTGCTCAATTAATTGTAATGTCAATTCATTATCCATTCAGGAACATTGACATTATCAGATGACAAATTTGTATGATCGAAGTGAACAAACGAAGCACAACTAAATAAGTAATAATTAAAGAATGAAGTTTAACATAAAAATCATACTCATTGGCAAAGTCAAAGGTGGACACCCCTCGTCGCAAGCACACTATAGTTCCCAAGAACAGCGTTCTTATGTCAAGTGGTGCTCTACCTAACAACAATAACTGACGCCGCCAGTGGTCATACTTTACTACTAGTTTAATGCAAAGAGCACCAAAACAAAAAAATACGCCGTCTAAGACGAATTAAGTACTGTCCATTTAATTCCACTAGTTAATTTTCGTTATCTTTGCAGATACGTATTTCGACCACAACTGTGTGGTCGTCTTCAGTGTCTTGTACTTGACTCGACTAAGTCGAGTCAAGTACAAGACACTGAAGACTGTTTCACACAGTTGTGGTCGAAATACGTATCTGCAAAGATAACGAAAATTAACTAGTGGAATTAAATGGACAGTACTTAATTCGTCTTAGACGGTTTAATACATTCCACTAAAAGAGCTTAATATATTTTTCTGAAAAAAATACGCTTTGCTGTTAATTGAATGCATTTACACACGATAAAATGATTGACATAGTTTTGGCCACGCTTTCATACTGCGTACTCCTATGTGAGACGTGACCCCGAATGCACTTTCCGGCATTCATGACGAGTCCGATGGAGGCAACCCAGCGGTATATGACACTGACCGGCGTCTGTGCTTTACTTCTGGTTCGTCCGGGAGTCCCTCCTACAACGACTAGGACAATGTTGTCGGCATGCACGAAAAGATGGACGTTCGCTGGTAGGATAGACCCCGTTCATTGCAATCAAAAATAGAGTGACTGCAGGAACAAAAGATATTTTAGTTACTAGATAAAGATTGTCGCTTCGGTTCCCTTTGTTCTGCTGTCCGAAACATGTGTGGTACATACCTGTCAAATCGTATGGATTTTCCTTCTTTGACATTTAGCTCCCCTATCCTCGCCAGCAAAAGATGTTCCGGACAGCGACAATCTTTATCTAGTAACTAAAATATCTTTTGCAGGAACCGACTCTTGGGGGCCGCCAGTTTCCTCGGCAAATTCTTCGGGTGCAGTGCCGTCAATTAGAACCGTGAAGGTCCGTCCGGTGAGAGTTTTTGATAAAGGCAAGTATGTTGCCGGTGAAACCCCATTCCAAATTTGATGAGGACCAGGGGTGTCCAGGTCCTGTCAAAAGTTTTGATGATGTCTAAAAAGACCACGTCAACATGCTTGCCTTCGTTGTATTCGCCTTGAAGCACGCTGCCCTGGTTGGCGAATAGGTACTAGTGCCATACCCTGGACGAAGAGCGTGCTGTTGGACGCCAAACCTACCATCTGCTTTTCACGGAGTCGGCGGTTATTATTCTTTCCATAGTGTTGCAGGCACAAGAGGTGAAGGAAACTGGCCTGTATTTGGTGGAATCCCGACCCGCCGCGTTTAGGAATGGGGACCACGACACTTCGTCGGAGAACGTACGGTTTTCCCCGATGTCGTTGACGAGCTTGAGAAAGTGCGCTTTAGCGTCCGGTGGGAGCCGTTTTAACATAGGATACCCCAATTCATCCGGTCCGGATGAGTTCCCGTTGTATTTGGCAAGTGCGTGGGCCAACTCACCTGCTTGGAAAGGCAGGTTTAAGCTTCTCTTCATAACAGTCCAGGTCGTCTGGCCTGAGAGGATGGTTGGCGCTGAGCTTCTTAAATGCACGTTAAGCTTTGCGTCTGGCTACTGATGATTTGAAATGGTCGTGGTACAGATCATAGTTCAAGTAACAATAAATCGGTGACTAAAAGTACAACATCCCCAGGAATATCGAATGTTTTCAATAGAAAATTAAAAGTTGTCAATGGGAAAGTTATAATACAGGCGGTTCATAGGGGTAGGTGTTCTCCGTTGGTACAGAGAGAGAGAGAAGAGAAAACAGCCAAAAATAGATATAAGTATATACTATTTTCACATCCAGCTTTCAAGATTTTAAATTAGAAACAACTTAACAACTTAGGGTTGAATTGCCAATTCGAAACATACCCTACAAAATCATCAACTCTGTCAAAAATGAATTAATGATTGATTATCCTCGCAATGGATGATCAATTAAAAATTATATCATATAAAAAATCGGGTGATGTTAATCAAATAGGTATGTACTCGGGCGAGAATAAATGGTGAACCCAACCAGTGATATTTACAGTCAGTCTAAGCTAAACTTTTATTTCAGGTAGAAAATAGGTGAGACTTCAAAAATATGGATTCTTTGGGTAAGTTAATCTTAAATTAGTCAATGAATTGACTGAGAAGACATTGAAGCGAGATGAAATTCTGGCAGGAAAGATTAATTATGAATCATTGCTGATTTACATTAAATGTTTTCCATCAGATACGTTGGGTCAACTTATTTTTAAATATCTGAGCAATTCAATAAATAAGCAAAACTTATGAATATACTCTCAAGAAAGCAAGTACATGCTTTACAAGTTGAGGTAAATGCTATCCCATTGCATCTCAATGTGCGAAAAACAAAATACAATCAACAAATGAAAAGCAAAGAATTAAGTCGCTCGACCGACATGGTTAAAGCACCAGCAGCCCTCACTCAGTGTGTAATGCTGCATAAACAATTTGATCTTCGCAAAACGGCTACCGAAAACAAACACCCAGAAGTAAAAGAAAATAACCACTTTTCTGAAATCGCGGACAACGCCAAATTGTTTCTGCCTGTCTGCCTACCGCCGAAAGTATGCTCGCTACACAGCAATAAAAAAACAACGAGAATACTACAATATGATAATGTCTGTTTATATTTCTTGGAAATAATTGTTTCAAATTCAAACGAATGTTTGCAACATGCGTCTACACAGATTAATTACACGCGTACTAATATTATGAAATATTTTGTTTGTATTGTGCCCACTTGCAGGGACCGGGACATCGAATCGAGTTGAATGCGGTAAAGCATAGAGGAAGATTTAATCCAATCTGAATTTCCTCTGTGCCAGCTTTCGATTCGATTCAAAACAATTAAAAATAGACAAACATACTACTCGCTACAAGACACTGCCCATTTGAATCATTTGCGCTGTTTTTGCGGTGAATCTTGATGGGAAAATTGAGAGCAGAACGAGAGGAGTTTTCATTCTGTGCAGAAGGGAATCCGGAAGCTGATGGATGTGCGACACGAGTTTGGCTATTTGGTTGTCGTTCGGTGTGGCATGATATCAAGATATAACTAGGATTAGGCCGATATTGCACCGACAGCGTTCGAAAATTTTATTCATTTAGATGGGAGTTCGGAGACAGCTATCGGTTTCTTTAACTATACCCATTTGATACAACTTCAATCTGGAAACTCTCGGTAGAAACTAATTGCACGGGCATAATATCATAGTTTTTGAGTGTCAATAATTTATAACTGCTTTTTAAGATATTGGAAATTGGAGTTTGTAAATTGGACAACACTCTCACTGCCTCACTTCTTAGTTTAGGGAATAATCGTAAAAATGGCTCACACAAAAATGTGCATTCGGAGACGAGCCAGCCTCGGGCTGAAAGTCTCCTTAATAAAGACACAAAAAAAAAAAATGTGCATCAAAATTCGACCTTAATCGGATTCTTTTGAAACTTTTAACAATTGAGCTTGATCTTGAGCTTGATTGACTGCTCGTAGTTGCTACTCCATTATGACCAGATCAGCTGTTCTTGCACAGGGAACCAACAGATGTTTGCTTGGGACTAGCACACATCTTCAATGTACAAGTACTGGTGATCTCATTTGTTAGGTCATACTGGCGCCGGCCACGTCAGAATGCAAGTCAATGTAGGGAAGGGGAAGGAAATGATGATACAATCACTCGCCCACTGCAAGCCGAATATACCTCTGCACTTGCCACGAGTTCATGCGGAATTTGTTGGAATTTCTGGGTTAGGTTGGAGAGGCAGAGGTCCGTCTTGGTTAACGAGCTGCCAATGTGATAGATAGGAGAAGGTAACTGATGGAATTTCTAATTGGATGTAGGAAACAAGCTCTATAGTTTATTTCCAATTCTAGCAGATTACTGTTAGAATACTCAAGTTGAAGGTATAGGAATAGTAATGGAAACGGTACGGAAGTCCATTTCCAGTTCTAGCGATTGCTAGAACATGAGAAATAAAGAGAAAGATACAAAGTAGGAGAATGGAACGGACCTGGGATTGAACCCACGACCTCCTGCGTATGAGGCAGAAGCAGTAGCCATATGACTACCAAGCCCGCTTTCTTTTGAAACTTTTAACAATTAACGATAAACTGGGACGGGAGTGAACGTTTGTTATTTTTTCTTATTCCAAATGCTTGCACCTTTCTCTTCACTCCCTTCACAAAGCTTTGTACAACAATTTTCCCATAGATTTGACCACTTTCAAGTAGACTTTCCATCAACATCAGCCAAACAGATTGCATGTTCCTTTCTTATTATTTCGAGCGAAGTTCCGGTCAATTTGACAGATTCGTGTGTTTTGGCATAAGGAACTCAGAACATTTTGGCATCGTATCAACACGTCTGGAAGATTATGAACATGCTTGTTATTATGTGCTTATGGAATTTTCAATCCTCCCCCCGTAGTGAAACATATAGATTTTTGCATCTTATAAAAATAGCGTGGCACAATTTCACGTAAAACATCAGTCAAGGACTGAAAGGATGCACAAATCAAACAACATCGTTCATCAGTCATTATCATTGCAGAAAATGAACGGCGAAGCAAAGGCACACATTTTTGAGTAAAACCCCGCATGACACGAGCCAGTTTCAGCTAATCTAGCCAGTTGAGTGATTGTTTTATTTGTGCAAGCTCTTCGGGAGACAGTTCGAATTTTTCACTGTCGCCGAATAGTGCTTGTCTAGCGCTCATGTGTGGTTATTTGATTGTCACTCCACGGATCTCTCTTCTGTGTTTTGTCTTTTCTGATTTGTTTTTTGTTGTGAAACTGTCCAAATGAGTGGCTTCGTGTGCCAATTTGTTTTCTGATGGATTAGATTGATGTATATCGCATTGTGATGTTTGGAGTTAGACATTGCGAATGAATTATGAACTGTTCCACCCTCTAGGTTTCGTCTAATAGATCTTAGCTTTCACTTACCTAATCTGAACTCCGAGGTGCATAGTGACGGCAAATAAATGCTGGATAATGCTTAATGCAACATAGCTAGTATGCTTTCAACCATGGAGTTAACCAGCTGTGCCGTTGGCAGGTTATGTATTGACATCTGTATAAATTTTTGGTTTATACAAATCTTACAATTATGTCTTATTACAATACAGTATCTGTAATAAAAAGCTTATGTACCTTACATAATCTGTATATGCCCAGATTTTATAGAAAACTATGAGTGTTATAGTTAAGCTATTCGTTATTCCATAGCTGATTTAGCATGCATTTTGGCTGATCTAGTGAAAAGTATTTCAAAATTAGAGCATTCCAAGCCGTAACCGTTAACAAGTTAAAACATACAACGTACCAATGTTAGAACAGTTGAATTTCCGTTATAGGATGCATGACGTTAGACATAAGTTCGTTAGGCGTAATTGACGTTACCCGAGCAGATGAAAATATCAAATCGTGATTTTATAGCAAAATTAGATATGAACAAGAGACAACAATGTCAATGTTTTGTACTGAAATGTTATGAGGATATCAGATTTTGCTATTTGTAAGAAGTGATGAATATGTCGAGCTATTCGTTTGATTCTAGCTAAGGCACTTCTTTATATCACGTTGTGTTATTGAATTCGTGGCTCCTGCTCTTCTTTATGTGATTGGTTGATCTTTTTTTTTTCATTTTTGTTTACCTAATGTCCATTATGCCACGTACAAGTTTTGTGGCGTTCCCAGTCCATTTAAAACTGGACTGAAACGAACCCATTTAACAAATTACATTTATTCTAACGATCATAAAACATCGCCTATTAAATTTAGATTTCAATCCTCACTGATCAGGAAAATTCATCTCCCAACTTTGCATCCCGGAAAAGACTGCATCGGGCAAACCGTCATATTTCACAGGTGACTTGCTTGCCCTCACAATCATGCCGCCCTAGATTTATGTGCCGCCGTTTTATTACAGTACGCTCGGTTTTATTAGAATTCCCTCTGCTGGTTCCCGCGACAATGCTCCCGTTCCCTATAGGCAAGCGTTATTTTTTGTTTTCGTGCTGCAAATTTTTCAGCATGTGCATAAAATAGGCTTTCTCCAAGAATCCCCCTCGTTTTTTCGCCGCCGTCGTCTTATCGAGGTAATTTCATCTTTCAACGACCCTGCTGCTGGCAGCTCCGGTTGTTGCTGGTGGGGTTGAACCATTTGTAGTTTTCCCAGATGTGAAAATTCTCATTTAGTGATATAAAATGAGGAAGTGTTTGTGCGCTTTTGCCACCTGACATCCCTGCTCTGCTGTTGCTGGCGGGATGTAAAACGTTTTACGACTGTGACAGCCCCCGTCGCCATCCGCTAGCTTATTTTCCAGGTTTAAAAAAGAAAACTTAAAAAGGATGATGAAAATCCATGACAAAGCACAACCGTCAACACCAGTTGTTGCAGGTGGGAGGGTCACGAGCGTGGGTGGGGACCAGTATGTCGACCGGTCGACAACATTAGTAGCCAACGTATGTCAACGCTGTACACTGATAAAAAAGTAAACAAATTTGCACATATTTGTAACATAAACGTAAATGCAAAGTACAACCAGACCTAAGTTTTATTTCAAATCGAAATGGATTTCAATAACAAATTGTATCTCAAGCTCATGATATTCATTTAAGATGTTTTTTTTTGTGATTGCTGTGCATCCACATTGGTGAAGCTTTATTTTGTTTGTTTTTTCTTGTAAAAAGGTGAAAGATTAGGACTAAAAATGTGTAGGTACCAGTTTCAGGCTCGTTCGAGTTTAATTACGAAAAACAGCGGGGATGCGTCCTTCAGGGGTGCTTTTTCCTACGCAGGGAAATTTTCGGATATATATGGGATGTTGCCACGGAAAATATGTCAACCGGGGAAACAAGAAGCAGAAAAAATGCGTATTAAAGCGAGATCTCTCCGTTTCATAACTGGTCGAGATGTCTGGAGTATGACTAGTATTTTCACCCCAAAGGCTCTCAGACCATTGTGATTCATCCGCTGAGTCTACCTTTTAATAAGGTAAACTAATAACAGAGGATTACCTGTCGTAACTCCTCGGGACGAGCCAGCCTAGGGCTGAAAGTCTCGCTAATAAAGACAAAAAAACCTTTCGTAACTCTATGAGAATAAAAACAATGTTTTTGGCGAAGTGGAAACATAAAAAGTGTTATAAAGTAGGCAATTTGCAAATTGTTTCTGACAAGAGGTTTTGTATACTTATTTCTATGACATTTACGAGCCGTTGTCTTTCGGATGTCTGATGTGTTGGAATTCTGATGTCACGATTAAAATGAATTGATTACTGTTAAATCCATAATCTTGCATATGTGATATGTTCATACATTCATTTAATTATTAACTCATATATTGTATACAGTTAACACTGAAATAAAAATTTGACGCCGCAATAAACCGTTCACAGCCACATCCCGCCATTAATGGTTGCGCTTCACACTCTCCAAATCATTTTGCACCTGATCTGTCGTATATTTCACTGTGCTGTGCTCCTTGTACACGCTCAACCTGGAGGTACCTGGCATGTCCTTCCCGCTTTAAACACACCTTCTAAATACAGGGTTTGATGTTGAGTTAGAGGTGCAAGTGCTTGTATCTTCTTCTCGAGCATGGTCCAAGTATTATGTCCATAGAGTACCACCACGGTGGTCTGGTATTACAAAGCATGCAACAAATTTAGAGTATTTTAACAAAGGGTTAAATGAAGAGCAAAATGGTGGGTTGACATCAAGGAAGGAGCGCCCAACAGAGCTCTGGTCCCCACAAGTCCCTATCTCACGCTTCCACGGGTCGTCCGATGACAAAAGACCACCAGCTAAGGGTTGTGTACTTAGCTGGTAGTGCAGCCTGGGCCCTGTGGTCCTTCTGACATCAGCTAGAGTGAGAAGGTACGTCTCAAGCGTCTGTTCACCAGGAGGTGCGGCTCAAACAGCGTCTGCCTGGTACCCAGCGGCTGATCAACGAAATGCTGTATCGCGTCAGCTATACCTAAGGCGGCAGCCCCACCAGCGCGATGTAGGTAACGCGACCCCGGTAAGATAGCTTACTGAAGCCTCTCAAATACCACGAAAAATTGAGATAGAAGAAAAAGAGCTCCATTCGGCGTAGGTTCATCGAAGAGCTGTAGCCCAATAACATCCATTCAGAATCCTTAAATCTATAATATTGTTTTAGAACAACATGCCGGAAAAATGTCTAACGTTAATGAATTTCATGGTTATGTATGTTCATAATATTTTTGAAAAATTCTTGGAAAACGGGGTTAAATGATTTTAAGATTACATTCAAACTGTTGTACATTCTGCTGGTAAATAAAAATCTGTGAATCAAACGTAATGTTGCCTTTCGAGGTACAACTGCATCGCTAGAAGAATGGTGATACCTCATTGAAAAATCCTAAAATCTCAAAATATATAAACAAAATCTGACAATCTATAAATCTAAAGATCTAAAGATTTACAAGTTACAAAATCTAAACAAGTTAAATAAGAAACTTCAAAGATCTATAAAAAAAACAAACATACTTAAAAATCTAAGAATCCTTAAATCTAAAGATCTGAAAATCTAAACATCTTAAACTCAAAAAAAATGGAAATCTGGAAATTGGAAATTGAGCAATTTCAAAATCTAAAAATCAAAATAACTTAAAACCTAAAAATATTAAAATTTAAAAATTTAAAACATAATAATTTAAAGGTCAATATCCAGCCATTATCGGCGGAAGGAGTATCTGCTGAGTACCGCAAGAAGCTCGACGAACGGATAAGTGCAATCAACGTTAGTGACAACATCACGAATCTATGGGAGTCGATCCATGGAGCGGTGAGCACAACAGCACGAGAAGTGGTAGGCACTGCACAGTGGCGACCCAGTACGGGTTGGTTCGATGTGGAGTATCAAAGAGTGACAGACGGGAAGAACGTTGCCAGAAGTCGGATGTTGGTGTCAGGTACCCGATCGAATAGAGATCGGTACAAGGAAGCAAGAACAGCCGAGAAACGAACCCACCGCAGAAAGAAGAAAGAATATGAAGAACAAGTGATCAGTGAGGCGCAGGAAAAAATGGAACACAACGATATGCGGAGGTTCTATGAGTCTGTCAATGGCGTGCGGAGAAAGATAGCGCCATCTCCCGTCATGTGCAACGACCTACAAGGGAATGCCAGGTGGAAGCAACACTTCGAGACTCTGTTGAGTACTGGAAATGACGGTGCATCGGTGAGCAGAATAAATATTAGCGACGATGGACAAGCTGTGGAGTCGCCTACACTAGATGAGGTTAAAAAAGCTGTTAAAGAGCTGGAAAACAATAAGGCTGCGGGAAAGGACCAGCTCCCTGCTGAACTTCTCAAACATGGCAGTAAGCAGCTTTACGAAGTTCTGCACCATATTGTGTCGGAAATTTGGGAAGACGAGGAAATGCTTGCTAGTTGGTTGAACTAGGGCAAATGGGCCGCCCTCTCTTTAAGAAAGGGCACAGACTGGAGTGCGCCAATTACCGAGGAATAACCCTCCTTAATTCGGCGTACAAAATTATGTCCCGTTTACTGTTCAACAGATTGAGACCGCTTGAAGAGTCCTTCGTCGGCGAATACCAAGCAGGCTTTCGTGAGGGTCGATCAGCGACGGATCAAATGTTTACCCTAAGACAAATCCCGACTAGAAGAGCATAACAAAAAAATGAACGCAATTTTAACATATTGTGATATTTATAACTTATTTTGATACAATTTTAATCTCAGTAGCCATTATCTTTCAAATGCTGTAACAGGATTATATAATAATATGATATGAAAAATGCTTAACACCGAATTGCCCAACAGTAGACAATTTAAATAGATGTAGCAAAGTCTCCCAGCCATAGATATCACAACGCTGATATAATTTGAGAAGGTTGCCTTATTTGTAATGTTGTTAGTTTCATGTTCTCGAAAAATATTCTTGTTCAGACAAAAACAAAAAATATGATTGTTGATCACAATCTGGAGACCCATCACGACCTGTGAAATTTCCAACTGCACAGAAACAATATATTTTGGATCTGATTCTGTTATAAATTTCACAGACAATACTCGGCGGTAAACAGGAGAACGATATCTGGCGGCGTCGCATGAATCACGAGTTGTACCAGGTGTATAAAGGGCTGGATATTTTTAAGCTTATACAACACGGCAGACTACGGTGGGCTGGACACGTTGTTCGTATGCCGGAAGAACGTCAAGCAAAGATAATATTTAGTAGAGAACCCGAAAGAGGCCGCATGCTTCGTGGAAGTCCGCGTACACGATGGCTTTTTGCAGTTGTAGTGGACCTGACGGCGCTCAATGTTCAGGGCGACTGGAAGCGATTGGCCCAGGATCGAGTCCAGTGGAGAAGGATACTCCATTCGGCGTAGGTTCATCGAAGTCCTGTACCCTATCAGGTATCAAGTAGTAATTTAAAGGTCTACAAATAAAAAAAAACTAATATACAAAAAATAAATATATAAAAATCAGAAAATTAAAAAAATAAACTCTAGATAGGGGTAATTTAAATATGACTTCTCTGCTTTTAAAGATTTTCAGACCTCCCTCTGTAACGCTCTTTAAATACCTAGTATATGTACTCTCACCAAATCTTGGACCTCATCGCCCCTTGTACCTTGGGTGTCATTTTTCCACGTTTCAAATATGAAATTTCGGAAATCTTGAGATCTAAAAATCTATAAATCTAACTGTCCAAAAATCCTAGAGTATTAGAATTTAAAAAAAAATCAGAAACATCAAATTTTAGGAGTTCAAGAATTTGATGATTTAAATATATTAAAAAATATTAAAACTAAAAATTTCAATATCCAAACATCTGAAATTCATAATTTCTAAAAATCTCAAAATCCAAAAATCAATAAGTCATGGAGTTGGCCTTGCTATCCAGGTAGGCATTCCCTTCGAGCGTTTGCAAATCAAGCTGGAAGGTCCGGAAATATTCCTGGGTATTTTCCCAGTCGTGTAGCACGCTTGGCCGTTTCATCAAGCAAGTGGACGATTCATGGATATCCCCGAAAAAGCAGCGGAAAAACAAGCTTCGTTCTACAGCGAGAGATCAGCGACCTTCAGCTACCCTTCATTGTTTCAGTAGGCAAAGGCAGAAGCAGAACGAAAGTCCATAGAGCTTTCGCCCAATACTGATGATGAGTACGGCATGGACATCACCCTGAATGAACTATTGTGGGCCCTCGACAAAGGAAGAAGTGTCTCTACAGGTCCCGATTCGATTGGATATCCCCTGCTGCAACGCCGACCCCTATCCGTGAAGATAACACTCCCTTAACTGCTCAATACAATCTGGCACAACGGCGAGTTTCCTGATAGCTGGCGAAACGCCATCGTCGTTCCCATCACAAAAAAACCGAAGGACTGCAACGTAAACTGCAACAGGCTACCTTCAAGGCCGTCGATAAATGGGCTAAGAGCGTTGAATTCGTAGTGTCAGCAACACCCAGTCAACACAAGATCGCATATGATGTCACATAAGGTGCTAAAGTGGAGGCCATATAGGTACATCCCCATACAATATGTGGTGGTCTGGCAGCACTTCTTGCCGACGGGTGTTTGTATCACGCGATGGCAATAAAATTTATAATTAGTTGGTGTAAAAAGTGGAAAATATTATAGATTTATGTGGATCTTGCTTCCTTGTGTTAAATATATTTGGTGAAAAAGTGAATTACGAAAGAAAAACCGACTATTGAGAAGAAATTCTGAAAAGAAAAGTGACGATACATGCATAAAAAAATATCAACCTCAATACAACGAAGAGTGTTTGCTGTTGAGTAGAAGCTTCCAGTTTTAATTTAACGAAAAAGCTCAGTAGTGGCCGAATATTAAAACGGATTAACATAATACCGGTGAGGATGTTCCATATTGATTATTATAACTATTATTATTAACAATTAAATCTACATCTTGCATGCAATGCTTTTAATTTCTCCAATTAAAAAATATTTATCTATTTACGTACAAACTGGAATTATCTTTTTATTATTATTTGTATTTTTTCATGATTGAGTAATTTTTTTTTCTTGTAACGCTGCAGACTACCTATGTGTAAACGTTTCGTTAAAAGCTTTTTGTCATATTCGTTAAAAGTTTTCCAAAAGTTCGTACTTCTGATTCCAACCACCAGGTGTATTGATGTTTTCATCATGTAGGTTTTGTGTTTACTTTGATACATTTGTTTGCATTCACGTCAAATTTTCGGTTTGCGGCGGTTAGTAGTCAGAAGGATGAGTCCTAGTTCAATGAATCGCCTGCTTTGAGCGTGCTTGCAGCGGCGCACTGGGAGTTGACTTCCTGAGGTCAGTATGGCGGGGGGCATCTGGGGTGCGATTTCTCAAGATTGGGCACCTTTGTCGAAAGAATGTTTGGTGGCTGACACCTTCCTACATGACCGGTACCGGGTATTTTTTCATGAGAGGTTTCTAGTTTTGAGGGGACCCGCGTTGGATGTCTTTCGCCATACGGATTTCTGGTGGTTGACTCGGGCGCGGATAGCCGGCGTGGGTTGGCCGCCGGAGGTTTGTGTGGCGGGGGACATCTGGCGCGGGTTTTCTCAAGATAGGGAACTTTTCATGAAGAACTATTTGGTGCCGATTATGAGGAATGGTGTCCGCTACTGCGCTTACCAAATATTTTTCCGATTGGGGTGTTTAGTTTTGGGAGGTCGAACCTTGGATGCCTTTCGCCATGCTGATTTCGGAGAGTTGGCTCCTGGTGTACCGCTGTAGGCACGCTCGGGGCAGGCGATTCATTCATTAAATTTTTGCTCTGAAGTTTCTTGGGCAAAATTGCTTAATGTTTCCGGATGCTCCTATATTATGGGGTTCGGTTGCAGTATGGTTCAGGTGCAATATGCAACCGTTCGCAGCTGTATATTGGCGCATTTCCTAAATTATAATTTTCAATGAGTCAAGTTTCAGATTTTGGTGGTGGCAGCAATGAGCTAGACTTTACTCGTAAAGTCTAGTTCCTTGGGTCAGCAGTTTTGTGCGTGCCTTTTGGGGCTGCCACCGTTATTTTTCTTCAATGTTTTTATTCACGAATTGACAGTAAATCATTCGCGTTTTGCATACGAAAAAACCGTCTAAGACGTGCAACAAGACTCATGAGATCGAACGAATATCAACCGAGCTCCATTATCGTGCGCAAATAGTTGTGGATCTGAATCAACTGAATACATATTCCATAGGTTTTTATATAATTTGTATGCTCTTTTGCAAATATTTTCTCGTACATTATGGGGCAAAGTAAGACGATATATATTCCCATGCAGTTGAACAGCTACAGATACCATCGAGTAAGGTAAGGTTACGAGATAGTGTGGTAAACACAAATTCACACCGAAACAAATGACACATTAATATACAAAATTTCAAATAACAAAGAAAATAATATGTTTTATATCAACATACAATAACATCTATTTATTATATTCTTTAATATTTCAATATACTAAAACTCATATGACTATTGATGATTTAATAATTTACCACTTGATATATTGCTATGTACATAATAATTTCTTCAAATAATCTCACATGTTTTCAACTTTCTCTTATAGTTGCCTGGCTCTTGGAATCATCTAAGGGGCGACACACTAATTACGCAAAACCCCAACTTCCCCCGTAAGGTGTTACGTTATTAGTGTATAGTACTTTAAAGGCTATATATTTATTTAATTTATTTTAAATGCAACCATTAGACAATACAACTATCTAAGCACATTCGTCGGACAGAAACTAAGTGACCACATAATAAATAGATTTTAGTCAAACAGTATGAGGACCAAATACATAGGTTCGTACAAATGGAAAAGTATGAATCACATCAACAACCTTGCTGTTATTTAGGTAGGCATTAAAAATTCGTGTTGTTGTCTCTCCTGTCCTAGATGGGAATCAAGCTCTTGAGATCACATAGACAGGCATCTAGATAACAAATTCATAGAAGTATGAGCACCAACTAACATATTAAACTATAGCTATGAAAATGCTTATATCATAATATATAATATATCATAAAAACTGAAACTGTATAGCACGATTACTGAGTGGATCGAGCATTGGACTACACCACATCGGAACACATCTTACCCACGTACGAGGTACGCTGATTCCAAGGAAATAGGACTCTTGAAACAGAGACACCGCGAGCTATATAATAAACAATATAATAACATAATTAAAATCTATATTCCATTTTTCAGGTGAAACGGTGTTTGTCATGTTGGTGATGTGTGGATTTCTAGCTTAACTTTTCGGCCTAAATATTTATATTTCCTTTTTCAGCTGAAACACGTGTCGCTGGTGAAGTTTGTTTCACACCAAGAATCAATTTGCTCTCTTTTGATTTGCATACATTTCAACGTTTTTTTTCTTCTATACTTATTCCTAATATTTCCATACATTTTCTTAAATTACTTTCAGAAACATTGCGTGCTGACGAAGATTCTGAAGCAGCATCACATTACAAAGTCTAATATTTCTACAATTTATTATTTCAGAAATATGCTGAAGATTGCAAAATCAATGCAATTGTTTTGCCAAAATCTATTTTTCATACTTCATTTAAGAACAAAACATCACCATTTACAATATCAATACCAATAAAATAAAAATATAATATCCACGCTTTTTTCGCCAAGAAAAGCATGCCATAATAACCCATCCAAACTCCAACTCCAGATACCTATGAAGGTCGCGCGAGTTCTCCGCATCTTCTTAAGTAGGTATCTAATCAACACTTCCCACCCAAATCCCCACTGATCGTAAGGACCTGGCCAGGTGTTGAACAAAGGGATCGTTGAATGAAACACATGCCAAGCCCCAGGCTGTTTTTCTGGCGCATCTAACGTCCCTATCGACAGCCAACCCAGGATAGTGTGCGGTCAGATATGCTATGCTATGCTATGCTATGCTATATCGCCTCCACTTTAGCATCTTAGGGTAAAATCAGCAGTGATTCAAATCGTTCGGGGCTGTCAGTTTGAATATGAATCTGAAACATTCATTTTCCCAGCAGCTGTTCTAGATTCATTTTTTATACCAGTCAAATGTCAAAAAAAAATAAAACTGGTAAGACGCTCCGTTCTATTTTCTGCAGATTTGAATCACGATTGAATCACGAGATTCAAATATTTTCCAATTGTTTTGGTGTATGAATGCGTCATTTCATCTACGGATCAATCCACTTTGCAATTACTTGGCGCCAACATGATGATTTCATTAAATTGAAAATTTGAAAAACATGAATAGAACACTGCTGGGGAAACCAGCGAGTTTGTTCTATTTGGCTCCATATTCAAACTAGAATAGTGGTCGAAAATTTGGAATGAAACTGAATCACTCCTGATTTCACTCTTATGTTGCATCATATACAAGGCTTCGCGGATTTCGCGATTTTCGCGGATTTGGCGCGGATTTACATAACGATTTTAGAGTTTCGCGCGGATTTGGCGCGGATTTAGTTTTAGGCGAAAATTTAATAAATAAACAGCTAGATCTAAGCACGTTTATTTGAAAATTAGTTTAATGTCTATTTAGATGAACATCATTTTCAATAGCAAATGTTTTTGAGAACTATTACTTATTGAAGTCTATTACCTATATTGTTTTCGGATATATCCAAGCTCATATTGAATGGCATGCCAGCATTCAAATGTCATGAGGAGAGGGATGCCACTTATTGTCAATTTTAATCCATTCTAAAATTGACAAATAGAACACATGTCTATTGAAGGGCATGAACATTCATTTACATCTTGTCAATTTCTTCGTAGTTTCGAGATATTTGTCAGTTCCTGAATGATTATTCCTTTTACGATGAACCACATAGCACAATATATCATAATATTTTTCAGAAGTTTTTTATATTGTTGGAACATTTTATATTGCTTCCATAGTATTCATCTACCTATAACGAATAAGGGTTTATATATACACCGTATACGATATTTGGTCGGGGTTCTACCAGAACCGCCCGCACCAAGCGGCTTTTTCACTGACTTGTAAATCACTTCAGTATATGTTTAGGTCTCTAGAAAATACGAATCATATGCAAATAAAATGTTTGTCGTTGTTACAGTTGTTGGTGGGCCTTTATTTTGTATGTTTTACTATTACGAACTAAAAACCACGAAACACACTAAAAAATAATGATTTTGAAACACCTGCTGAATCGAAATCCGTCCACCGTAGGCGGATTTCGAATCAAATAATCAAAGTCCGTACTTTATATGTTGCTATTTCAAAGCCCACTTCCCATTTAAATGGCCAAAAAGCTTCTGGTCAAGTATATGAACAGGATGCGATAAATTATTTATAAATTAATGCCTAAGGGCCTTCAATATATGGATATCACATGAGGTGGACTGATTTCGGTGATTTGCGGATTTTTGTCCCCTGCGGTATCCGACAAGATTTGTGACCAACAAAATCTGCTAAACGAAAACTTGAGCAGAAAAATGGTTAGCGCTTGGTTCGATTCGGCTGAACCCCGGCCAATTAACAAAAAAAAAAGTTCCTTGATTTGATGACACAAGGATTTTATGAGAATTTCAATAAATGAATTTCCACAGCCCAAAGAGAATCTCTAATCCATTTAAAATTCGAAAAATTATAAAGAAACTTTTGGAGGTATTTCCGTAGAAATTCTTGGAGCGGTCACTGTAAAAAGTCGCAAGAATGCCGCCTTGAAAGAAAGAATTCGCGGAATGATGCCCGAAGGAATTCAACAAAGAATGTCTGCAAAAATTTCCAAAGCGATTTACACAGAAATTCATAAAGAAATTCCTTGAAAGTATTCTCGGAAGAATTTTTGCATCAATTCCCAGAGAAAATTCCATAAGAATTCACATTGCGATTTTCTCAGAAATTCTAGTAACGATGACGAATTACTGCAGGAATTCTCTGAAGAATTTTACGCTCAAACTCGAAATCCGACTTGAAAATCATAGGAGCTTGAGTAAATATGATAGATTTTGTATTGTAAGGCCGATACAAATATTTGAAACCAATTATGTCTCCCCCCCCTCGGACTTTTTTTGCCCAAAAATGATTCTTTGAGGGGGGGGGGCAACATATTAAAATTCGAATAATTTTGAGAATGATTTTTTTCATTTTAATATTTATTTTTTATTACCCCAACCCAATCAATAATAAAGTTATCAATAATAAAGTTGCATAACTGTTCAGAAGAATTGCGGTTTCTGCAGATTTTTTATTATTTTCCAATATTATTATCAATTAAGACCAAATCTGGCCTTGAAATTTGTTGTATATCAATGCATCAATATTCACCTCAGTACTTCTAGTGGTGGATAGGGCCAGGGTTGTACTAATAACTACGGTTTTCTTAACCCTTATAAAAACGAACTTGAAGAGAAAACGTTCAGTAAATTGTGGTGAAAAAATTGACATTTTACATGTATTTGCTTAAAATTAGTTCTGGTTCGAGCGGGTTTGGCGCGAAATGGATTTCATGTCGCGCGGAAATGGCGCGGATTTGATTTTGGTCGGCGCGGATTTGGCGCGGAAAATATTCCAGGATCTCCGTAACAACCCTGCATATACGATTTTGTGTTGACTGGGCAAAGTCTCAAATATTCTACTGCAACCCAAATGCGCGTCGTGAACAGAATATCATCATCGATTAGAAAGCTATACCCAAGACGAACAGATTGAGGATTCTGGGCGTAACCATGGATCGAAGCCACACTGCCAGATGAGTGTCGACTACGAATCCTACAGATAATCTGTGCCTAGCTTCCGTGTGGCAACCGAACCGAGGCCGGCTCCGCCTTAGTGACTTCAAAACTTGCATAGGGAATCGGTCTGGTAAGCTTAAGAGGTCCAGAAACGTTACAAACACTTGCTCCCACTTTCAACAAAATGGTACGGTTCGTCTCTGGAACCTGCGTGACCAGCCCGGTAAACTCGATCATGGTTGAAGCGGGAACTCTCCCCTTCGAATGGCTGGTGCCACAGATTACTGCGCGTACTCGTATCCGAATATTAGCTAAAAACCGAAACAACGATACCCTTCCTCTAGCTCGACGAATATCCGATCCTTTATCTGAACTGACGGGTACAGCGCTCCCCGTAGTCGGTCACCTCACAAGGCAAGGTGATCGTGTGTGGAATTCACGACGATTGTGAGGGATGTAAAAAACCTGTGCAGACATTTTTGACGTAGCGGAGAACTACAGATTTTGTAGAAGAATGACGCAGCGCGAATGTTTGCGCTATAGCGAGGGACCCTCCAGAACGTAGAATGCTATAGACCGAGACGGAGACAGCAAATACTGAGTTCTGAGTTTAATGAAGATCCATTATTTACGTAACGCTAAAAATAATTATTTTCAACCCCCACACTTTTTTGAAGCATCTAATTTTTTGTATGGATTGTCACTCTTCGAGTAAACACCCCCAACCCCACACCATCCCATCTAAGCGTTATGTAATTTAGGGATGTTCCCTATTACAAGTAATGAAGGCCTCCAGTAATTAGTAATGAGACGACTTCAGCAGTTCGGCGGATGATGAAAACCAACAAGCTCCCACCTCGAGAGAAATTGAGGATGCCATCCAACAGCACAGGAACAATGAGAGCCAGATTCCGGGAACACTCAGAAAGTGACCTGTTCGATCGAAAATCGTCTAAATGTGCTTTAGTGTCATTTTGGAAATCGTAAAGTTTGACATGTTGCAAGGTGTCCCCAGAGGGGAGGGGGGGGTCCGGAAACTCCCAAAGGGTGGTCAGTTCGATCGAAAATCGCCGAAATGTGCTTAAGCTTATGAAGTGTACATGAAGAACTCCAAATTTCAAAGAAAAGTGTCCATTTCCATTTCTCAGGAGGCTTCGCCATGGGAAACAGGCCCTGGAAGTACCCTGGGGGTGTCCAATTCGATTGAATATCGCCGAAATGTGTATTTGTTTTGCCCGCCTTTTAACAATATTGGAACACATATTCTCTATATTTAGCAACTGAATATAGAAATGCTGGGACGGTCATTGGGAAAAGGGGGAGGTGTGGGGGCTGTAGAGTTCGAGATTATGTGTAAATATTTTATGCATTATAACGTTAGACATAATATACGTCAGGCATAATTCTTTTTTGTTTATTCCTTTTTGTTTATTTATTATTTTTTTTTGTTATATTTTAGTTGTAGACATTCGTTATTGTTATCTTTGCCGGGGTCCATCTAATCGAGAGTTCATTGTGTCCATTTGTTCATATCGTGGGTCGAACTGCTCATTACATTCTTCGGTTCCCATTCATACGAGTACGTTGGAGGCATGCCTCCGAAAAGAACAATTTGTGTCAGTCGTCTTTGGACAGCCGTGTATATAAGACGCGCACCCCAAAGCGCCACCGTTTGGGCTGCACCTTCGGCGACTTATAAGGGATTTGTGGAGGGGCTGGGAATCAAACCAATGACCGTCCGCTTATAAGGCGAACGTGTACCCAACGACCCCCTAACAGGCATTATTCGAACTCCTTATTCATGCGAGGAATTTGGACAATTTCCCGAAATCCAACTGTCCAGATTCCCAAACAAAATTCATTACCGCGAAATGTCTTGTCTTGACTTTTCAACGAAAATATAATTTTCTAGAATACAACAAGAATTTATTTGCGGAGGTTTCAAAAGTGAAGTCTGCTTAGGGTCTGTTCATAAATTACGTAACGCTTTCGGGGGGAGGGGGGAGGGAGGAGGTCCAACTTGCGTTATACTTTGTTACACTAAAAGATGGGGGAGGGGGTGGGTACTAGCAAATGTTACGCATAACGCGAATAAAAGTTTATCTTAAAGGTTTGTTTAATCATTGATTGAGGTAATTGCTAATATGTCTTAACCATGACAATGAATACGTACCAACCTTTCCTCTTCACTACGATACTACGCATAATTGTCCCATGCTAGTCTTTGTTGTTTTTTGCTTTTTATCACTGCAGGCTATTTTGATGATTTTTTGGGAATCCTAAAAGACAGCGAGTTTTTTTCGAATAATTGTTGCTAAATTTTGAGGCATATTCATTCTAAGCAATTGCATTTTAGCTCAACCACTTTAACCACATAAGCAGTCCAATTTAATAATGATTTGTCTATCGTTATCGTTTTAGTCATTACCGAAATCAAGCACATAGCGAGACCGTTACGCGTAAAAGAACAAAGCGAATATTGTATTTCTCGACAGAACAGTCCCGCTAAACTGAAATTTGATTGACCATGGTCGCAAATTCTATTTTAGTTTGTACTAGATGCATTCTTTATATGCTTGGTTTTAATCATGTGCCGTTCCTAATCTAACAGTTTCTAAAAAATACCAAAACCCACATGCTTCAGAGAAAAAAAATGGAATTAAAATTTTCTCAGTTACGCGTTATATGGGGGAGGGAGGGGTGTGAAAAATGTTACTTTTTGTTACGAGGGGGAGGGAGGGGTCAAAAACTCTGATTTTTGCGTTACGTAATTTGTGAACAGACCCTTACTTTTAATCAAATAATTAAATATCAATAACAAAACACAATTTCCCTGTTGACCAACTGGTTTTATCATTTTCTAATTGTTACAAAAACTGCGAATCAAACTGGCAATTTTAGGCAATGTCAGGTACACTGACCCCACATATATGGGTCACTTTGTATCAATAATTAGTCACTCCATTTTGCATGTTGATCAAATGGAATTGAATCATATTAGTGTGTGACCCATGATTGTGGGGTCAGCGTACATACAGCTAGTATTTGTAAGAAAGTGTTGCATCCCAAACCTCGCAATAAAATTAGACTTATTGTGTTTCGTATGCACCTCCATGAGCTTAAATGGAACGAAAAATGTATGAGTTATGAGCAAATTAATTTTCTTATTCCAAGAGGTGAAACCAAAGTTTTGACCGATGTAAGGCATAGACACTTTTTATTATTTCATTGAATAGAAACAAATCAAGATTTGTCATATTTTTTAAGGGATGAACCCAAAACGGGAGAGTATATTTACAGTCGTACAGCTGATCGTCAAATAATATGCAATCAGTTGAAAAAACTTAAAATTTAAAGATTTAAAATTTTGTACAGCTGTCGTACTCTACGTTGAAGATGCAGATCCAACCATGAGAAAACTGTCCAAATGGTCACAAACGTATCCATTCTGCGTGGCTCTAAGCCGGAAGTTCAATGTACTTGATGAATATTTTTCCAGTTTCAATATAAGATGGTAGAAGGACTCCAATAGTTCTCCACAAATATCTTGCCTAAATTTTAATTCATTTTTCCATGACGCAATACTGAAAGCTTACTACAGTCGACTTCGTACATGTCAATGTGCTACATATCGACATCTCTCCATGTCGATGCTTTTCTCAGTCCCTTCAAACTACATATCTACGATTTCTTTTTTTATGTCTCGTTATCCTCTCTATCTATCTATGTATCATTGTACTCTTCAAATACAAAGGATTCTAGACTAAATTATTAGCCAATAACAAGTATATACTTCGAAAACATACAATGATTCAATTTTTGTTATCTTTTTCTGGAAACGAACGTATTCAATCTAGCTCCCATTTCATTCTCTCACTATCGCGTTGGTCCCATCAATATCGAGATATATAAACATCTGTATTCTAATCTCTTTCTATCTGAATGTTTGTACATTACTGCAAACTTGATGTAATGTGTTCACTTCGTTTTGTTTTTGCACCCATCAACACAGATCTCCCCGTCTAACCGATTATTGGAAGTAAAAGGAACAATTAATCAAATTAAGCATAATTAGTAATTGATCCGCAGAAAATGATTCAGCTTAATGACACCACATGTACAACCGCATAGACTTCACCCGCAGAAGAAAACAACTGATGCCTGGCACATTCCGCAAATCATTCCACCGATTATAACACAGAGGAAAACCACGTCGTCTATTCAACTTTGCTTTGTAATAAAACTAACGAAGCCGAAATTAGCCAAAACAACACACGCGGCATTGTGGAAGACAAATAGTACCTATCTGTACTTGTGTACTTGTGCCGTTGCTGCTGTTAGTGTCCGATAGTACGCCATCCCAGCAAGTGCGAAGCCCTCCGGTTCCTATATGCGAACGTCCGACCAACAACCCAAGGCTAAACCGACCGACTAAGGAAATCCCGACCGAATGAATGTTTATGGTCCGTAGAGAAAATTACTGCTGCTGTTGCTGCTGCTGCTCATGGCGGACAAGCATCTTCGTTTCAATTCGCCGCCACTGAAGTGCTGTGATTGTGATTGGTCCCCACCGACCGACGACCACTTGCGACGAATTTCTTGATGCATATTTCTACAAATGAAAGTTGGTACACACAACAGTGTGGTTAAGGCGACGATGACGCGACGGCCTGGCAGGCGTCTGCCAAATTCGCGCTATTCACTGGCGTTGGACGCTGGCCGAAAGTCGGACCATACCTCCCATATATTCGTCAATTTTGAAAGAGTAATTTAGTAACTCGAATTGAGGAAAATCGCTGAAGTATGAAGAAACCTTTATTCAATCAATGAATTTTTCAACAACCAGCTATCAATGAGTGAACCTCTAAAGAGTATACTACGGTACATGAAGAACTCTTTTTTTTAACTCCTTGATTAGTAATGTTAAAAAAATCAATACTCAAGGAACGGGCACATCCCCTACATTGAATATCCTGACTTATTAAAAAAAACATCCACAGTTGGATGGAGGGTGAGCAACTGTGCATCTCGCAGACACACAGCTTGGGAAGTAACAGAAACGGGGCTGCAACAACAGAAGCTTAACCGTCTCGGTGAGTGTTTGGTGAGTGAGCGAGGAAAAACAAACAAGTTGTTTGAAAACAAATGGGCCGTGTTGGAAAAGATAGTCGGGACATGTAAAGAGTGCCAAAAAACGTTTCGTTTGTTGGTAGATACCCACCACGCCACCTCTTGCAGCAGGGATTTTCGTTTAGCGTCACTGAATGGGTTGATTTTAAACGATTTTTCATCCGTTGTCTAGTGGCGAATTCAGTTATGCATCGCCAATCGTAGCAACTCTGTTGTGTACAGAAAATTAACAACGTTATTAGTTGATTTGCAGCAGCCATGGCGAAAACAGTCAAGCAGCAATACTCGATAGTTTGTTCGAGCTGCCAGCTCAATCCCGGAGCTAAAAGTTTGGGCGTCCTAAGACACTTCATGTATGCCAGAGATAGCTGATCTGACATTTGGGAAATCATATCCATTCTGGAGATAACTGAGAGCGTCAAAAGAAAGCATAGTCCTGTGGCCTGGTAGTGCTGAGCGACTGCAAAAAATATAGAAAACTAGCCGAACCTGCCCGATCTCGCTCGTGATTTTTGTTTTATATAACTGTCTTGTGTTTGATGGCAGCGTCGCACTCTAGATTTCAATTCGAGTTGATGACTTTCTTCAGAACTCTACATGATATTATATTTTGACAATAGTGCTGTCCAATGAGAGCTCGATGTAGCTCGAAGTTTCTCCCTGCCCTGCTCATGCCCATTTGTTGACAAAAAAGAACGAGCAGGACGGGAACAACTTCGAGCTGCTCATTGGACAGCACTAATTTTCTTACTGCATCAACTTTTTGCACATATTAACACATCTGATCTCAAGACGAATCGATTAGTGAGAAAATCTCGCAAATCGGTCCAAACGTTCGTGAGTTATACTGCCTCAAAGGAAATGTTAACTCATTTTTATATATCGAGATAGAGATATAAACGATTATTGTTTGAGAAACTATTCCACTTTTGACAAACAGGACCACTTGCAAATTTTTTAGTATTTAAAAAAATAGTGTTTTGTAATTTTTGAAGCAAAATATATTGCATTTATAATTTATTTCTATTTTCTTGAAAATTATATTTATTCAATTCAATCGCAATTAAGCTTAGTGCTTATTGGCGTATTAAGGAATGGCAATGCTTTTCCTACCCGGATTCACAACACAATTTGCTTTTCTGAGACAAAAATTTATGTTGAAGATATTGATGCCAGCAAAGATTTTCCATAGAACGACAGTACGTCTGTTCAACAGCTCTGTACGGATCGTTACTTTCCAAATTGACAACCTCGTCGCTATAAAAACGGATGCCGTTCTTTCGTTCGTGCGTAATACACGTTCCGGCTCTCGTCAACATTATGTAAATATCCAGCATGAATGTTTCTACAAATTCATAACCATTGAGTACACTCATTTTCGTTGTAGCAAAACTAATTCAAATTCATTACGCTTCATCGCCACCCTCGTTTCGCGCGAAGGAAAACAATCATCAGCGCCAAAAAGTCATCGATATGAGCTGAGCACCCATTTAGCAATTGCTCTTTACGGCAAGAGTAGGAAATCTCGCTCGAGTGGAAATCACAGCACCGACAATGCTATGCACAACAGCACATGTACCTATGTATGTCAGCCGCACAGAAAGCCGTACTTACAGTCACCTTACAACTATGGATTATCTGTTTAGTTTGGCGGCGAGGTAATGGCAGACAACGCGCTACAAAACGGTTTTGAGGGATGATGATTACAGTTTGTTTCGAGCAGCTCAGTCAGTGCTAACACAGTCGCAAAACGACATTCGTCACGCAAACCTTTTCCTGCAGCACCGCGCGGACGAGCAGCTGCCGCACTAAGTGCCAGTATAGAGGTGCGATTGCGACGATGTCTATTTAGATAATGCTGCTAGCTCAAGAGTAAGAAAGTAAAAGTATAGAAAAAAACAACAACTATGCGGACGGTGCAATAATCGGTGCAGTGTTCACACTCAGAAACTGTAGGCAACGCGGGTTGCATCTATAGCTTTACTAGCGATATTGCTCTTGTCAAATATCATATATTGGGAACATTCCTGATGGTGAGAAAAGAAATATGGTAACGGATACATTGTAACAAAATGAAATTTGTATTCACAGTGTTCTATCAACGGCGAGCAGCTCCACTAGATACCTATCGCAATCGCAAACGTATTTATTCAGAAAGTTTTCAGATTATCGGAACTGGAAATTAAATCTCTGTTATTTGATCGAAATATCCATCAAACATTATCTATTATTATTATTATTATTATTATAGAGTTTTGGTACTTGCTCAGCAAGCGTGCTGGGAATTTAGGCTTTGTGGATCTCATTCGCCGGTTGATTTAAAATCCTATAATAAACGTTTGCACCGGATGTATTAGTTATGGTGGTTCAGGAATCTTCTTACGATGCTGCAAGTTCCAAGAACCACTGTCTTTTGGATGCTATGGAGGTTATGAGATAGTTCTAGCTCTCCTAAGGATCTCAGAAGAGATTTCGGGACGATTCCGGTTGCTGAGATAACAACCGGAATTATACGCACGTCCTCCAGGTGCCACATCTGCTTCAACTCCTCCGCCTAGTCGTGGTACTTCGTTATCTTGGTGGAGAATGTTGTTTGGACATTATGGTCTAGCGGTACAGCAATGTCGATGAGGGTTACCCGCTTCATCCCTTTGTCGTAGACCACAATGAGGACATCCGTTATGATCTCGCGATCCCAGTACAGCTTCACGAAACTATTTTCCAGAACCGGGACAGGCACATATTTGTAGTAGGCGACAAACTGGTTAACCAAGTTGTGCAAGCAAGCTGTTGGTGCACAATCTTGGCTACTTCGTTATGACGACCGAGATAGGCTGAATCAGCTAAGGCTGAACACCCGGACAAGATATGTTCGATCGTCTCTCCTACTGAATTGCACTTCCTGCAGCGGTCCTCCACGTTTTCGTGCAATATATAGTGCCGATAGTTCTTCGTCGCAATTACTCGGTCCTGGATGGCTACCATGAATCCTTCTGTTTCCCAGAAGAGTTCACCCCGCACCAGCCACGTATTCGACGCCTCTTTGTCGATACATTCCAGCTCCAGTTGATGGGGGTGCGTCCCATGCAACTCCTTCTGCTTCCACGATGCGATCATCTCGTCGACAGATTTGATGTCACAATTCAGCTGATAGTCCTCCTGCGCCAGATGCAGGGCACTGAATCCGTGGTCAGCTTCACATACAGGGCGATAGATTTCGTGGCGGTTCTGGCTTTCCACGAAGTATCTTCGCAACTGCTGGATCTGGGAAACACATAGTGTTTGTATATCGGTGACGCCTCTTCCTCCTACTGTACGTGGCAGGGTGACTCTCTCAATAGACGGTTTTGGATGGCGCATGCGATGCTTAGTGAGCGCCACTCGTACTGCTCGTTCTAAACCCTAGTAACATTTTGGTTTTATAATGGTTTTATAAAACTCTTGTAGAGTAAATTATGGTCTTCAAGAGCGTTATAAAACTTAAAATGTTACTTGGGAAGCCTCCAAGTCAGTCTTGGTCCACTCCACCACCCCGAAACTGTATGTCAACAAGGGCACAGCAAACGTGTTTATCGCCTCCACCTTGTTGCCGGCCGACAAGAGGCTCTTCAAAATACCGTTGACACGATGCAAGAACTTTTCCTGCAGCCCTTTTTGATCGTTGTATGGCGAATTCCTTTCAGTTGCAGGAAACCAAGGAACTTGTACGTTTCGCCTTCAACCATGTTTCGAATCTCCTCCTGTTCGTTGACGCGGAAACTGTCGGCATCCACCAGGTGACCCCGGTGTAGATGTATGGATCGACATTTATCGATACCAAACTCCATCCGGATGTCGTTGCTGAATACCGCTACAAGCCGCAGAAATTGGTGCAGCTTCTCCACAGATTCCGCAAACAGCTTCAAGTCGTCCATAAAAAAGGTGTGGGTAATGTTTGTACTCCTTTCCCCACTCTTCAAATGATAGCCATAGTTGTGTTGGTTGAGTGCTCTGCTAAGAGGGTTCATGGCAAGGCAAAACCATAGAGGACTAAAGGTATCGCCTTGGAATATGCCCCTCTTGATGATGAGAGTCCTGGACCGTAACACCTTTTCTCCATCGATAATGTGTAGGGATGTGCTCCACATCCCCATAGCGTGCTGCATTACCCTGATGACGTTACCGTCTATCTTATACAACTGCAGTACCTTAAGAAGGTACGAGTGAGGTACTGAGTCGTATGCCTTTTTATAGTCGATATACGCCATGCTCAGGTTTCTTTGCTTGTGGGTGGCCTGCCCAACAACGACTGCATCAGTGATGACCTGATCCTTGCAGCCTCGTGTATTACGTCGACAACCTTTTTGTTCCTCGGTCATCAGGTTGTTGACGTCGCAATGGTTCTGCACCCCCCTCGCTATTATCGATGACAGCACTTTGTACAGACTCGAAAGGCACGTTATTGGTCTGTACTTGGCTGGGTTCAAAGTGTTCCGATCCTTCGGCAGAAGATAAGTGACACCCCTAGTGATGAATTCCGGTAGCTGCCCGGCCCTAGTAGCACACATGTCCCACATGGGTTACTGCAACTCTTATGTGACCGGATTCAGTCACAATAAAGTTGCTGCAACCATTTCTGTCCGATTCGTGCTGCTCGGGGGGGTTATTTAGTACCGTGTTGAAGCATTCCGCCATCCGCCCGTGGATCGTTGTGAGTTTTTTATACCAGAAATTATGCACAAAATCGGGTCCTGGTACAGCCCAATTCCTGGTATACCGAGTAGCCTCACGTATGTCTTGGGCGGTCACGTTGATAGCGGTCATGTCTCCAATTCCACCACAATATTGCTCTTCTTCTGCCATCCACACCCCATCACCATTGTGTATGATGGGGTTCTCCCATAGATTGGACCAAAACTGCGTGACTTCTCCAATCTCCGGAAGGCCCTTGCCAAAGTCGGCTTTGTCGTTTCGGATGTGGTTGTAGAACTCCCTTTCGTTGATGTTGAACATTCGATTTTGCTCCTTCCTCTTCGAACATTCTCCATAACGTCGCAGTCGTTTATCAAGAGCACTCAACCGCTGTACATGGGTGTCGAGGATCTCAGCTATGTTTGCCTCGGTGAGATCACGGAGTTCTGTGGGTCTCACAATTTCAGCAACATTCCGAACTAGCCTGATTGATCGATTCCCCTGCTTGTACTGTGTTAATCGACGAACCTTTGACCGCAGTGTGGCGAGGCGGGTCTCCAGACGTCGCATCCACGCGGGTTTTCGTGCTTTGGGGCGTGCGCGTCCATCACTCTAACCTTGTGGGCGCGTTCGCAAATCCAACGTTCTTACAACAGCCACTGCAGCCGAATACACGATAAATTGCAGCTCCTCAAGGTTCTCCACGGTTTCCAAGTACTGTGGCAAAATATCCTGGTTAAGGATGCTTACTGTACTCGTCAACCGATAGGAGTACTGCAACTTGGGTATCCGGTGTCGGGACATGGGGTCTGCCCGACGGAATTGTGTAACTGCTGTGCCCATATGATTAGCTAGTTCGTCCTTCAATTGCTGTCGTTGCAATTCCACTGTTGGTCCTGGAGCGGCGGGTGCAATCGAATCGCGACGGTTACTTGCGATTGATGCATCCAACCCAACAGAACTCCTTCTCGACGTATCGCTCGATCTTGCCTCCTCCTCCTCTCCTAATTCCCTCTGCACTTCCCGCTTGATGTACTCTACGTCTTCTGGAGGCAGCATATTATGTGACCTAATAGCTCTCTGGCGTGTGTACAACTTGTTCTGGTCAAGCTGGGGTGCAAACCGAGGAAACCTCTCATTGAACATCTCCAGCATCGCTGGTCTGCCGGACATATCCGTCTCCATCCTGGTGCAAACGTAGTAGCAACGGATCACGTACTGATTCATCTCCCTTGTCCACATGATCCGTTGCCGTCGGCGGCCCTCTAACGTGAGTGATTGGCGTCGATCAACCACAGCAACATCAGCAGGTGCAGCATTGCCTTGGTGATTTCTTCTGCTGCCGTTTCTGTTTTGCCTTGTCAGCACGGGCTGAGCCCGATGACTAGAGGGTCGCTGTTGCACCTCTCCTTCCTCTAGCCGCTGGCCGCTCGCTCTGTCCCCCGTTCCAGGACCAGCTCCAGTAGGGGCTCCCTCCTCGGGCAATCGCATGGGTGGTATTCTTCTTGAGCGTAACTCCATTATTATTATTATTAGAGGTGTCATTACCTTTATTCCCTGGTGGGGGATTCAATTAATCTGGAGTACAGTGTTCAACTTTTTACACATAGTCAAATTAAATTTCTTGAAAACCGTTTTTCCCAATTAGTCGAATTTCGCCTTTTTGCCTTTCTCGTATACTAAGTATACGTAAAGGCTATAATTTCACTCCAAAACCAAACTTTTGATAGAAGGCTCGGAGACCCATAGTGTTATATACCAATCGACTCAGCTCGACGAATTGAGGTGATGTCTGTATGTGTATATGTATGTATGTGTGTGTGTGTGTATGTGTGTATGTGTACAAATTTTGTAGACACACTTTTTGGAACTTAGCATTACCCGATTTACTCGCAACAAGTTGCATTCGACGGGGAATGCGGTCCCATTGTTTGCTATTGAAAATTGGCCTGATCGGACATTGCATTTCGGAATTATTGAAAAATCATTGTTTTTTCCCAAGGGTCCCCCCTTGGAAAAAAAATTTTAAAACCGAAAAAAAATTTTTTTTTCTAGAATGGTGGGAATGCATAGTAATTAATGCAAAAGTATGCAAAATGATAGAAAAAATGCAATCTATCCCCCTAAAGTGCTTTTTTGACCTTTCCTATGTGATTTTTTCAGAACATTTTACGATGCACGAGAAAGGCATCATCGCCGCTAGGTGGATTAATCTGGGTTTTTTTTACTTAAATTCCTTTGCTGCCTATTGCACTGAAAAGGCAAGAAGGCAGCAATAGTAAAAAAAAAATGTCCAAAAATTTGTTTCAACAGAAACTCCCAAAGTTTCGAAAACATTGGTTTCAAACGAAGAATATAATTTATGTTTGATACGTCTATTAATGACAATGGCGACCCCACCACACCATCATTTCGGTTAATAAAACAATTTGGATCTCTTTTGATGAAAAGCCCAGGTTTTAAATATGTTTCAGTTATAATGGCAATGTGCACATTATGAACTGATAGGAAGTTGAATAATTCATCTTCCTTACCCTTCAAAGAGCGAGCATTCCAATTTAAAACTTTCAAAGAATTATTTGGATCCATTAAAACGAAGTCCAATAACAATTCTTTGAGTAAATTTGATACCAACCTGAAGCGGAAGCAGACATGCTACCTGAATCGGCAACATGACCGTTATTTTCCGTTGAAGAATGGAACATCATCTATCGTCGATAAATTTTCAGAAATGAATTTTGCCTGCCTGCAGCAAAAATGGTGTGGTGGCGTGTTTGAAAAATTAGAATTCGACGAACTGCTGTGGTGGGTATAAATTGATCGACCGGCAAACTTATTTGCGTGAAGGGCATTCCCAGATGTTGGATTTATGATTGCCCCCACAATCGGCACATTTAAATTTATCGGAATCTTCTCTTACAGGACAGGCGTCCTTGGCGTGAGAGGCTCCACCACAAATCATGCATTTAGCATCCATGTGACAATGTTAAGTTCCGTGACCCCACTTTTGACACTTACGGCACTGAGTGAGGTTTTGGAAATTTCTCCCAGGGCTGCGGAAATGTTCCCATGTAACACGGACATGGGACATAATACAAGCCTTTTCCAAACTTTTCATATCATTTAGTTCACTTTTGTTAAAGTGAACTAAATCACATTCTTTAATAGGCTCTCGACTGTTTGAATATTACTTATACATTTTTTTTGGCTTTCAGTCTTCACTGGCTATAGAAGAAATATGTCGTTTTAATAGCCAGTGAAGACTGAAAGCCAAAAAAATGTATTAGTAAATCAAATTCTTGAGAAATACCCCTCTGGAAAGTACCAGAGCGAGATTTATTTTTCATCTTAATTACTTGTACTGGTGAAAATCCAATTAATTCAGAAATTTCAATTTCAGTCTCATCCAGTGATTTGTCATCACTTGGGGAGACCTTTCAGACGGCTTTGAACAATCGCTCATTTTTGTCGTCGTATGTGAAGAATTTATGCTGCTTCTTAGTTAAATACTGAAGAAGACGTTTGCGATCGTCAAAGGATCCCGGCAAAACGCGACAGTCACCCTTCTTCACAATCTGAAATGAAACCTTGATCCCTTGAAGGTTACTCAAAATCTCATTCCTAAAGCCAGAAAACTCGGCAACAGATACCACAATTGGCGGAATCCTTTGCTTTTTCGCATGGATCGAATCACCTAGGCTAGAGGTAGATTCGATTTGCTCAATTTCGTCATGAATCAAATCGAACTGATTGCTCAGTTCGATAGGAGAAGAATTATTTTTAATGTTGGAGTTAGAAGGAACATCTGAAGTATCCAGCTTCCTTCTATTTTTTCCGCGCTTTGGCAGGACGGTCTTGAAACTAGCTTCGGGTAGTATTAAAAATTCCTTCAGCAAAGAGAGAAAAGAACCGCACAGCACGAAAGGTACGATGCGGTCATTTCATGAAACTTTTGTGCTTCCTTGCAAGGGCATTCACGCCTGCGACGGTGGCTTTTTTCCTACTCGCTACTGAATTTGCCTTGGGGATGCCTATGCTTCGGTTATTGACGGGGTTTTCAACCAAAAAACGGTCAGACAGATGAGAAAAAGAAAATACTGGAATCAGCTTCTGTCTTTGGAAGCAGCCACTTCAAGTTACCTGACGTTTTGTACGCCTGGTCTGCTTCCAAAAACTCTCTTCGCTTAAACTTGGTATAAATCGGTAACTTTACATCTGGAAACTTAACATCCGTTCACTTCATAATGCTTTGGGATAGTGAACGATTTTAGATGTATCCCCCGCTTCCAAGGGTAATGACCTCCTTTTTCAGGTCAGCCATCTCGTATCATGGTGGCGACCTAATTACGCCATCCCTTAAGGTCTGAGGGAAGGGTTTTCCGTTAAAAAAGCACGTGGTAGCACTCTCTGAGAGAGAAAATTGCCGAATTCAGCGCGCCAGAATGACGCTGTCAGTGTCGCCAAAATTATTTCATCATTATGCAGTTTACAATTGCTTGAGAATTTGCCGTAAACGGAGAACAAAGGAATTGGCAACAATGGGGAAGAAATTTATCACTCATGCAGTGGTTAGGCGAGAGAACAGCAGCAGCGCCGACCAATCACGCAATGAGAAAATCAAAATAAACAAACTCCAGCTGGTTTTGGAAAATGAAAACATGAGCTGTTTCTAGAACAACATTAGAAAATATCGTGAGAGGATTTCTGTACAAGGTTTCCACACAAGCTTTAGAAAGGATTTGGGTGATAACAGTGGTGCTGGTGTAAGTAAGACAAATAAGACAAATAAGACAAATAAGACAAATAAGACAAATAAGACAAATAAGACAAATAAGACAAATAAGACAAATAAGACAAATAAGACAAATAAGACAAATAAGACAAATAAGACAAATAAGACAAATAAGACAAATAAGACAACAAGACAAACAAGACAAAAAAGACACAAGACAAAAAAGACAAATAAGACAAAGAAGACAAATAAGACAAATAAGACAAATAAGACAAATAAGACAAATAAGACAAATAAGACAAATAAGACAAATAAGACAAATAAGACAAATAAGACAAATAAGACAACTAAGACAATTAAGACAAATAAGACAAATAAGACAAATAAGACAAATAAGACTAATAAGACAAATAAGACAAATAAGACAAATAAGACAAATAAGACAAATAAGACAAATAAGACAAATAAGACAAATAAGACAAATAAGACAAATAAGACAAATAAGACAAATAAGACAAATAAGACAAAAATACAAATAAGACAAATAAGACAAATAAGACAAATAAGACAAGACAATTAAGATAAATAATACAAATAAGATAAATAAGAAAAAACAAATAAGACAAATAAGACAAATAAAACAAGACAAATAAGACAAATAAGACAAATAAGACAAATAAGACAAATAAGACAAATAAGACAAATAAGACAAATAAGACAAATAAGACAAATAAGACAAATAAGACAAATAAGACAAATAAGACAAATAAGACAAATAAGACAAATAAGACAAATAAAACAAATAAGACAAATAAGACAAAAAAGATAGATAAGACTAAGAAGAAAAATAAAGTAAGTTCCTCCGGGAATTCCTTCGGAAGTTCCTCCAGGAGTTCGTTCAGAAGTTCCTCCAGCAATTCCTTCGGAAGTTCCTCCAGGAATTGTCTTCGGAAGTTTCTCCAGGAATTGTCTTCGGAAGTTTCTCCAGGAATTGTTTTCGGAAGTTCCTCCTGGAACTGTCTTCGGAGTTCCTCCAGGAATTCCTTCAGAAGTTCCTCCAGAAATTCCTCCGTAAGTTCCTCCAGGAATTCCTTCGGATGTTCCTCCAGGAATTCCTTCGGAAGTTCCTCCAGGAATTCCTTCGAAAGTTCCTCCAGGAATTCCTTCGGAAGTTCCTCCAGGAATTCCTTCGGAAGTTCCTTCAGGAATTCCTTCGGAAGTTCCTCCAGGAAATCCTTTGGAAGTTTCTCCAGGAATTCCTTCGGAAGTTCCTCCAGGAATTCCTTCGGAAGTTCCTCCAGGAATTCCTCCGGAAGTTCCTCCCGGAATTCCTCCGGAAGTTCCTCCGGGAATTCCTCCGGAAGTTCCTCCGGGAATTCCTCCGGAAGTTCCTCCGGGAATTCCTCCGGAAGTTCCTCCGGGAATTCCTCCGGAAGTTCCTCCGGGAATTCCTCCGGAAGTTCTTCCGGGAATTCCTCCGGAAGTTCTTCCGGGAATTCCTCCGGAAGTTCCTCCGGGAATTCCTCCGGAAGTTCCTCCGGGAATTCCTCCGGAAGTTCCTCCGGGAATTCCTCCGGAAGTTCCTCCGGGAATTCCTCCGGAAGTTCCTCCGGGAATTCCTCCGGGAATTCCTCCGGAAGTTCCTCCGGGAATTCCTCCGGAAGTTCCTCCGGGAATTCCTCCGGAAGTTCCTCCGAGAATTCCTCCGGAAGTTCCTCCGAATTCCTCCGGAAGTTCCTCCGAAGTTCCTCCGAATTCCTCCGAAGTTCCTCCGGAATTCCTCCGGAAGTTCCTCCGGGAATTCCTCCGAAGTTCCTCCGGGAATTCCTCCGGAAGTTCCTCCGAATTCCTCCGAAGTTCCTCCGGGAATTCCTCCGGAAGTTCCTCCGGGAATTCCTCCGGAAGTTCCTCCGGGAATTACTCCGGATGTTCCTCCGGGAATTCCTCCGAAAGTTCCTCCGGAAGTTCCTCCGGGAATTCCTCCGAAAGTTCCTCCGGAAGTTCCTCCGGGTTTTCCTCTGGAAGTTCCTCCGGGAATTCCTCCGGGAATTCCTCCGAAAGTTCCTCCGGAAGTTCCTCCGGGAATTCCTCCGAAAGTTCCTCCGGAAGTTCCTCCGGAAGTTCCTCCGGGAATTCCTCCGGAAGTTCCTCCGGGAATTCCTCCGGAAGTTCCTCCGGGAATTCCTCCGGAAGTTCCTCCGGGAATTCCTCCGGAAGTTCCTCCGGGAATTCCTCCGGAAGTTCCTCCGGGAATTCCTCCGGAAGTTCCTCCGGGAATTCCTCCGGAAGTTCATCTGGGAATTCCTCCGTAAGTTCATCACTTCCGGAGGAATTCCCGAAGGAACTTCCGGAGGAATTCCCGAAGAAACTTCCGGAGGAACTTCAGGAGGAATTCCCGGAGGAACTTCTGGAGGAATACCTTGCCGGACTTCCGTAGGAATTTGTCTTATTTGTCTTATTTGTCCTATGTGTCTTATTTGCTTTATTTGTCTTATTTGTTTTATTTGTTTTGTTTGGCTTATTTGTTTTATCTTTTTTGTCTTATTTATTTTCAATTGTTTATCTCATCTCATTCCTATATTTGATTTCATATCTTCGTGTTCACAAATAGGAATACGCTTTTTTCTAGTGTCACGCTAGATACAAAGTTGACGGACTTTCTACCGCTCTCATCGCTCCTTTCCTTTCGTGCGCCACAAGAAAATATGCTGTTGGCTGGTAACTTTTGTATGGAATTTAAAAAACTTGGTTGATGTAAAAAGAGCTTCCTGCAAAATTTATTGCGGTGACATATACTTTTTATTACATCAAAATGATCGTTGGAAAAATTCAAAACTTTTGTCAGTTGGGTTTTGCGAAATTCGGTTCCTTTGTGCCTCAAATTATCGGAGAGAGGTACTGAGAAGCGAAAATTTTAGTTGTACAATAGTTCAGTATTTAGAGCTTAATTCAAATTTGGAAAATAGTAGGTCCATGAAATTTTGTAGGAACATTCCTTGATAAATTTCAAAGAGATTGTCAGTTGGGATAAGCGAAATTCGTTCCCAATTCCGACTTATAGACATTTTAGTACGAAAATAGCGCTCTACCGCGAGAGAGCTTCCCTCAGACCTTAATGGCTACTTAACGATGGTGCTTGAGGCTTGAGTTTTTGTAGAGAGATTGAGGCTCATTCCGTCCTGCTCTACTGCAGACGCCAAAGTACTGGGGAAATTTATCAAAGACGAGGTTTACCTGCCATTCACAAATATTTCACGCTCTACACTACATTTATACGAAATTCTCGGTAACACTCAATATATAACATGACCAACTCTGGGGTGGTTAGGTCAGTGTTTTGAAAGAACTACTGGACTTTAAAAAAATCTACTTTGAAGTAAATTGGTGGAAGGTAGGAATACCGATTAGCCCGAGTCGTATCAAGCAAAACCAAATCCGTAGTCCGGACTAATTCGGATCAATCATATATAAATTTCAGGAATGGGACGGTCGGTAGTTTGGTTGCACCGGTTGATTTGGTTAGACCAATAAATTTCAACTTTGAAGTGGGTCAGTTGTCATAATTACTGAAATCCCACGAAGCAGATTTTTGTATTCAGCAAGCCGTGGGATGAGTGTCGTCATTTCAAATACATCATCTTCACAAATTTCATGGCAATTCTGTAGCTCCCTCATTAGCAACCTATTATTAAGATATTGCCGCCTTGCAACTTAGTGTTTATTCATTTCTACAATGACAATTATCTAAACCTTACCGGGAATCGAACTAAGCTTCAGTTAGACTTACTTTGCCGTCGTACGTATTATCGCTCCGCTAAGATATGCTTCTAATAAACCATGATTACGTACAAATGATGAAATAAATCTTTGAACTTGTTGTTTGGTTATAGTCGTTTGAATCAATGTTAGCGTCATATTATGTTCTGAGAACAATATTATGTCAAAGATGTGCTGTCCATTGAAATATATTGAAAGCTCTATGAATAATTATAGGGAGTCCTTTTTTCAAATCTTCTCAATCTCAGGAATCCTTTTTTTAAATCTTCAAAATCATATCCCAATTTCTGCGTTTTAAAATATAATTTATTCTATCTTTTACACTTCATCTTAATTAATTGACTTTTTATCTTTTCAGGTATATATCGATCCAACTATACTTTCATGTTCCTCGAATCATACACAATGGCCAGGTTAGATACAAAATATATTTAAAATTATAAATATTACATCTCAACCGGAAATACATTGGATAAAACATTCTTCTTTAAGTAAGAAGCTACCTCAATAAAGAATGAAACTGAGAAAGTTGCTTACAATCACTCCCTAAAATCCACTGATAAGCCTGCCACTAAATTTTTATCCGACACGCACTCCAGAGAGCCGGCAGTGCTTTCCAGCAGAATTTGTCAAACAAAAATTCATGTCAAAAATCCGTAACACCAACGAGTGGCAAAAGAATGTTTCAGCGGGTGCAGCTTACAAAAACCTTCCGGCCCAAGAAGCAGCTTCTCAAGCTTCCCCCGCCGGCTGTCTTCCGCTCATTCTTCCTCGTCACGGCGACGTGCGACGATGATTGTTTTGGATTTTAATGTGTCATTTTATCGCCATCCCTGGCTGCCTTGCGCCGACCGACCCGACCCACAAAACACACTCCCATCACAATGGACGACTGAGCTGTGACGAAGATGAATGACGACATGGTGGGTGGTGATGTTGATGATGATGATGATGAAAGGTGGTTAGGATTTCCCAGGAGTAAGCAGGCGCACGGGAAAAGCCTCCTCGGCCTGGAATCGAGGCAGCCAAACAGGCATCCAACACCCGGGCTTGCGTATGAAAAACACTAGAACCCTTTTACAGTCGGCGATGATGTATTGTTATCTTGCCAAAGGCGCAGTAACAAAAGTATCTTCTCGCGAGACTGCCTTCAGAAAGCGACGAGGGAGGTTTCTTGGGACCTTTCTTTGCGTGCGAAAATGGGGTGCGAGGAGATGACAGCCGTTCTTCGTTACCGGATGGGATAATATTTTTTGATGTACTTATCGCGAGAAATGAAAAGATGCTTTAACGCTGGTGTGGAAGATTATGATGCTCGTTTGATGGGTGCCATTTAAATTTGATTGTAAATTGTGTTTGTTAAACTTCCAATATAATAATAATGGGGGAGTAAAAAATATTGTGAATAATTTTGAGAACACTACTGACCTTTTAAAAAATATTTCCTTCAAACGAGATTTTTTGCATATTGATCCAATCAGACACCAACTGGTCTACCATCCCAACGCAAGCTCAACCCAAAACTCGTCAATGTTTAATTTGTTTGAATGCAATTTCAATAAACCGATCCCCGATGCGTACCACTGCGACTCTGTTCGATTATTTATTCATTGCAGTGTGAATCATATGTGACCTTCTCGTGACTCTGGATGCGTTGCGTTGTGGATGGGACGGGACGCATCATCCCAGCAGCTTTTATTCATCAACCTGCATGAAAAATAATTATAATTTGAACTATAGCACCGACAATTCAAGCCATACATTATTCATTACCAAATGATTGGAAACGTTGTATACTTGAGGATAGCTGTGCAGGTTACATAAATGCGGTCGGGCGAGGAAGAGAAAATTCTCATTTTAAAGCACAATGATTCGCAAAACGAAAATTTAATCACCACTCAAGGCCACGGGCGTCCAATTGGTTTCCTATCGTTCGTTTCCTTGTGGATAACCAAAAGACTTCGGAACGGCTCGCTACCAGGCTCGTCTGCTATGAATTTTGTATGAATATCGACTAATGAGTCCCAGGTCCTGTTCCGAATACAAACTACATCGGATGTGCCGCAATGACCGAAATTGCAGACTCGGCAATAATGGAAAATAATCAAACCCGAAAGCGATCGAAACTCATAATTCAATAATAAAATATCCCGAGTCCTTATCACATTTGTGCCCCCTCCCTTGTGCGACATGGACTGCACTTAAGCGAGCAACCAACGACTGTTGGTAGGTGTTTGTAGCCTTGGGACCCGACCATTATCCCCGTCGCATACGACTGCCGCAAACGTATAAATAGCACTCTTAACAATGATGTGATCAACATAACAATTGGAAAATTGGGGGAAATCTGGTCGGTGAGCATTTGAGCAAACGCGCGAACGAGATGACCGCCCGACAATGTTGCCACTACACATACATATTTATATGCAATGGAATTGGATCCGGATACAGCATGTCCCACATTTGCTACACGGAGTGCACGTTTCCGGTTTGTCATTTTGGGAACCGTAAAAAAGCTACACGTTTCAAGCTTTTGGGAAGTGAATTAGAACAACGGGTCCTCCAGTCAGTATCGGAAGCCGGAAACGTATGGTGGGTGGAATGTTCTGTTGCACGTGTTTGCTTTAATGACCTAAACTTTGTTGGCCAATCCAACCGCCCTTTCTGCACGGAGTGAATCCATTGATAGTGGAACAGCTACGTGATGCCCCGGTAGCATACGGTGGTGATCTACGAAAGAAAGCAAAACTGTGCAAGGGTAAAACAAGGAATATGTGAATATCGGTGCTCTGTGGATTGTTGAAGAGTACTTATCTTGGCATCCGTACGGGTGCCCAGTAGAGTGATTCAAATTTTGACTTTTCGCTCCCCTATGCTCAAAATATTGTATTTGCTATTGTAATGTCTGTGCACGCATCATTTAAAATTTGTATGAAAATTACTACATACGGTCGGGGTTCTGCCAAATCTCATCAAGTGCCAACAAAAAAATACCTATTTTTTGCCTATGATTTCGTTTAGTGGAGTTAATTGATCGCAAATCATATCCCAATCCCATAAATGAGGATATCATACATCAAATATACGTATGAATTGATATGAAATGATTCCCGTTTTCCTTGTGCGAACAAAATATTACAAGGCAGTCAAATAGCCGCTTGGTGCGGTTTGGCTGAACCCCGACCATATGTAGATAACAACTTATATATAAAGACTTATGATAAAGACTGTTTCGTGAAGTAGCACATAAACTTTTTGAATATAATCAACGCGTCGACATCAAAAAACAGATTTGATGGATGTTTGTCAAAACAAGTTAAGATTACATCTGGAGTACCACAATGATCCCACCTTAATCCATTGTTATTCATCTTATTCATCAACGATGTGAATCATGTTTTGAATTACCTGAATGTTTCAATTTACGCAGATGACATGAAACTCTTTTTAGAAATACATAAGCAATCTGATCTACTAGTGTTTCAAAATGAAATCAACGATTTTTATAAATGGTGTAAGAAAAATCTGTTACAACTGAATATAAAAAAGTGCCATTCAACCTCGTTTACAAGAAAGATCAATACGGCACAAGAACAAATATACATAGGTCAGAAAAAAGTTGAAAGATGCAAACTAATTAGAGATTTAGGTATCATTCTGGACTCCAAATTATCGTTTATAGATCACTATAATAATATTATCTATAAAGCAAGCAACATGCTTAGTTTTATCAAAAGATTCAGTTATAATTTCAATGATCCTTACACAATCAAAACTTTGTACGTTGCACATGTTAGGCCTCATTTAGAATACTGCAGTGTAGTTTGGGCTCCGTATCATGAAACACATGTAAACCGCATAGAATCAGTTCAGAAACAATTTTTACTTTTTGCGCTCCGAAAACTAGGGTGGACGTCTCTACCATTGCCTCCTTATGAATCACGGTGTTTATTAATTAACCTAGAAGAACTCAAAAAACGCAGGGAATTCTCAATGATAGCTTTCATGAACGATATTATCGCACAAAGAGTGGATAGTAGTGAAATTTTGGAAAATATTAATTTTTAAGCCCCTATCCGTCCACTTAGAAATAGAAGTCTATTTTATATCAATAATCAAAGAACAAACTATGGCAGAAATGGCCCAATAAATAGAATGATGACATGTTATAATGCACATTGTGAAACAATTGATGTAACGATGAGTAAAACTAATCTAAAAAACCCAGATTAATCCACCTAGCGGTGATGGTGCCTTTCTCGTTCGTTCAAAAGGTTTGGAAAAATCTCAAATAACACCAATATGTGGATTGGTCTTATTTTTCATATTTGTTTATATGCATAAAAAAATTCTCGCCAAACGCAATTTGTTGCAAACAAATCGGATGAGCATAAAAGCAAAAAATGGCATTTTTGCATTTAGTAGTTTTAAAATTAGTATTTTCGCCATAACTTTTGACCCAATTGTACGATCCGGCCATGTTTCTATAGGAAACAATGGGACCAGATTCTGCGTCGAATGCAATCTGTTGCGAGCGACCTGAGAAGCACACATATCACAATCACAGTAACTTATATATGACCGGATTCAGTCACAATATGGTTACTGCAACCAGATTTGTTGAAATTGTGTTGCTTGGGGAATAGATGAAGTATAAGTGCTAAGAAAGTGAGCTAGACTTTTTTGAACTCTTTTTCACAATAAATAGTAATTTGACCATAACATCTAAGCCCATAGTCCGATCTGGCTAATTTTCAATAAGAAAATATGAGACATTCTGCGTCGAATGCAAATGCGAGCAAATCGGTTGAGGAAAAGTGCCTGAAAATGAGTGACATTTTTTACGCGATTTGTTCGTATGAATTTGTATTTTGGCCATAACTTTCGATCCCATAGTTCGATCTGGCCAATTTCAAATAGAAAACAATGGGACAGGATTCTGCGTCGAATGCAACTTGTTGCGAACAAATCAGTTGAGGATAAGTGCCCGAAAAATGAGTGACATTTTTTACGCGATTTTTTCGTATGAATTTGTATTTTGGCCATAACTTCTGATCCCATAGTTAGATCTGGCCAATTTCAAATAGAAAACAATGGGACAGGATTCTGCGTCGAATGCAACTTGTTGCGAACAAATCAGTTGAGGATAAGTGCCCGAAAAATGAGTGACATTTTTCACGCGATTTTTTCGTATGAATTTGTATTTTGGCCATAACTTTCGATCCCATAGTTAGATCTGGCCAATTTCAAATAGGAAACAATGGGACAGGATTCTGCGTCGAATGCAACTTGTTGCGAACAAATCTGTTGAAGATAAGTGCCAGAAAAATGAGTGACATTTTTTACGCGATTTTTTCGTATGAATTTGTATTTTGGCCATAACTTCTGATCCCATAGTTAGATCTGGCCAATTTCAAATAGAAAACAATAAGACAGGATTTTTCATCGAAGGCAACTTGTTGCGAGCAAATTGGTTGAGAATAATTTCCTGAAAAATTAGTGACATTTTTTACGCGATTTTTTCGTATGAATTTGTATTTTGGCCATAACTTCTGATCCCATAGTCCGATCTGGCCAATTTCAAATAGGAAACAATGGGACAGGATTCTGCATCGAATGCAACTTGTTGCGAGCAAATCGGTTGAGAATAAGTTCTCGAAAAATGAGTGATATTTTTTACGCGATTTTTTCGAATGAATTTGTATTTTGGCCATAACTTCTGATCCCATAGTCCGATCTGACCAATTTCAAATAGGAAACAATGGGACAGGACTTTGCGTCGAATGCAATTTGATGCGAGCAAATCGGTTGAGGATAAGTGCCCGAAAAATGAGTGATATTTTTTACGCGATTTTTTCGTATGAATTTGTATTTTGGCCATAACTTCTGATCCCATAGTCTGATCTGACCAATTTCAAATAGGAAACAATGGGACAGGATTTTGCGTCGAATGCAATTTGATGCGAGCAAATCGGTTGAGGATAAGTGCCCGAAAAATGAGTGATATTTTTTACGCGATTTTTTCGTATGAATTTGTATTTTGGCCATAACTTCTGATCCAATAGTCCGATCTAACCAATTTCAAATAGGAAACAATGGGACAGGATTTTGCGTCGAATGCAATTTGATGCGAGAAAATCGGTTGAGGATAAGTGCCCGAAAAATGAGTGACATTTTTTACGCGATTTTTTCGTATGAATTTGCTCAGTTGCTCAGTTCGCGCCTTAACGTATGACTGTGAGTGGCCCATTTAAACGCGTGGTGATTTTTTTCAATTTGCTGTGTGAATGTGTATATTTCGCTGTGGTAAATTTCATCTTCGCGGCGCCGTGGGTGATGTGAGTTCTGTTGTTTACTTTTTTGCCTCTCCCGGAATGTGAGGTTGATTTCAAAGCAGGAAGAAAATAAAAAACCCAGATTAATCCACCTAGCGGTGATGGTGCCTTTCTCGACCTTCGTAAAATGTGTGTGCTTGAAAAAAGATGAGCTAATGGCTAGGAGTAAAAAAGACAAATTTCATTGTCCGTTCTATGAAAATCAGATTATTTATGGCAAAGATATTGTAGATCCAGTTGAAAACCGAAAATCATATTTTGTCCCATTTCCGGATGTCGCAACTGCATCGCGAGTGGTGCCCGACTATGGCACAGTTGCGCACTACTCGCGATGCAGTTGCAACATCCGGAAATGCGAGAAAATGCGATTTCGCGGGACCTCGGTTCGGTTTTCAGCTTGATCTACAATATGCTAATAGGAATTTCGACATTTTTGTTTCCTTTTCCAATCTTTTTGACGTACATAACCCTGTTTCATTTCACCCAGTCATATATTTTAAGGATATCACTTTTGGATGTTAGTTGAACTGAAGCTCCGACTACACAAAAAGAAAACGAAAATGTCATTCCCATCACGCGAGCGGAGGGCAATATTTGTTATGATATAAATCTCATGACCGTTTTTCTGCCAAACTCCCATATGAAGTGGGAGAGACAGAGACATCATCTCAGTTCGTCGAGCTGAATCGATTGGTATATAACACTATGGGTCTCCAGGCCTTCTGTAAAAGTTTGGCTTTTGGAGCGAACATACAGCCTTTTCGTATAAAAAGGCTAAAATGGTGTTTCGGCCATAACTTCCGATCCTATAGTCCGATCTAGCCAATTTTCAATAGGAAACAATGGGACCGGATTCTGCGTCGAATGCAACTTGTTGCGTGTGGATCGATTAAGGTTAGGTGTCCGAAAAATAGGTGACATTTTTTGTGATTTTTATGAAAAAAGGTATTTTGGTCATAACCTGTCCAATTTTCAATAGGAAACAATAGGAAAGGATTTTGCGTCGAATGCAATTTGTTGCGAGCAAATCGGTTGAGAATAAGTGCTTGAAAAATGAGTGACATTTCTTACGCAATATTTTCGTATGAATTTGTATTTTGGTCATAACTCTCGATCCCATAGTCCGATCTGGCCAATTTCAAATAGGAAACAATGGGACAGGAATCTGCGTCGAATGCAACTTGTTGCGAGCAAATCGGTTGGGGATAAGTGCCCGAAAAATGAGTGACATTTTTTACACGATTTTTTCGTATGATTTTGTGTTTTGGCCATAACTTTTGATCCCATAGTCCGATCTGGCCAATTTCAAATAGGAAACAATGGGACAGGATTCTGCGTCGAATGCAACTTGTTGCGAGCAAATCGGTTGAAGATAAATGCCCGAAAAATGAGTGACATTTTTGACGCGATTTTTTCGTAGGATTTTGTATTTTGGCTATAACTTTCGACCCCATTGTCCGATCTGGACAATTTCAAATAGGAAACAATGGGATAGGATTCTGCGTCGAATGCAACTTGTTGCGAGCAAATCGGTTGAAGATAAGTGCCCAAAAAATGAGTGACATTTTTGACGCGATTTTTTCGTAGGATTTTGTATTTTGACCTTAACTTTCGATCCCATAGTCCGATCTGGCCAATTTCAAATATAAAACAATGGGACAGGATTCTGCGTCGAATGCAACTTGTTGCGAGCAAATCGGTTGAAGATAAATGCCCGAAAAATGAGTGACATTTTTGACGCGATTTTTTCGTAGGATTTTGTATTTTGGCCATAACTTTCGACCCCATTGTCCGATCTGGCCAATTTCAAATAGGAAACAATGGGACAGGATTCTGCGTCGAATGCAACTTGTTGCGAGCAAATCGGTTGAGGATAAGTGCCCGAGAAATGAGTGACATTTTTTACGCGATTTTTTCGTATGATTTTGTATTTTGGCCATAACTTTCGATCCCATAGTTCGATCTGGCCAATTTCAAATAGGAATCAATGGGACAAGATTCTGCGTCGAATGCAATTTGTTGCGAGCAAATCGGTTGAGGATAAGTGTCCGAAAAATGAGTGACATTTTTTACGCGATTTTTTCAAATGAATTTGTATTTTGGCCATAACTCTCGATCCCATTGTTCGATCTGGCCAATTTCAAATAGGAAACAATGGGACAGGATTCTGCGTCGAATGCAACTTGTTGCAAGCAAATCGGTTGAGGATAAGTGCCCGAAAAATGAGTGACATTTTGTTGAGTAGTTTTGCGCACACACACACACACATACACACACACACACACACACACACACACACACACACACACACACACACACACACACACACACACACACACACACACACAGACATCACCTCGATTCGTCGAACTGAGTCGATTGGTATATAACACTATGGGTCTCCGGGCCTTCTATAAAAAGTTTGTTTTTGGAGCGATCATATAGCCTTTACCGTATACTTAGTATACGAGAAAGGCAAAAAGGCAAAAACCCTGATTAATCCACCTAGCGGTAATGGTGCCTTTCTCGTGCATTATAAAAATAGTATTTTGGCCATAACTCTTGAGCCCATAGTCCGATCTGCCCAATTTTCAATAGGAAGCAATGGTAGAGTATCTTGCGTCGAATGCAATTTGTTGCGAGTAAATCGGTTAAGGATAAGTGCCTGAAAAATGAGTGACATTTTCTTACTCAATTTTTCTATAAAAAAGTGGTATTTTGGCCATAACTTCCGAGCCCATAGCCTGATCTGACCAATTTTCAATAGGAAACAATGGCAGAGTATCCTGCGTCGAATGCAACTTGTTGCGAGTAAATCGGTTAAGGATAAGTACCTAAAAAATGAGTGACATTTTTTTGGGTGGGTGCGCACAGACGCACACACATACACACACACACACACATACACACAGACATCACCTCAATTCGTCGAGCTGAGTCGATCGGTATATAACACTATGGGTCTCCGGGCCTTCTATAAAAAGTTTGTTTTTGGAGCGATCATATAGCCTTTACCGTATACTTAGTATACGAGAAAGGCAAAAAGTGTTCTTCTCTAGACAAGTTAGGTAATGACTGAAGTACACATAGACTAGATAATAAGTATTTATTGTACAAAGTATAATTGGTCTACATTTGATTGACGGCAAATAAATAAATAGATATAAGTGGTAAAAAACAGCCAACAATATCAAAAATGTGCACCGAAATATCATTTAAATGTCAAGATATGCTATGGATAAAAACAAACTAATGGCACATGATATTGATCACTCTTTTCAAATAGTAGAACTTGATCGCCTCGTGATATTTTAGTGCAAAATGTTGATATTGTCGTCTGATCTTTTATCTCTTATATCAATCATGTGCATATCAAATTTTGTTATCTAATCATCATTTGATATTATTGAGCCATTCTCGTCTACTCGAGAAAATTATAAAGATAACAAAAATATCTCATTGTTGATTTTGATGTTATTCTTTTACAGGGTGTTCAATAAGTTTGAATACACTTTCAAAAAATGTTTAAAAAATTAGAATGAATTAATTCTTTTCTCGCTTCCATTTCATTGAAAGCATTGTTCATAAGGAACGTTTGTAACATTTCTTTAGGAATGACCTCTGTTTTGTACTTCTTTATCTACAAGGGTTTGAGCTAGACGAGTTATCTTTAAGATAATTAATTGATATGCATTTAGTCGGATTTTCAAAAAGAAAATCGATCCGATTTCTTATCACAGATATAAATTTAAATATTGTCCATCAATATACAGCAAAAATATAAATTAAAGAAACTTATCTCTCCAAAACCAAAATCTTGCTAAAACAGCAGTAGTGATACATACAGCTCTATGAAAATGCGAAACTTGTGATACCTCTCGCATAGTTTTCAAATTTTTCACCAGGAATCGCTATATCGAAACTATATCGAACATTCAAAACTCTTTCAGTAGTAACCAGACAAAAGTCATTCACTCCTAATCATTCAAACAGATCAAAATGTGGCATACGAAAATCAAATTTGAAATATTTTGTACCTGTATTCCGCCCGCGAGGCTCAAACTCTTGTAGACTACACAAAGAAAAGTTCAATTAATAATTACGTCAAGAATGCATAAAATCCATCATCACCATCGAGGCGATCGTTGTAGTCGTTAATGCCCCAAAAACAAAAAATAAAGTTAAAATAAAACGGCAGTTGGTATACTACAGAATAATGTCACAGAATATTGTAGCATGATTAAATGAACTTTTATATAGTTTTCGGCTGATGCGATTCGATCAATAAATCAAAAAATACCCAATTCAGCTACTAATCAATCAGCCGAAAGCTAAGTAAAAGTTCATTTATTTATCGTACAACGTTCTCTGAAATTATTTCTTAACATACCAACTGCCCTTTTTGCAATTCTGAACTCAATCGAGCCGTAAGAACCAATTTCTAGATCCAATGAGTGACGAAGGTGTATTTTCCTATATATTTAGGCTGAAATCTCCATACAAACTTTGATTCAAATGCGCCAGCTTATGCAACAAGCGATTGAGCTGAAATTTTGAGAGATTGATTTTCTCACCCAAAGACACAATCCTAGGGGGTGCCACGTGGAATTTGAAAACATTTTTTTTCTCCCCATACTAAGCTGGGCCAGTCTAATATGCAGCTAAAGCTGACACCAATACTAATACAAAATATGTACATTGGGCATACAAACACAATGATTAAACATTTGTTTTCGAACTGTACGTGTTAATTTTTTTTAATTTAAATTTAATTAAATTTCCCCTGATGTATTGCTTAATTGCGGGCCGAGGTATACAGACTGGCGAAATGGTTTTGGTTTTAGTGGGTCGGATGATCCCATCCCCACACTACCTGAGTTAACCTTCTCAGGTGTCTGTTTACAGATTTCCGTTTACCCTTTTCAAGAAAAAAAAATTAATTTTCCATCATTCAGTATTTTCGTAATAACTTCGTCTTCTCTACATTCTACATTCCAACTGGAACTTGGCCTGCTCTTCAACTTAGTATTCTATTAGCATTTTCTCAATTATTAATTTTCAAGCTATTTTATAACACTCTTGAAGAGTAAATTATGGTCTTCAAGAGCGTTATAAAGCTTAAAATGTTTCTTGGGATGTCAGTTATTGTTTTAGCATGTATCTTGTGCGGCAAGTACAATGGATACACTACGCTCAGGGCGTTGAGAATGTTTCCCACCCAAAATAGTCCATAAGTATTAGACTTCCCCGGAAATAGGCAATTAACTTTGATTGAACTGAACCTGAGTTGCGTGCTCTTGCCTACGCAATGCGGTCGGGTCTGAGCTTGACGACCGACTGGCAAATAGCTTACACAACCTCACTTGATCAGTACTGTTGCTGATGAAGAATGTGTATAGCCGCCAGACATTCTAAATACTCACGCTCCTCTAATGTGGACGTGTACGATACACATGTGGAAGTATTGGCTTGAGAAATGGATTGCGAGTGATTTGACTATGCGTCCAATTTGGGAATCTCGAGCTCGTTCAGTAGCCTCTAGGTTTCGAAGGCCGACGGAGGTCCTTCGTAGCTTAGTTGGTTAAAGCACCAGTCTAGCGTACTGAGGGTCGTGGGTACGAGTCCCATCGGAGGAAAGTAGTTACCCTACAATACATTTTTCAAATCAATATCTTCCACATAACGTACATATTCACATATGAGTTTTCATAACATTGTAAATTAACGTCCAAGTCGGGTGGTTTAATCCCCGGAAATAGGCAATTAACTTTGATTGAACTGATTAGACTTGATTTCGAGCCATGTTCGAAAAACCATGAAAACCATGTTCGGACCCTTTTTTCTCTTGTCATTAGACAAGTTTGTACCATCCCTATTAATTCCAGCACTTGATTGTATCATGAGAGATACCTATTTCGACTTCAACAGTAAGGTCGTCTTTAGTGTCTCGTACTTGACTCGACTTACGAGAGTACGAGACACTCTAGACGACCTTACTGTTGAGGTCGAAATACGTATCTGTCAAGGTACAATCAAGTGGTGGAATTTAATGGGATGGTACAAACTCGTCTTATAACAAGTGAAGACATTTCACTAAAAAGCTCAAAACAATTTTTTCAACATGTTCGGATATTATCTGCCACAGAAAGACTCCTTAAGCGGACTCAGTCTGTTAAACAGGATACGCGACAGGATTTTGTACGCTGAGTTCAGAAGGGTGATCCCTCTGCAATTGGCATACTCTAGTCTGTGCCCTTTCTTATAAATTGGGCGTATGAGGCCATCCAACCAGCCGCCAGGTAGTTCTTCATCCTCCCATATTTTCTGGAATGTGGTGGATTGATTGTTGCAGCTGCTCACTTTTGTGTTTGAGAAGCTCGACCGGGACCTCGTCCTTCTCAGCAGCTTTACTGTTTTTCAGCTCGTTTAAAGCCTTCTTAACATCGATCAGCGCTGGTGGTTCCACAGCTTGACCGCCACCGACTTAATACACCTTCATTTTCACCGTTCAACAAATCTTCGAAGTGCTCCTTCCACTTGGCTGCCACCATAGTCTTGTCTGTTAGCATTGTACTTGCCACACAAGATACATGCTCTTCGTGTTGCTTTTTTTCTGCGGTAGATTCGATTCTTTTCTTCCATAGCTACATTGTACCGCTCTCTGCTGGAACGGATGCGAGCCATTAGCATTCGACTACTTGCAACATTTTTCCCGTCCGTCACTCGCTGGCACTCCTCATCCAACCAACCATTTCGTTGGCGTCGCTGTGCAGTGCCTAACACTTGTTACACTGTTGTAGTCACAGCGTCGTGGATATTTTCCCACAATCTGTTGACGTCGCCAGATCCGGTGGCATCTCCTATCCCCTCGTCCAGCTTCTGGTGGTACTGTTCAGCAACACCTTCAACTGACAAGCGTTGGATATTGAAACGCATCGTTCGGTTGTTTCGTGAATTCGTGACGCTGGAGAGTCGCGTCCGATTTTTTGCAACTACAGGGTAGTGATCCGAGTCGATGTTCGGACCTCTGGAGAACCTTACATCTAGAACATCCGATAAATGTCGTCCGTCGACCAGCACGTGGTCTATCTGTGAGCAAGTTTCTCCTCTCGGATGTTGACAGGTGTGTTTGCGGATATTGTTACGTGCGAAGTAGGTACTGCTGATTGCCATCCCTTAAGCAGCAGCAAAGATCACAAGTCGCAGAACATTATCGTTGGTAGCGGAATGAAGGCTTTCCGTATCGATGACAGGGCGAAAGAAACTTTCTCTTCCGATCTGCGCATTTGCATCCCCGATGACAATCTTTACATCGTGTGTTGGGCACTCTCCGTAGGCCTTATTAAGGCTCTCATAGAACTCATCCTTCACGTCATCAGGCTTATCGTTCGTTGGGGCATAGATGCTGATCTGGCTATAGTTGAAGAATTTGCCCTTCATTCTCAACACGCAAATGCGGTCACTAAACGGCTTCCACCGGATAACACGCTTCATCTGCTTCCCGATCACCATGAAGCCAACTCCTCGTTCTGCTCTGTCATCGCCGCTATAGTAGATGTGGTACTTGAATGAAGTGTTCACTATGGGATCTACCGCCCGGAATTCACGTTCTCCAGTTCTGGAGCACCGTATTTCCTGGATGGCTGCCACACTCACGCCGACCTTCTGCTGCTCACGAACCAGGAGCCCAACGGGTTCATTCAAAGTACTCACGTTCCAAGATCCGACTTTACAATCGTTATCCTTTATTCGTTGCCGAGTCTGTTGCCGTTGAATCATTCCGTTTTCTCTACTTTAGCCTTTCTTGGTAACTGTAGAATCTTCGGTAGGCTACCTTACCAGGGTTGCGCTACTTACATCGCGTTGAAGGGGCTGCCTTCTCGATGCTGACACGATGCAGCATAATGTGCACAGTTTAGTTTAGCAAATCCCCCCTTCCCTGTCAGCATACGACCATAGTTCCCACCGGGGTTGGTTACCCGATCTTCCCTAATGTTGGTCGTATCCCGTCCAGCTCCACGAAGAGGTAGCGATAGGAGTTGCTGGGTAAGAGGCTAAGGACCGCGAAATGGGGTCTATTTTATTCCTTCAGGTACGCGAAGTACCAATGGTACGCTTTACACAGCATTTGCTGTGCCATATTTTAGTTAAAACCCTGATGGGTCATAGTGTTGATGAGCTCCTGGATTTGGCAGTTTTGTACACGGAAACAAATCAATTGTCATTATGAACAGAAAATCATGGAACTATACAATTTGGCATGTGTAATTGAAACATGACGTCAAACGTCACCAAACGTTGATGCCCAACTTCGGTAGCATCTTCGCTAAGAATGGCGTTCCAGAAATCTCTAACAATTTGGTCCTTGATAGAAGTATGCTTCGGAAGTGATTCAAAGTTTCTACTTGCAGTTTCAGTTCCGTTCACAATGGAATCTGCTTTATTTTCCTCGGTGGATTCATTACTCCGTAATCTATAAGAATTAAATCTCTCCTTTGACGGCAGTTATGTCCGAAAAATGACATATGGCTGAAAGTGACATATGGCTAAACTGGTAATGGTAAAGAAGCCTGATTATTAATGAGCAATTGGAAGATGTGCCGCCAAGTGGAAAGGTGCTGTCGAAGAATCCTTACTCATTAAGCTGCTGAAGAACAATGCTGCTGAAGTCCATGTTCTGTAGAACACCTTCGAGCTGAATGAATCCGTCCGCGTGAAAGATGCAACCCTGACAAGACATGCGAGATATGACGGTTGAAGAGTGGACATCTGGTCGGTCCATTTCTTAAGGCTAGTCATACTACACAACGAGCAATCTCGATACACATAGCAATGTTATTTCATGAAGCGGAGGTTTTCTACGTGCATGAAGCTCCTTGAAGTTGATAATTCAACCTCACATCAGGACACAGTTTTAATATTGTTTGGGAGACAAATTTGTTTGTTCGATCAATGTTCCATTTGGAGGAAGGGGTGATGGACTGTATGACTTGCGTCTGGATTTCTTGATCTTCTGCGAACAGAAACAGTGTCTGGTGATGGCTCTCCAGACACATTCATGTAATTATTTTCCCTTTCGTTTACTGATCAGCAAAACAACGAATACTTTTACCTAGTCCATGAGATGATCACGCAAAGGGTTCTGATAGTGCATTGTCCGATAAAACTAGCGGAACTGTAAAATTACCATAAACAGCAGGAGTTATCGAATGAATAAGTGTCAGGGCCTTCAGGAGGTTTTGGCACTTCGGAAATGAGCTGGTTCCAAAGGTGCAAAGTAGTTACCATGGAACACGCGTACGATAATGTCGTGTGCCGACAGATAGTTGTGAATGATTTTCACCAGGTATCTGAAAGGATTGTAGCCCTATTACAAACCATCATGCCAAACACTGTCGAATGCCTCTTCGACGTCGAGCTATGCTATTCGTCAGTAGGGAAAGGGAGGGGGGACAATATGCCCTAGCTAAGCTAAACCTGCTTCAATTTCTTAGCTGTAACGAGTTTTATGAGTGTTTTTACCACATGCAACAGTTTAACAATGTAGCTAGCTAATGCCATCTTAAAATACCGCCATCGGGAATGACAATGCACACTGGGCCACGGGGCGGAGCTAGCCCGACAAAATACCTTGGAGCTTAGGGGATGCGGAATTTTGAGTTGGTGTCTTCGGAAGAGTGTCGTGTTTTGAAAAAATATGAAGCTCAGTGTCGTGCATTAGTTCAAATTTTCGCCGTATAGGTGGCGCTGCGATACAAAGTTTTTTGTTTTACGTTTTAGAGCTTTGGTGTCTTCGGCAAAGTTGTAGAACGTAAAAAAATAACTGTAGTCGCCGAAGACACCTAAGCTCTATGTCTTCAAATTGCTGAGATATAGTTAAAATTGTAAAAAATCATTGATTTTTATATTTCTCGCACTATTTTACCCAAAATTGTAAAAAAAAACTAATCACACGCGACAGAACTAACTGATTTACACAACTGGTTATGGTTATGGTCCATGCTTGAGTTGTTTTTACTGTAACTTGGTATCATAGAGTTAGGGAAGTTATTGAATTCGAAATATTAAACTATCATATTAAGATAAAGGAATCGATCAGAGTAGTCCATATTTTTATCGAGTAACAAAACACACAGTACATAAAGATTGATTTCAATGAGTTAATGCAATCTAAACGCATAACATGATTGACATTTTTAGTCATATATATTTGTTTACGATAAATTCAGTCCTACTTAAGATGTTCAATTGGGTTGTTTAGCAAAGAAAAATATGAGATTTTTTATAGTCTAACACAAAAAGCATGCTTGGCTAATCTTCAACAAATTTTTATTTTGTTTGTAAACCTTTTGTTTACATTTTTATACAGCAAACAATAAGCCATTTCAATCGATAGAATGAGACTAACATTCATACAATGACAGTTGGCCCATGCAGCATTAGAACATTTTTTAATCCCATATAAATTTAAAATGCAAATTAAAAATAGTTCCAGAGCTCAAATTTTTTTTGAAAAATTGGAAAAAGGCTCAGTTTTTTATGCAGATTCAGAATATGTAAAAAACATATATACCCCTAAACAACCCAATTATAGTTTATGTTAATAATCGATGCACGGTAACGTGTTCTGCAAATCTTTGCCACAACATATCGATTAAGAATCGTAGTAGGCAAAGCGTATGCTGTTGATCTTAGTATACATATTTACCGAGGGTTATGCAGGTGAGATTTCAAAATCGAAACATTTCATCTTCATTAATTGTGGTTTTCTTGTTAAACATTATAGCGAATGTGTTTTTTTTTTTGCTTTTATCCGATAATCGATATTTTAATCAGTTTATACATATCAAATATTAATTAGTATATCAGTATCCAGTATCACCATACGAGCAATTGTCGAGAAAACAGTTTCCTCAGTTTCTAATTTCTTCCCAGAATCAGTACAACAACTATTGAAGTGAGCAAATAAAAGCATTTTCATAATTGTTTGTAGATTAGTCATTTTTATTATTTTTTCCTTCATGTGTCACGTTGTCCAATAAAAGTTGAAGTCTCGGAGAAATAATAGAAGGCAACTGAAGTGTATTGTGTTTGCAAACTCGTTTTCTTGGTTAGCCATGAATTGTTTGCTTTGACCCACTAATGTTGCTTTTATACCAAACTTTAAAACTATTTAATATATTTGATACCAAAATAACATGATATGTTTCAATATTCAGGTTAATATTTCTCTTTCAACTTGATGAAATATCAAAAACTCTTGCATAAACCATGAGCACTATCGACTGTGACAGACTACTAGGTTGTAATATGTTATTTTTTACAATTTTCGTAAATAGTCCAAGAAAATCGAAAAAAAGATGAAACTTTACAATTTTTACTATATCTCTGCAAATAGAAGGTATACAGCTTAGGTGTCTTCGGCAACTACAATTATTTTTCCACGTTCTACAACTTTGCCGAAGACACCAAAGCTCTAAACCGTAAAACAAAAAAGTTTGTATCGCAGCGCCACCTAAGCGGCGAAAATTTGAACTAATGCTCGACGCTGGGCTTCATATTTTTTCAAAACACGACACTCTTCCGAAGACACCAACTCAAAATTACGCATCCCCTAAGCTCCAAGGTATTTTGTCGGGCTAGCTCCGCTCCGTGGCCCAATGTGCAATGGGTCGTTGAAACAGTGACCCATTCTCACCCCCATTTGACCCATTTTCACCCCGACGATGGTAGTAGAAAATTTCAATCATAGTGATAATACCTATTTTCATTAAAAAACAAATATTTCGATGGCGAAAAACTCATGAGGGAAAACGCCTTTAAGTTGGTAGCTCTTTGGGATCAACGCACCATGCGTCGGCGAATCGGCATTTTGGTATGGACAGTGCGTGGAGACGCTTAGTACATTGTAGGTTAGCCTCATTAGGGCGTCTTGCCTCGCCGAAATGTTAGATGTTTCATCAAAATGTGGAATATTTCGGTTTTTTCTATTATTTTGACACTTTTTTCGCCTAACCTACATAATTTTAGGTCTAGTTTTTCTACGGCCATCTCAAACACGGTAAATATGAGGGGGCGCGTTTTAGGGCCTCTTTGCATACGCCGTAATGAGCGCGATAGTGCCGAAAGATGTAGTAAATTCAACACCAAGGGAAGATCCATCAATTACGTAACGCAAAATTTGCCCATTTTTGAAGCCTTCCTTTCCCCTATGTCACACTTTTTGTATGAAGCATCTGAACTTTTTTATGGATCGTCGCATTTCAAACACTCCCCCTCTAAGCGTTACATAATTTATGGATGTCCCTCAATGATATCCGTTACTTTCAGCTGGAAGCTCGGCAGCATTTAGTGTTGCTTTGAAAAGCTATTTTTAATAATGAAGATTTTTATTAATAAATGGCGAAAAGGCTCAAAAACTTGCTCAGCAGTCCGAGAGTGCCCATAATTTTAGTCTAGGTCTCACTAGTCCAATTGAGGATCAGGTTACACGGAGCTTCGAAGACATTCTCAATCAAGAGAATGTTTTTGACCCTTCGTTGGGAACCAATTTGGATGAAGTGAGGTCTATTACTATAAAATTTAAAAATATAAAAGCCCCGGGTGATGATGGTATTTTCTACATACTTATCAAAAAACTTCCTGAGAGCTCTTTATCCTTTTTGGTTAATTTATTTAACAAATGTTTTCAATTGGCATACTTTCCAGATAAATGGAAAAACGCCAAAGTTGTTCCAATTTTGAAGCCGGACAAAAATCCAGCTGAGGCTTCTAGTTTCTTCAATAAGCAAACTGTTTGAAAAAAAAAATATATAAAGCTTTTTTAGTGGAATGTATTCAACCGTCTAAGACGAATTAAGTACTGTCCATTTAATTCCACCAGTTAATTTTCGTTATCTTTGCAGATACGTATTTCTACCACAACTGTGTGGTCGTCTTCAGTGTCTCGTACTTGACTCGACTTGCAATTATTTTGAATAGAATGATGGTTTATATTAATGACAATTCTATTTTTGCTGATGAGCAATTTGGTTTTCGCCATGGGCATTCATCCACCCATCAGTTAAGCATTTGACAGTGTTTGGCATGAAGGTTTGATTGTAAAATTGATGAATTTTAATTTTCCTCTGTACATTATTAAACTGATCCAAAATTATTTATCAGATCGCTCTCTGCGGGTGAACTATCAGAATTCCAAATCTGATAGATTACCTGTTAGGGCTGGTGTCCCCCAAGGCAGCATACTGGGGCCCATATTGAATAACATTTTTACTTCTCACTTACCTGATTTACCACCAGGATGTCAAAAATCTTTGTTTGTAGATGGCACGGGCCTCTCAGTCAAAGGGCGAAGCCTTCGTGTCATTTGTAGTAGATTGCAAAAAAGTTTGGATATTTTCTCCACTTACTTGCTAAAATGGAAAATTTCCCCGAATGCTTCCAAAACTCAGCTTATAATTTTCCCACATAAGCCGAGAGCTTCTTATTTGAAACATCATAGCAGACATATTGTCACTATGAATGGGGTTTCAATTAATTGGTCTAGCGAAGCCAAATATTTAGGACTTCTGCTGGACCAAAAATTAACTTTTAAAAATCACATTGAAGGCCTTCAAGCCAAATGTAACAAATATATTAAGGCCTTCAAGCCTCTTGATAGAATAATTTCTAACCTATTGAAAGAATGTTTAAAACCCTTTTGAAAGGACGCTTCCAAACCTCTTGAAAGGAGGGCTTTCGAAATCGAAAGTAGGCTTCTGAGAGAAGGCTTCTGAGCCTCTTAAAAGGAGGCTTCCGAGCCTCTTGAAAGGAGGCTTCCGAGCCTCTTGAAAGGAGACTTCCGAGCCTCTTGAAAGGAGGCTTCCGAGCCTCTTGAAAGAAAGCTTCTGAGCCACTTGAAAGGAGGCTTCTGAGCCTCTTGAAAGGAGGCTTCCACCGAGCCTCTTGAAGAGAGCCTTCTGAGCATCTTGGAAGGAGGCTTCCGAGCCTCTTGAAAAGAGCCTTTCGAGCCTCTAGAAAGGAGGCTTCTGGGCCTCTTGAAAGGAGGCTTCCGACCCTCTTGAAAGGAGGCTTCCGACCCTCTTGAAAGGAGGCTTCCGAGCCTCTTGAAAAGAGGCTTCCGAGCCTCTGGAAAGGAGGCTTCCGAGCCTCTTGAAAGGAGGCTTCCGAGCCTCTTGAAAAGAGGCTTCCAAGCCTCTTAAAGAAAGCTACCGAGCCTCTTGAAAGAAGGCTTCCGAGCCTCTTGAAAGGACGCATCCGAGCCTTTTAGAAGGAGGCTTCGGAGCCTCTTGAAAGGATGCTTTTGAGCCTCTTGAAAGGAGGCTTCTGAGCCTCTTGAAAGGAGGCTTCTGAGCCTCTTGAAATGAGGCTTCTGAGCCTCTTGAAAGGAGGCTTCCGGGCCTCTTGAAAGGAGGCTTCTGGGCCTCTTGAAAGGAGGCTTTCGACCCTCTTGAAAGGAGGCTTTCGACCCTCTTGAAAGGAGGCTTCCGACCCTCTTGAAAGGAGGCTTTTGACCCTCTTGAAAGGAGGCTTTTGACCCTCTTGAAAGGAGGCTTCCGATCCTCTTGAAAGGAGGCTTCCGATCCTCTTGAAAGGAGGCTTCCGAGCCTCTTGAAAGTAGGCCTCCGATCCTCTTGAAAGGAGGCTTCCGAGCCTCTTGAAAGTAGGCTTCCGAGCCTATTGAAAGGAGACTTCCGCGCCTCTTGAAAGGAGGCTTTCAATCCTTTCGAAAGGAGGCTTACGCGCTGCTTGGAAGGAAGCTTGCAAGTCTCTTGCAACGAAGCTATTGAGCCTTTCAGAAAAATGCCTTCATGTGTCTCGAATGAAGTCTTTCGAACCTTTAGATTCTATATTACGGATCTGAAACATATTCTTAACATATTATTTAACATTTTGTCTCGAACAGGTGGATTACATTGAAGATTGTCTATTCTACGTTTTGTCCCTTTGTTTATTTTGTCTCACAGCCCTTCATTTAGTGTACTGGGGTAAGCAGGATTCAAAAGTCTTTGATC